>NW_009646856.1:150386-177402 GCF_000708025.1 Charadrius vociferus
GGGCTGTCCCGGCCGCGGGGTGCCCGCTCCGCGGGGCGGGGGAGGCGGTTTCCAGGGTTTGCACCACCCGACCTAAAAACGGAGAGGAAAAAAAAAAAACCACAAAAATCCTTGCTTGTGGCGAAAAGAAGAAAAACCTTGCGAACGTAGGCGAAGAGTGCTGTCTTTGAGTGCTGTCGAGGCTGCTGACAGCCCGGGTGCTGGCGTGAGATGTCTTGCCGTCTCCACGTCTGGCTGTGCCGCTTCGTGCCGTCGGTCGTGACTCCGAGCCGGCGGCTGTGCGAGGGAGCCGTGGAATGCCATGCCCGCACGGGTACAGAGCTGGAGTGTTTGTCCTAGGGTCCCCCTGTGGCCAGGTTTGCTTTGCAGGAAGCCGGAGGTACTGTGCCACTCTTGCGTTCCTCAAGAGGACGAAATCGACGGGTGTGTTTTTTGAGGAAGAGCTGCGATCACTGTAGTGTTAACGTTGCGCTACAGCATTTGAGCGCCTTGCAGCGATGTGTTGCTTTGCTGGCTTTTGGGCGGCTGCTGTTTAACGTGGGGCACAGAGCAGGCAGTCGGGCAACCAACCCTGCGCTAGGGAAGATACAACTCCCTGCTTGGAAGGGTTGGGCTTGTGGCGGTCAGTTGTTAGATGACCCCCCAGGAAAGCTGCCCCTTCTGAGGGCAAGCGTACTGGCAGGTGGAAACTGTGCTAGAACTGTTTTCTTCATATTGGCTGACCTGCAGCATGTAAGGCTCTAGGCAGTTTTCTTGAGCCGTGGTTCTTTGACCCTGTTCTGATGCCCTTCCATGAAGCAATTTTTTTCTTAGCGTGCTAACATAGAGGTTTATTTGTTTGGATTTTTTCTTAAGCTGTAGAACCATAAGGGATCATAAGGGTATTGATTTTTTTCTTTTTTTTTTTTTTTTCCCCTGTGTCAGAACCTGCTGTGACCGGGTGTCAGGTTGGAAGCATTGTGACTTCTGTCTCTTTACCCTTTCTGTAAAGCAAGCTGCTTGAAAGGGTTCTGGTTTGGCTTAATGAGCGTTTGTTGTTAAAACATGATGCAGAAAGAAATGTCGCTGCCATAGCAAACTCCTTGTCTCAGTCAACCATGGTCTTATGTTGTACTGGAACCAGTATTGACAGTGTAAAAATCACACACTATGAATGGGCTTATCTGCATTATTTATAACCTATGTCTATTGTGTCTCACGTTTTAACGAAATTTATGCTCTACGTTTATCTCCTTTTGGATGGGGAGAAGTCAATGGAGTGTTACTTGTGTCTAGGTTCCAGTTCACCGTGTTGTGTTGTCTCAACAGTGGGTTTGTTGTTGCCTTCCTTTTGTTAAAAGCTTAGTTTCAACATGTTTCATCTTACTGCTGCTCTTTTTTTTAACCTTCCGCAATTTCTTGTGATGCATGGTTTTGGTCATAAGAGGAAAACTTTCCACGTTGTATGGAGCTGTCAGACTTTCCAAATGAAGGCCTTGTTCCTCGATCCTTATGGCAGGAATAAAAGTCACATGAAGTTATTGTCCATATTTTCATCTGTAGTTTTCTTGCTGAAAGTGACATAACATAAGGGGTTTTATTTATAAATGTGATGGTGAGTTACAGGAGCTTGTAATACTTGGATTACTAATTCTGCTAGCTTGCTCTGTATCTGCATGGCTCTGAAAATAATTGGTCTCGTTTCCAAAGGATTTTCATGCATCCACTGTCAAAACAACTGTGGGAGTGGGCATGCTTGTTTAGCAGCCTTGTGGATGCCAAGGAACAAATACGGATTCCTGCTTTACTTCAAGGAGGAACATACAAGGAATCTGAAGGTTGACCTGTGTTAACAGGTCAATGCTGAGGTCTTGTTTTGGATCATTCTTCTAAAACCTACACTGATTTGGAGGTGGGGGTGACTCTGAAAAACTTTGTCGTTCTTACAGCTATAACCATGCCACAGTGTATATTAGCTACTCGCATAGCTGCCGTGGAACAAACAAGTGATTTGGGGCAGCACTTATTTGGAAAAACAGTGGTGTTGGGATTAACTGTGATTATTGGTATGGAAGGAGCTCGGGTCGGGATGCTAGAGGAGTCCCTGGGTGAGGTCAAAGGGTAAGCAGCGATCGCTAGTTAAGCAGCTTCCTTTCTGCTTCAGTGTGCAGGCTGGGTTGTCTGGTTGTAACTCACAATGTATTTTCTTCCTAGAAAAGTTGAATCTGATCAAAATACTTTGAATTAGCTTATTACAATGACTGCTAACACTTGTCTGTGGTGGCATATTGCATGTAACATAATCGCTTGAAGACAAGACAGGGTGGGAGTGTGTATAAACAATGTGAAAAACACAACTGAAACTAGGCTAGGATATTAAAGAGACTCAAAAGCTACTTTATTCTATCTCTGATAAAGACAGAGGCAGATCTAAAATGCTTGACCCTGGGTCGCTTCAACTGTCAGGCCTTGGGCTGTGCAGGAGATGTGTGCTAGCTTCTTTTAGCATCCATAATGGCTTGTGAAGAAAGCTTTTCAGAATACCAGAGGCATAGAAAATAGATGGTTAATAGTGTTCCAGTCTATTTTTCTGTGAGAAACAAGAGCCTTCCTTGCAACATGCACTCTTCGTTCTGTCAAGCCTAGTTCAGGCCGACTAGTGTTTTGGCTGCCATTAAGAAGCTGCTCCGCTGTGCTGGGTCCAGTACACAGCGGAGAGCACAGTCATGTTACTGAAATGGGCACATTTTGTCTCTTGGACTGTCTGTAATTTTGTGCCTCGGGGCAGCTGGCAGAGTAGAAGTGTCTCTGGCGGCTTATTCTGCCTGTTGAGCTGGTATGAGCTATGCCAGCGAAGGTAACATTTTTAAGGTGTGAGCTGTGTCCTGCAGTAGGAGGGGGCGGCTTGCATACCTCTGCCAGCAAATCTCTTCCGGTGCCAACCCAGGTTTATGGTTTTCCACATCCTGTCATTGAGGATGGGGTACAGTGGTATTTCAATACCTGACAATCCCTGCAGTGTTCATGCACTGCCTAAAGTGATTTGCAGTGCAGCACATTTGAGTAGACAGTATACAAACCATATCATTTTGGTATCTAAAAGCTGGCCTGGTATGTTAAGTACTCTAATTTTTGTTTGATTGCTCCAAGTTGTTTCCTCCTTTCCTAACAAGAATGTATCTTCGACCTCAGCAATACATCATTCTAAATCAATTGTTTGACCTCACCTTTTTTTTTTTTGAGGGCTAATTTGATGGCATGATTGTAATTCATAAGTTAAGTAGGCTCTTGTTTTCAAGAATATGAAAACCCCTATAACGTATCTATGTTTGATCTGAAGTTGAGCTTTGATCATGTTTAATTGGAAGAACTAGTTGTTAACTCTTCTGTTGATGCAGGAGAAGAGAATTAGGAGTGTAAGAGTGTACTTGGCTCGGCAGGCAGTGGTTCAGTTCTTGCTCTTCTCAGTTTTGGTCTTGCTCATTAAAACTTTGCAAATGAACAGCATTCTCATATGTGACTTCTGCTTTTAAAAAGCTATGAAATGAAAAATTGCACTTCACAAACTGTTTTCTAGCTTCTTCTAGATGACTCAACTGAATGCTATCCCATGGGAATCGGGCATTTAGAGTGAGTGCAGTAGGTGAAGCTGGAGCAGAAGCTGCAGCATGTTGTACCCTGTTTCTTACACAGGAAAAAATCTGAAGTTACATTGGAGGAACAGTATCTTGCATGTTGCAGTCTCTTAGCTCCCTTGAGTCTAAATTTGTGGGTTTATACCAATTCATGTCAATGGTACAGTGCTATGTGGTGACATAAGCCTCTGTTATCTGCTTTGCATTGCTAGTTATAGCTTCATCTTTCTGTTTTGTTTGCATGCCAACACAAGCAGTGGTCTTCAACCATACAGTTAATTATCTGTAGTGCAAGGAGGGTCGTCAGTGTTTTAAGTACTGTTTTTCTGGAGTATTCAACTGAGTGGTCCTCAATGGATCTCAATTTTGTGGGCATCTAAGCAACGTAGCCGCTCTCGGGGAGAGCGGTGGTATGAAGAACTGATATTAGGTGTGCAGGGATTTCCCTTCCAGGAGTGACAACAGTGCATTGTGGTTTTGTGGCACGCATCAATGAGGCCTGAGCCTGCAGTAAGTGGGAGCCAGTCTTTCTTTGTGTTCCGGATGAACTGCTTCATGTTATTAGTGGTATAGGTGTATATATGTGTATGTGTGTATATATGGGCCCTTAGTGCAGAATGCCTGAAGCACTCTAGGTCCATACCCTGCCTTGTTCATGTAACCATATCCTTAATCGCTACTTGAGTTTGATGTGTTAGTGGCAGTTGCTTAAGCGTAGGGTTTAGTTGGCTTGAGAAGTTGCCATTTCAGGTGAATGATGGTTTCAAGTATTGTCAGGAAAGAAGGCTCCTAATTTTCTGTAAGAAAGCTGAATCTTTCTCTGGCCCTGTTGGGTCAGACATACCAGTGGCATAGGGAGGGCTGTATAGTTGCTGTACTACTGCTGTGCACATCCGTAGGATTTCTCAATGTGTTCCCTAGATCTCTTTGAAGTTCTTCAGTTTCCTGACAGCTGTATTAGATGTGTGGCTAATGCCTTCTTAAATGGTACGTTCACAGATGCTTGAATACATTTGGCACTTCTACTGTCTGGACTCACTAATACTCTTTTTTTGGCATATTTGGCTCTGTAGATGGCTTCAGGTCCTCTGGTTCAGTTTAATGGCAACAATTCCAAATCTTTGGGATTATTATACAGTGTATATACAGTATCACGCTGAAGAATTAAACTGAAAAATAGGCTAGTATACAGCTTCACTCTCTTCACTGGCTCCAAATACTTTGAGAGTTTGCTTATCTGTATTATCTACAAGTCACTGAATGCCTGTCTCGCTTTTCTCATCTGTCTGTTTTCTTCTCGTATTAAACTTGTTTATTCTTTTTTCCTTGGGTCACCGTTCTTAGTAAATGCAGATTTTGGCTTCTGATAGTTAGGGCTTCAGGTCTGACACTTCTGTGAAAATGCAGGTGTGCTGTGTATAGCATGGGAAACGATGGTGGGGTTTTTTTTTTTCTCTTTAACCCTCTTCAGAAGCGAGTTCAGTTACTGATGGTGTTAGCTGGCTTAGGTAGCAGTCTAATACAGCAAATAGCTATGGGTTTTGGCAGACAACTGTAGGTTTACAGGTTGTGCAAGGTAAACTATGCTATAGGGACCCCCTTGAGAAGTGTCCTTAGCGCAGAAGCCTGGCAAAACTTCAGTGTAGTACCCTTATCAATTGTCTTGCTTTTAAGCACACTACCCCAGGATATTAAGTATGATTTCAAAATGTGTGCTGTTTGTTGAGGCTAATGGCAGTGCTTGCTACCTAATAAGCAAATTCTGACTTAAATGTGAAGTGTGAAGAATTGAGGAAAAACTTAAGGGCAATTTGGGTGGCCTGGCCTGAGGAGACCTGAGACCTAGGGAGACAGCTTAGCAGGATGTGGTGATTTGCATCTCTTAAGGATCACAGACTTGTTGGGGTGGGAAGGGACCTCTGGGGATTGTCAAGTTTAGCCATCCTGTTCAGACCAGGCTTCTCAGCACTGTGTCTGTTTGGGTGTTGAATATCTCCAAGTATGGTGACTTCAAAAACCTCTCTGGAGAACCTGTTCCAGTGCTTGATCACTCTCAGGGGGTGGGGGAGCCACCCCTTATGCTCCAGTGGAATTTCCTGTGTTTCAGTTTGTGTCGTCTGCCTCTTGTCTTTTCACTGGATACCACTGAGTTGACTCCAGTTCAGTCTTTACATCCCCCCCTTCTCTACCCCACTGGGTATTTTTGGAAATAGATGGTTTTGTGGAGAAAGGCTTCTGTTTTTTGAAGCTGGAAGCTGTATTTGCTGTAAGGTTGCGTGACACTGGGAGAAGAGCGAATACTTGAGATTCTGGAAGAGTGAAGTGGACCTCTAGGAATGGATAATAAGTAATTAAATGTTTACCTTCTAATTATTTGATTCTGGCTTCAAAATGAGTGGAATGCACATAGTGGTTCCTTGTGATGTTTTAACTGAATAAGTCCAGTAACATACTGAACTTACTCAGTCAAAAATACAGCTCCATGCTGTGACTTGCAAACACTTTCCCTGTGGGGTTGTTTCCAATTTTCAGAAGTATCCACTTTGAATTTCTCAATAAGCCGTAGTGGAGATATTTTCCCTCCTCTCTTGTTCTGAGATTTGCTGCTTTCCCTGTTAATGCCTCTGTTCACAAGCATCAGCTGAGCAATTTTGCAATATGTAAATATTAGCCCTAAAATTTGAATGTGAATTGGACTGTTCCATTTGGGGCTGTAAACAACTTGTTCCAAAGGAGAGCTGGAAGCTAGTGGCAGCTCTGCCTGCCGTTCCTGACTAAACAGAGAGCAGTTAGTAGAACAGACATATGAAGTTACTATTGTTTACCTCTGGTAATAGCTTCCTCATTTCGGCCCTTCCAAAAGGAGATGATGCTTATTTATTTGTTTTCCTGTTGAAGAAAAAGGTCTTTTTTTAACGAGCAATGTAATTACATATAGTGCTGCCTGTTTCTTTGATTTGTTTTGACAGCTTAAATGTGCTGAGGTAAGTCCTAGCTGACTAACTCATATATAATCTTAAATCAATGCAAGTCTCTTCTTACCAGTAAATGCGTGGCAGGATCTAACCGGGACTGCTTCAGAAGGTGTTGGCGTGGAGCCATTCTGATTATGTTCAGGCTTATGTTGCCTGTGTCTTATGGCCAGAGCGCTCTGTGCATGTTGGTGCTGATGGAGTCACCTCTAAGACTTTTCATTGTGAGGGGTTATTCCAGCTGCCTTGGCGAAGTGCAGCAATCAAATTCCCTCAAGGAAAACTCTCCCGTAATTCTAATTTTTCTTCTCTGCAGTTTTCCTTGCCTCAAACCTTGCTTGTTCCACTTTCATCAATGTGAAGAGCATGAAAAGAGAGTAATCTATAAAGTTAACGTCACGTCTCTCTTTGTGGAAAATTTCTCCTATCCACCCTACAATAGACTTGGCAGGCACATTTGAATTCAAGTTAAGGTTTTTAAATATTTCAGAGATATAGATCCATATGGTATGATGTTCAACTAATTAACATAAATATTTATGTGATTTCTAAGATTGACTCTAGATAGTATGATGAAAAACATCTCACAATTAAGTTTCAGCAGCTGAAGTAGATGTGTTTCTTCTGGACAGATCTATATTTTATCTGACTTAATTTGTCTAACCTTTTGTGACTTACCTTAGTCCTTTTTTACAGGGGAAATCATGGTAGTGGTTACACAAAATGCTTTTTGCTGCCTGTGCTTGCTTAATTAATCACAACAGTGAAAATTTTCTTTTTTTTTTCTGCAGAAAAAGATGGCAAAGCCTTTCATCCATCATATGAAGACAAACTCAAACTCGTGGCACTGCACAAGCAGGTTCTGCTGGGACCTTACAACCCTGACACTTGCCCTGAAGTTGGATTCTTTGATGTGCTGGGGAATGATAGAAGGTAAAAGGGCTGGTGCTCTTGTTGGTCTTAACTCTGCTTTTCCTGTCTGAAGAAAACACCATCCAATTTCTACAATAAGACAAGTATGTGGGTTGTGTCAATGTGTGTATATGGTAGTGGAAAGTGAGCGGCCTCTTCAAATACACCTTAGAAATCTGAGTCACGGTTCACTAAAGAAGCTAACAGAAGATTATTGGGTTTTTTAAACCACATTAGGAAAAGCTGCTGTGCCTAGGGTCCAATTTGTCATAGCAGTTTAAGACTTGGCTAGCTCTGCACTAATGTGCAGGCCCACGTTCTGTCATAACTCCATGCTAGGGTTACAACAGGCCAAGCCTTTTGCCAGTGGTAACAGCATTCACCATAGCTTTTGTTAATCCCAAGGATAACTTCTGAAATCAGATATCTGTTGCATTCAAGCTCTGAGTAAATTTTGATGAGGTTTGGGCAGTCTCAGGCACATCTCTTGTATTGCTTGCAGTTCAGGCAGCAGGTCTCTTGGTCACTGTTGCTATTTCTAGTTGTGAAGGCAATGTGCAACACAGCACTGACTTCTCGGAGCTAAACCCAGTGCACTGCTTTTGCCCAGAGGGATGTAGCTTTCCTTTAGGAAGAACCACGCTGTTGCATTCAACTAGTTGAAGCACTATAATTGATGGTTGTTACCATGTTTGTTCATCCAGGAAAATGTATGCATTTTTTTTTTTCCACAAACTAGAGTGGAAGAAGGGTAAAAAATATTTCAGGTTCATCTGTAGCTGGCATGTTTTTGGACTTAATTCAGAATTCTAAGTAGGGTTGGTGGTACATATGAGATTTCATGTAGGCATTCAGTTATGTCTGTTTGAAAGAGTTGTTCTTGTGCAGGCAGAAGAGAGCACTGTACTGTCTTTGGGAAAAAGTTGTTAGTTCTCTGAAACTACATATGATAAAGTTTGCTCCCTGGTCTCCCAACTTTTTTTCTTTGCTGGGTTCTGAGAGTTCACTACTGACTTGAAGAGTTGAGTTGTCTGTTATTTCAGCTGATTTCTCTCTTTCAGGAAGGAATGGGCTGCCCTTGGAAACATGTCAAAGCAAAAAGCTATGACAGAATTTGTTAAACTCCTGAATAGGTGCTGCCACTTGTTTTCAACGTATGTCACTTCCCACAAGATAGAGAAAGAAGAACAAGAAAAGAAAAGGTAATGTTGAGTCCTTTGGTGATGAAGAATATCAAGTGTGTAACTCTTGACCTCTGGACAGTGTCACAGCTAGCTTAAGTTGAAGTTGTCTTGGGAAGAGAAATGCTTGAAGCTTAGGTGGGTGTAGTAACATTTAATCTCTTTAAGCCTTTTTACTTTGCCAGTCATGAATGATTGTTTCTGAGGTAAAGACACCTAGAATATAAGGAGATTTCAAAATTTTGCTGGTACTGTCATCTGCTTAGGAAATACTTGCTTCACAAAACACCTGCCCTGATATGTCTGTGGACTAAATTTATACAGAACATGAAATTGCCAGGTGCTTTAAACTCCTCTTCTAGTATGGGTTGACAAAGGCTATCTTCTATCATTTACGTATAATGTGATTATTAAACTATAGTATCTGTGTATTTATTGAACATATGTTAAAGCTTGAAAGATGTGTTTAAGGTTTCTAAGCGATTTTTTCCTACTGCTCTGCTACAGATAGTGTAGTAACAGGTTGGAATGAATATCAAATTATAATACAGAATTTACACTTGTCATACTGCAGAGTGCAGTAAAACTAAACAGTAATCTGTTTTCTTCTTGTGTCCAATAAGACACTTCTCCAGGCCAATTTAAGTGGGAGGAGATGAGACCAAACAGAAACCCTGGTTGGGCAGGCAAAAGGCAGGTTACAGCATGTTGAAAATAACTCATCCTAGGATTGTAGGGATGCTGAAATAGCTTATTGAGTGGATGTTGCAGAAGAGAAGAGGAAGAACGAAGGCGGCGTGAAGAAGAGGAGCGTGAGCGTTTACAAAAAGAAGAAGAAAAACGTAGGCGAGAAGAAGAGGAAAGACTTAGAAGGGAAGAAGAAGAGAGGAGGAGAATAGAGGAGGAACGACTTCGGATGGAACAACAGAAGTGAGTAGCTGAAACAAATAACACTTCAAAGAAAATAACTGCCTTGCACTTGAGGTAATTGTATCTAACTTTTTACATAGTTCTGCTAGAATTGAATACCTGAAGCTCAGAGCACTCGAGTATGGCAGTGACATTTGCATCCTTAGTTAAGAGGGACACAGTTTGCAGAGAATAATTATCCTAATGTGTTATTGTATGCAGCCTTCTCAGATGAAAGCGCCAGAAAAGCTTTGTTTAAAGAGAAGCTCTGGGGGTTTTGGGGTTCCAGGGCTGCACCTTATGAAAACTTGTGGCTCTGCTTCTTAAATGATTAATACTGCACTCAACTGAGCAGAGTTAAGTGTCCAACTGGAAGTGCTGTTTGAACTGTGACTTGAAAGTTTCTATCCTTTCACAGAAGATGGAGCCTAGAAAAAGGGTAACTGCAGTTCACTGGGGTGTTTTGAATGCATGGCTGAAATTTTCAAACTCGGTAGTCTAACACTACCTCCTTAAAAGTGCTCTCTCTAGGAAGTGTAAAGTGTCTGCAGATCTCACTTGTACACTGACAATCACTGGATTTTAAACTTTTCTAAAAGGAGTACAAAATTCATGTTCAAATGCACTTAATCTCTGTTTGTAGCCTGAATTAATTTTTTTACGTGCAACACTGTAGCTATATTTCATTGTTCCCATCACATCCAGATTCTGAAAACATGGATCTAGCTTTGTACGTACAATATTTAAGAGAATTGTAAATCATCAAAGCTGTTCCACACCAGTCAGCAACCATTTTCTATGAAAAAAAGGTCTTGGCAGGGGGTGTCTCTAAAGTAGATCCTGCACTTGCTATGTAGTGTTTTTGAGACGGGAGCAAATAATTAATCCACAAGTTTCTGCTGTTTGTAGAGCCAGAGGAGTGTAAAATACAGACATAAATGAACAGAATACATCAGAAATGTTGCACAGTGCTAAGTAACAAGAAGTGTGGTATGCCTTGAAGTTGAGATGACTTTTTTTTTAACATGAATAGCAGTTGCATATTAAGTGGTTGTAACAGGTTACAGGGATAAAGAATTTAGACAGAAAAGGAATGTGGATATGTATATATAACCTAAGTGTATCTAAAGTTACAGTTTTGCTGAAATAGTAAATCTTGCCCTTTAGGATCCAAACCAGTCTAGTACTGGAGCTTTTAGAGGATGATTTTTGGGGAAAGGAGGAGGGCAGGAAACAAAGAATTACTCCTGCATTTGTGTAATACTACTTTCTTCCTCTGAAGCATCGATAGCTGGTCACTGACGGATGTAATGTGAGACAAACTGAACTCTGGATCTAGTTTTTGGGTTTGTGGTTTTTTTTTTTTTTTTTACTATATAGCTTCCATTAGCCCTCTGGAGAGAGGAGGAGAACTGAGCTCGGGCATAAGTAACCCACGTATTCCTCCCGAAGTTTTAGCAGTTGAGTTTATTGGAGGCACAGCTGCCCTATTTGGCAGCATGGTTTTCGTTCCTGAATTGGGCCACAGTCAGTCATGCTTTTCATATGTTTGCGTACTGTCCTGGGAAATTAAGATAGTAATGTGGTGTGCTCTTCGTAGATTAACCAGAGAGCATTGCTGTGCTGTACCACAGCAGGTCTGTTCCTATCAATATTTGTAGAAGGGCTGCTAGAAGGATGGTTTCTGCATGTTTTCTGGAGGAACGAAATGTGGAATTTTTTCCCTTGATTGTTGGAGAAATTTAGTCACGCATTTCTCTAGCACTACCTCTTTATCAGACTACAGATTGAGAATTATGTAAGAGCTCTTTTTTTAACACTTGATGTTTTCAAATATTGGCTAGAAATGTTGCTCCCTTCTTTATATTCTCAGCATATTTTTAGGCAAAATTCACATATACATTACTTCTGGGCTCTGCTCTATTATGTAGATTTGTTTTAATTGGTTTTCACAGGAATTGAATTAACTGTCTTTGAGGCCACTTAAATCACTTAAGTACAGGGATTTCCCCAATACCCTCAGCTGCTTGTAATCTTCATACTCTCCTCCCACCAATCTAGGCAACAGATAATGGCAGCACTGAACTCCCAGACTGCCATTCAGTTCCAGCAGTACGCAGCCCAGCAGTATCCGGGCAACTATGAACAGCAGCAGATCCTAATTCGGCAGCTCCAGGAACAGCATTATCAACAATACATGCAGCAGTTGTATCAAGTCCAGCTTGCACAGCAACAGGTATGACTGGCCAGCTGAGAAACTTAGATTTTTTGTTCTGGGTTGTCTTTGGGAGATGTTTACTTGTCCACGCTTTTCTCCTTGAAAAGCTAATTGCTACGAGGAAAGATAGCATCCTAGTGACTACTGCTGCTTCAGATTCAAACACCAAAGCCCCCTTATTTAATCTCTTCAAGTAGTTTTCTGAAGTAGCTGTTAAGAAAATTCTAAGCAGCCTTCACTAATTACTTGGTTTGATGATATTCTTGGAGGCCAAATGTAAAGTGCTCTGCTGCAGCTTCTATTGTGTGTGTAATTTAATGGGGTAAATGCCAGTGCACCTGAGCACGAACAAACCTGTTCAAGTGATTCTCCATGTAGGTATTGCATCTGAGGATCTGTGCAGAGCAGCAGGCTTTGGTCAGCCATGTGTTTCCAGCTGAACATGCGTGCAGCACTGTCACATCACTACTGGGTTTGAGATTACTCCTCCCTGTCAACTTGAGCACTACTGACTTCTGTCTCCTTTGGCATCTATTGTCTGACATCGGTATCTAATTAAGTTGCTTGCTTGCAATAGACTGCTCGTGGTTTAGGTAGGAGGACAGACCTTCATATTTCTGGTAGCAATAAGTAGCAGAAAGTAGTACACTGCTTCTTTGCAAGGGTTTCATTCCTGGGCTTGAAAGGCTGCTTCTCTATTTAGGAGAATCTTGCATCTCTGGCAAATGTGCTGTGTTCGCATCTCAAGCTATTTTAAAGTTCAAGGATGTCCATCTGTTACTGTCTTAAACAGATGTAAGCCAGATTTCATATTCTAGTATGTCTGACCTCTCCGGGCAGGACCTGAATCTTAAATGGCCTATAACTGCCAGCCTCAGGTCTATTGTTCTTGAGCTAAACTCTTAACAGGAAATTAGTTACTGAATTTAAAAGTCATTTGTATTTTGACGAGGCTGATGCCCTCAACAAAAAAACTGTCCAAGAAAGGAAGCTATATGAACCCATTTGGAGGAACCCACGTGGCCCATGTGAACCTCATGAAGTTCAACAAGGCCAAGTGCAGGGTCCTGCACCTGGGTCAGGGCAGTCCCCAGTATCACTACACACTGGAAAATGAATGGGTTGATAGCAGCCCTGCCGAGATGGGCTTGGGGATACTGCTGGATGAAAAACTGGATATGAGCTGGCAGTGTGTGCTCGCAGCCCAGAAAGCCAACCATATCCTGGGCTGCATAAAAAGAAGTGTGGCCAGAAGGTTGAGGGAGGAAGGTGATTCTCCCCTTCTACTCAGCTGTCATGAGATCCCACCTGGAGTCCTGTATCCGGCTCTGTGGTCTTCAGCACAGGAAAGATATGGACCTGTTGGAGCGGGGTCAGAGGACTGGAAAACCTCTCCTGTGAAGCCAGGCTGAGAGAGCTGGGGTTGTTCAGCCTGGAGAAGAGAAGGGTCCAGGCAGACATTGCAGCTTTTCAATATATAAAGGGGACTTATCAGAAAGACCTTTTCGCCAGGGCCTGTAGTGACAGGACAAGGGGCAATGGTTTTAATCTGAGAGAGCGTGGTTTTAGGTTGGACATAAGGAAGAATTTTATTTTATTTTTTTAACAATGAGGGTGATCAGACACTGAATAAAGCTGCCCAGAGAAGCTGTGGATGCCCCATCATTGGAAGTGTTGAAGGTAGGGTTGGATGGAGTTTGAGCAGCCTGATCTAGTGAAAGATGTTCCTGCCCATGTCAGGCAGGTTAGACTAGATGATCTTTTAAAGGTCCCTTCCAAGCCAAACCATGATTCAATGGAGCTGAGGTTGTATAGGAAAGTCAGAGGCTTCCTGCCCTCTTATAGTTACTCTTGGAGCTTAATGACACCTTGGTACCAATGCTTTGGTGTTTTAGTGCTAAGCAAAAGCTATAGCTTCATAAGTCGTGACCTCAGTGCCTTCTGTAATTGATACTACACCCTTGAGACTGAGGTGTCAGAGATGCTGCTGCCAATGTTCTTCAATGCTATCAGCACTGCTCCTTTCAATCATGGCTGTCTGCTTTCTAGGTACAGAAGACTTAATGGCCTCTGAGATCAGGGGCAAAACAGCCTTTCATTTATGTCTTTACAAAATAATAAGTCTGCCAGGCAATGAAGCTTATCTTTCAGATCTCTGTTTGGACAAGTCCTATAGAGGAAAGGTTGAAAAAGAAGCATGTAACAGAGCTAAAATTATCTACTTCTACTTCAGAATTTTCTGAAGACCCAGGAAGCCTCCATAACACTTCAGAGGAATACTTTCCTTTCAGATGCCTGTAACTCAGCTGCCTTGAGATCTATTAGTGCAGTTAGAGTGCTGTTCTGTCATGGTTGCTTACAGATCAGCTTGTGATACAATTAATTTTGGAAAGGCTCTGTGCAACAGTTTTCTGGAAAAGTTCTTCTCACTTTATGTTGTCTCAGCGCATAGAACTGTTGTAGTAGAAAGTGGATCTGGGCAGCATCTGTACGATTGCTCAAACTTGAAATATAACTAATGTTTGACTATATTGTCTTCATGCTCCTTCAGGATACCAAAATCATGTGCTTATTAGGTTATTCTTTAAAGAATGGCACTGTCAGTTACAACTTTTCCATGTCCCAACAAAAAAGCATATGTAGTCTCTCTGTACTGATAACTAGGGGCAGGGGAATAAGCCTTGAAGCTACAAGGAGTAATGCGTCCTACTTAAATCCAAAAGGATGGTTGTTACCTTGTATAATCTTGTTTTAGGTGTATTTAATCATTTTCACAGGGACAGCAGGATAAATTCTATCTGAAGAGTTTCAGTGTACATAAGTCATACTCTAAAAGCAACACCTCTGAGCTTTAACTCTTCTCCCAGACCACTCGCAGTTCTTGTGGCTCTTACGCTTCCTGCTTTCATATTAAATAACTGCCTTTGTTGGGCATTGCGGATTTGATGGAGAACCCTGTGGAGCAAGTTAACTCGCAAATTGGCAAGTGCTTAATAGACTTTAAATACTTCCAGCTCTTTTTAGACCCAGAGGAGCTCAGGCCAGAACCCTTTCAGCTCACTGCTAAAAAAACAGCAAACAAGTCATCACTTTAAATTTTGAAGGAAGTGTTATAGGAGTTACTGAAATGCAGAACTTCCATAGCTAAGTGCAAAAGTTTATTGTGGGTGCCCTAATTAACTTGAAAGTTGAATCTTTTTGTTCAGATTGTATCCATCAGCCTAGAACAAAGTGACTTCCCTTCCCCTGATACTAAGTACGTGCAATTCTCACTGGTTGGTGTGTGCTGCTTATGGTCTTTCGTGTCAAGCTTCCTCGTTGGATGGAGGGGGACACTTTGTTTTTTAAGTGTCTCTAGATGTTTACGTATACACTGTTGAGAGGTTTGAGTTTTAGTTGACTTAATTTCTGTCATTTTAGGCAGCCTTACAAAAACAGCAGGAGGTGGTTGTGGCAGCAACAGGGACACCTCTGACTACCGCATCAAAGGTGAATGCACCTGCCCAAGGGGACACCCCGTCAATTAATGGGCAGGCCAGTACACATGCAGACAGCCCTGAAAAAGAGCTGGATCCTGAGGCTTTGGAAGAAGCACTGGAGAATGGACCAAAAGGTAGGACTAGCTAGATTCCTTAATTAAAAATAAATAGCAAAACCCTTTCTTAGGATTCAAATGTGTTAAGTATGGTTACTATGGCTCTTTGCTTGGCTTCATGGGGCTATGCAAAAGAGAGGTTTGATTCCTGGGTCCAGGTTCTCTCAAGCAAGAACAATATTGCACAGGCAAAACTCCGCTTTGAGGGGAGGGCAAGAGGAAGCAGCAAAAACATTTTCAGGCAAAGTGGATGGGATCCAGAACCTCCTTTCACTCTTGAGTTGAAGAAAAACGTAAAAGTTCTATTAGAAAGCTGTTCTGTGCAGAAATACGTTCACTCTTATTTGAACTCGAGTCAAAACTGAGTGACTTAGCCTTGCAGATTAAAATAAAGCCAAATCCTTCTTACTCTCTCTGAATGCTGCCCTACCTGCAGCTTATCGCTGTCCTATGTGCAGTCCGGACTGCTGTCCCCTTGCATTTCCCATCTTCTTCAGACAGCTTCTAGGAAGCTGTAGAAGTGGAGCAGGAAAAGTAGCCTCCCAGCAGTGCTCCCATCACTGGTATTTCTGGATGTTACCTCTACACTTCCATCCACAATCAGTAGTCCTCAAAAGACTTGCTTGGATCCCAGTTTGGAACCAACACTAGTGCAGTCCCAGTCTGCATAATGAGGTGTTCGGTTATTTCAGCCAATATTTGACAAGTTCTAGACAAATCCACAACCTCTGGCTCTGTCCCATTGAAGATCCTTTCAGTGAAGGGTTCTGTGCAGTGTAACCCCATCACCTGTAGCAGTGTATCTGTCTTCTGAGTCTTTTCTGCTTAAGCACTGTTGGTTTAAATGTGGCAGATGGGTGAACTGGTAGGATTTAAGTGTGCAGCGTTACATCTAAACTTGTACTGCATTTCTTGCAAGTTTCAACTGTGGAAAGGTGTTTCTTCAGTGAAAATAATAAAAAAAAAAAATTGGAAGCAACTCTGATGCTTGTGGTCCTCAAGTGCCCCTAAGGCACACTTAAGTATTCAGCATAAATAACTCAAAAAAAAAAAAAAAAAAAAAAAAAAAAAAGCTTAACTGGGTTTTTCCTCCTGTCTCTCCAGATTCTGTTCCAGTGATAGCTGCCCCATCGATGTGGACACGACCCCAGATAAAAGACTTCAAGGAAAAAATCCGCCAGGATGCAGACTCTGTGATCACAGTGGGCCGAGGAGAAGTGGTTACAGTTAGAGTACCAACTCATGAAGAGGGGTCTTACCTCTTTTGGGAGTTTGCTACAGACAATTATGACATTGGTTTTGGGGTGTATTTTGAATGGACAGACTCCCCTAATACTGCAGTCAGTGTGCACATCAGCGAATCCAGTGATGATGAGGATGAAGAAGAAGGTAAGCATGCTTATTTATATAAACTGCCAGTCCTGCAGAGCTTGCCGTGGGGGAAAACCCAACTGATTGTCTTGTGTAATCTCCTAGTTCCCCCAACTTCCGTCTAGCTGGAATCTTGTCTTCAGTTTTGAAGAGGAAGTGCAAAGTAACTTCAGTCACCTTATTTGATCACAGATGGGTTAAAGCAGTTGAGGGTGGGGAAATCTTTTCCTAAGTTTTACTTACTCCTTAGTGTGCCCTCTTGTCCTACTCAGCAAGCTAGATTGAAACCCATGGTCTAATAAAGCATAGTGGATCTGCACACTGAAAACCTTTAAGAAAAGTCCTGCCTTGCTGTTTGTGAACTCTTTCTAGGGGCGAAGTTTCCTTGAGACTTCAACAATACAGCTTAAGAGCAATTCCTGATAGTGGCCAGGACACAGCCTTTACCTACAGGGGAGGTTAGCATACCATCAGAAAAAAATGTTTTGAAATGAAGCTGTGATTTGCTTAGAAGGAACTGCTGTGACATAGGAAGCAGTGGCCTTGTGAATATTACTACTAAGTAATCAGTAATAGTAAGTATGTCAGATCAGTAGCAGTCAGTTAGTGTGGGATAATGTCTTAATGGAAACTCGAGCTTGGCATCTCTATGAACTGACCCACCTGTGCTGGGCAGTTAGGTGTGGTGGGTTTTAATATTGAACTGTAAAATCAATGATAAAGTGAGCATGCTTATTGTTCCTCCTGCTTTTGAATGCTTTAGCCACAGCCTTGGTATGAACCCCTTCGACTCATCTGATTTCTAAACCAACAAAGACTGCCTTGTCCACTACAGATCAGTCTGACTTTCTCTTGTAAAGCCTCCACCCGTGTTAACTGACACTTGTTTTTTTTTCCTTGCAGAAAATACTAGCAGTGAAGAAAAAGCCAAAAAGAATGCCAACAAGCCTCAGCTAGATGAAATAGTGCCTGTGTACAGACGAGACTGTCATGAAGAAGTGTATGCTGGCAGCCACCAGTACCCAGGGAGAGGAGTTTATCTCCTTAAATTTGACAACTCCTACTCTCTATGGAGGTCAAAAACAGTTTACTACAGAGTTTATTATACTAGATAAAGGTGTGGCGGTGTCTGAGGCTGGGCTGTGCAGAAGATGTCATTTTATTTGGAATTTTCTTCAAGCATAATGGATCCTTTTGAGTCTGTGTTTTATCCTGTCTGTATCTGTATGGTTTGTGTGAACTTTAACAAGTAGACACTGGGATCTTCCTGCTCCATGACACTAATGCATATTGCATTGGGCTTAACACAGGATCTCCCTAGCCATTTTGGGTATTGGAGTTAACCAATGGAAGTCATTGGCTCCAGTGCTAAGGTCACATCAGTTGCATTTGTTAAAGCCTCATGAAAAAGGGGGAGGGAGTTGCTGGCTCACTGGCTGGGTGATCTGATGTTTCCAGGTCTGGATGCTTTGAATAACTTGTTAATGGTTAATTTAAAGGTCCCATCAATAACTGGTAGATTTGGATGCAGTTTGCTGTGTAGCAAGTTTCTCCTAACTGTAATTGAATGTCAGATTTTTACACATTAAAACTTGAAACTTTAAGTTGATGCAGTTTAGAAACAAGTTGTCTCGCTTCTGTCCTCATCAAAGAAGAAACATTCAGTTCCTTAAACCAGGGTAGTGGCTAAGAAAAGCATGAACAGTATCCTGAAAGTACAGCAAATAACCTCTTCTGAAGATGTAAACTGAATGACAATTAAAAGTATGTGTAACAAGAAGAACCTTAATCTCTCTGCCCTGCTGCTAACCCTAGAATAAAAAAGGTCATTTTGTGAGGCAATTGACTTTGAACCAGGGCACAAACTATTTCTAACTTTGGGTTTTTAATGGGGTAGACTTTAAAAAAAAAAAATTACAAACCTGAAACTGGTTTTCTGCACAACGTTCTGGTTTGTCTGTTTTTGTAAAACCTGAATAAGCATGTTGTGCATCTGAAGAACAGTAAGTCACTTTGATAAAGTATAGGAGTTAATGTTGCACTAATTATGGAAATCGCTGCCGGTCCATTTTAGTCTGAACTGGTGATACTTCGGTGCAAACTTTCTGCTTTGATCTGTAACTGTCTGCAGAAAGGCAGAGTGCACATACAGATACTTAATAATGTAGCTTTAATCTCAATTTTGTATGGTTTGGTTGGGCATTTCATATTTTGTGTAGTGGAAAAATGCAGGTGGCTGCTTGACTTGAGGCTGCAGTAAGAATCTCCTTGGAGCCCTGCACCCCAGGGGTGATGTGTTGCAATGGCGACTTATGTAAGTGCTCTCTGCATGGGTAATGCACTTTGTTACTGAAAGAAAATGGTTCTTTTGGGTCTGTCAGATCAGTTCTTGCAGTAAGACTTCCATTGATTAGCTGCAGCATGTACAGTTCCATAGCAAATGATGTTGAGTTCGCGGGATTTGTTTGAATAATCAGTTTGTACATACATGATACTTTATTTTTCTCATACCAACCATGGAGATACTTCTCCTAGAGTGCTTAACTTGTCATCTTGCGTTTGGTTCAGCAACACCGTACCAGCTTATAGCTAGTTAGTGCTGCTTTATCCAAAAACACTGTACAATGTTCTGCTCTTGTGTACATACAGTATATAAACCATGAATTTAGAAAGTACCTTGCTTTTAAAGAAAACTGTATTTAATGTAAAAAAAAAAAAAAAAACCTTTTAAAAAGGCAGGCACTAATATATTTCTTCTGGTCTTCAACTTAAACTTTTTTGTCCATACAAAAATGTTATGACTTCTTCCTCTAAGAATATCTGTTCTTGGGAGTGGTGTTTGTCGCTTTAAATGGCAGCACTTACTGTCATGTGTTGGATGTTAGAACTTTTACGTTTTCAGACTTTTTTTATTGCCTCTGGCTGTTGATTAGTACAGTACAAGTGCGATTTCAAGATACCTTGAGATAGTATTTAATCCTAATTAAAATACATTTATCTGTAATGCTGTTGGCTTTTTATTAATTTGTAAACCTTGGCATTGCTGTGTCTAGCTATTCAGCTAAGATAAGCTGGTCGTCTTTGCTCTCATTTTTAAAAATTCAGTGCCGTACCACCACTGTGGCTTCAGCAGCCAAATCACTTGGGCCAAAGGCTCTCTTTGAGAAGTGTTACTAGCTCACTGGATGAGGCCACCATCAGTACTAGAAGAGCCCAGCTTGAACAGCATAATCACTTTGGTTTTTGAAAATGATCTTCTGTAGCAGAAAGGGTTGGATGTGGGTAGCCAAAAGTTATGAGCTATTTTCTGCCTGGAAGAAAGGTGCCTGCCTTTGCCCCTGAGACTTAATGAACCCAGCCCCAAGGGGCAGCAGGGGCTGGCTTGCGTTGTCCTGAAGAGCCCTTGGCCCAAAGGTCAAGAGTCAGGCAGGATCATGCATGGTTTAGACTAAAGAAGACAAGCATGAACCTAGAGGCAAAAAGGCTAGTTATGCTAAGGTTTCTGTTGGCTAAAATTACCCTTTGCTGCTAACCCACTGCTAGTAAGTAGCTTATCCTGGAGCTGAGGCCGGAAGCAGGTTTGGCACTAGTTTGATCTGTGGTCCAGGTCGTGTTGGCCCTATCTGCTCCCACAGAGAGCAGCCTCAAGCTGGTGCTTCCAGCTCTCATCTGGGGAGCAAAAGTCTCTTCAGTGAGAACGAAACAAGTGCTGTGCTGGTAGAAGCAAGATGCTGAGAAGTTCAATGTACCGTATAGTCTGGGTATGCTACAAACTCGTTTCATGTGAAATGTGCAAGTGCATTGAAAACCAAAGTAATTACAGCAGCAAGGCTGCCCCAACTGGACCTATTTTACCTGTCTCATGCATGTATAAATTCCCCTTTCTCCAATTAAAAGCGAAGCACTGTACTCCTCACGGCTGACTTAAGGCAGCTCTCTTCCACAAGAGAGTTATCATAAACACTTTCTGAAATGAATTGAGTCACTGGCAATAAGTCCAGGCAGTGCAACATAAACAGCTTGACAAAGCTCAGTTCCAAAGATACTGGGCTTTGAGAAAAGCTAAAAAATCAGAGGGACAAACCCGTGTTAGAATTGATGTTTTCAGCAGCACTGTTGACATGGATGTTGCGTGGGAGATACCAAAGCACGGTCTTCCTTGACTTGGCTGTCCCAGGAGGACAAGCGGTGCAATTGAAACAACTTGTTAATTAAGGCACAGGACTGCTGGATGATATATCCTCTTGCCGATCTTCTTTGCTGTCCTTCCTCACCCCTTGGCTTTTAGCACTTTCTGCCTTGTACTTTGTAAGTCACAGATTAAACGCTGTGATTTAGAGCAGTGGGATGCAACCTTTGTGGTAACTGTAATGGGCAGGGTCATAAAATCAGTAGTCTGCTGTCAGAGGAGGTCTAAGGGCTAGTTTAGCCATTTAGCCTCCTCCTATTTAGGCAGTTGCTGTAGAAATTGTAAAGGGGCTGCATAGACCTCTTGAAGTACAAAGAAGCAACATAGCCATCCTTCACCCAAATGGTGGCTGTTTCTCCAGACTGAGCCTTACTAACCTAAAATAGCAATGTGAAGGCTGCTTTCTGACAGCTCAATGTTGTTCTCTTCCTAGCACCTGGTTCTGCAATCTCCATCCTCATCTTTCCATCCCCTGGTGTATTTGCAGTGAAAAGCCCGCAAGGGGAAGCTGGAAAAAGCCAACTTGAGACCTCTAAGCTGTCCCAGCCTCTTTGACTCCTGGTCCTGGCCTCTGAGTTCAAGTCCCGCAGCTTCTGCTCTTCCTTCAGCTCCTCTGCCACCTTTGGCTGCCACATCCGCACACCTTGGGGACTGGGCCAGCATCTTCCATCCGTGTGGTGCTGCTCAAAGGCACCAGCTCGAGCAAGAGCCCAGCTAAAATGCATGTACATCCAGGATTTGTGGAAATTACAGTTTTCTTGCAAGCAGCTACTTCCTAGCTCTTTCTGCTCTGATCCCCCCATTCCACCTCCCTCCAAAAACACAGTTCAAATTACTAAGCCCCCAGCTCCTGCTGCGCCTTCGTTAGCAGACCTAGCTCGGGTGCAAGAGCTTTCAGCTTCCACTGCTGCCCTCACTGTGCTTTTGTTCCTGCTCGCTGTATGTGGAAGCAGTGTACAAACAGGGAAGCTTTTGGAGTTGGGTCTCTCTTTTACCATGTGCTGGTGGAAGGAGATTCATCATAAAGATGTGGAAGTCCCTGCAGTGAGCTTGGTCCCATGCTCTGCAAGAGCAGCTGGCTTGTGTTGGGCTCAGGTGTGCCAGCGGTGTTTGTGCTGACAGCTGGTTTGATAGGGCAGGTTACAAACGTGAGCTATGCGCTTTTGGATCCACGGCTTAAAAAATAAAGCTTCTAACTTCACACCACAGCTATATCCAGCCCCACGTACTGGAGGATTAAGCAAAGCGTGAAACGGCATCCCAAATACCGCTAGTCTGAGACCTGCCAGTCATGCATGAAAGGCCTTTCAAGGGTGTGGGTTTCAGTGGTACAGTGGTTTAAACAACTATATGAAAACATTTGGATTAGTATTGATATAGAGATTGCAATGCAATACAGTTATTGCATATGCAAAGTTATTGTTTGGTATCCGAAAAATAAGAAAATTGCAAGGAATGGGGAAAAAGGAGGTGATGTGTTCTCTGGACCAAATTCTGCTCCTGGCCTTCACCATTTTCATCTCGTACTGTCTTCATCATATGGAGTCACAATGAGGCTGGTGAGAAACCTGCTGCTGTTAATGAGGGGCTCAACACTGGCACGCTGGAGTGGCAGCCAGATTTGGGGAAGTGATCTCTCATTTCAGCCTACGCTTCTCCTCTTGAGTTTTCGTGTTTTCCTCATTGTTGGACTTCAGGTGTTGTACCCCGCTTTTGTTTTAAGGGAGTGGCTGCTCAGTGATGGACACTGTTCTCACCTGACCTGGCTGGGGCCCAGGAGAAGGTTTGGTGTTACCCTCACCCCTCGGCTGGGCTCCCCTGGGGGTGTAGCTGGTCTGAATGAAAAAAAAAGAAAAAAAAAGGCCCATTCCCTTGGCTGGGCCAGTTCACTCTTCCCCTTCCCCAGGGCTATTTGAGCTCTGGTGCCACCATGCCAGGCCAGCTGGTGGCTCCTCTCCCACCATGGCTGCATCCCCAGTGGGGCAGGGATGCTCTGGGGAAGCGTGACTGGGGTTGCTGGTGTCTTGTCTGCCCAGGGGAGCTCAAACATGGGTTTCCCCTGGCACTCTTGACAAACTGTGGGCAGGAGGGCTGTCGCCACTCACCCAGTGAAACAAATGCTCAGCTTTTGGCCACCATTTTGTTAGTAAAACACCTGTACAACCATTAAGCTGCGGCACAGGACGCAGGGGACAGAGATTAGGGCATGTGGGAACAGGCTCTGCAGCATGGCCTGAGGGGCAGCTCTGCCCTACAGCCATGGGGAGCCCCGAGAAACCCTCCTCCGCCCCCCCAGGCCAGGCACAGGCCCTGTTTGGCTGTGCCTCCTCATTAATCTGGTTTAGTCATGGCCTTCAAACCCTTCCTGCACCCCTCGCCAGCAGTCAGCCATGACCCAGGCTCGCTCTCTAGCCCCGCCTGGATAGGCCTCATGCACTGCCTTGCCAGGGAAAAGTAACTCCCCAAATTACCACCAACTAAAATTAACACGAACTCTGATGTGTATTTGATGCATATTGCAGCATCACGCTGAGAAAAGCCCCTGCTCACACCCTGTCCTGTGAGCCCGACCTCAGCACCGCAGGGCTGAGACCGTGCAACTCGCTACACCCCCTGCCCCCGGCGAGGGGCGGCAAGGGCTCTGTCCCCTGCTCCAGGCAGGGGCACTTCAGCTTTATGGGAGATGAACCCCATTCCTCCTCATTGCCAGGTTTTTATATCAGATGGAGCAAAACAGTCTCTATTTCCGCCGGTGCTCTGCCGGGGAAGAAAAAGGGGTCTCCAAGTTAATATCAGCCCTGCGAGGTCTTTCTGCCCTCTGCAGTGCAGCCGTAGTTTGCATCGGAGGACTTCAACAGTCACTGCCTGACTCAAATGTGTTTTTTCGGGCTCCTACCTTCGGCACATGCTGCAAAACACCAGGAAGTTATTTGCAGCTGGTGTCAGGATAGTCAAACAAGATTGCAGGGCAAGTGCAAAGCAGCGAGCAGAGCTTTACGGGGCGCTGGTACAATTTGATTCTGGTTTGCAGAGAACAAAGGGTTTTCCTGTCTAAAAAATAAATAAATAAATAAAAAGTCATGAAGCGAGCCTGGGCTTGCTTCGTATGCCTGGGGAAGTGACTTCAGCGCAGGCCGGGTGATGGGGTGAAACATTTTAGTGCGGATTTCAGCCATGCCCATTGCCAAGCCCGCGCCCAGCGCTGGGATTCGCCCTGGCACAGCAGAGCATCGCCAGCACCCCGGCACAGAAACCACCCCCCGCCCCGGCCAGCTACACCCCACAAATGCCCTCCTTCGTCCCGGTGGGTCTTCCCTTGGCAGGGGAGTGGGGACCCTCAAGTTCACACCAAGGTATCACCAAGGAAAAGCACCATCCTTCCGCAGGCTCCCTGCTGCCAGTGGGAGATAAAGCTGTGCTGAGTAAATCCATGCAGGTTGCTCAACCTGGCTGGGTTATTTTCCCCAAAGATGAGTAACACACTGTTTTCCTAGAGCCTCTTGACAATATTTTTCCTTGGCAAAGGTTCTCTCCAGGATGCTTGTGCCAAAACTAGTTTTTACCGCCAGTCTTTTGTAGCCAGCCCGCTGATGCTGGATAAACAGAGGACCAGGGCGGCGAGGTCCCCCTCCCGGCAGAAGGGACCCCACCATGGGTGGATGCTGGCCCAGCAAGCCACGCCAGAGCAGCCTGGCCCGGCCCCGGCTGTAGGAGGAGCCCCTTCCCCAGCACCAAGGGAAGGGCAAAGACCAAAAGCAGCAGAAAAAATCAAAAAAACAACAACACCAACAACAAAACCCCACCCAAACAGAAATAGCAGAAGGCACTGGTTTTCTGCATTTCCATGTTTTGGTGGGCTAGCATGTAACTTGGAGCTGTGGTCAGGCTGCGGGAGAGATGGGGGCCCTCTGTCACTGTGGTGCATGGTCACATGCCAAAGGGACTGATGCTCAGTGATACCTGATGATGCCACCTCCATCCCGATGCCCGTGTGCCCCCAAGGCTCTCCGAGAGTCCCACCACCACCATCCTAGCTCAGACTCAACCAGCAACCACGGTCTCGGGGACCATGTCACATGGGCACAATTTCATGCCTGGAGAAAGAAAGGGGGGGACACCCATGAGAATGGAAGTGGTGTAGAAAACCTCCTCTTGCAGGGACGAGCTGCTTCGCCCAGTGGCATTTCTCCCATCTGGGCTTGGAAAAACCCCTCTCGCAGCTGTAACCCCATGGTTGTTTTTAGGGAGGGGAACTGCAGCCCATCAGCTGGGTGCCTGCTGTGCATCCACCCTCAGTATTTGCAGTCTCCACGCTGTTAGCAGCCCAAGTCCTTAAGGAACTTGCCCAGGCAGTCCGGGTAACACACATGGGGCTGTGGATGCCTCTGCCATGCCAGCGGACCCCTTGAGACATGAGGGTAACACGGCCAAAACATCCCTGCACCTCACAGAGTGTGGCGGGGCACCTCCACCCCCCCCGCCTCTCATCTCCCTGGGCAGATGTAGCAGAGCAGCCGGACTTTCCAGCCTGCTTTTACATCATCTCAACGCCATGATTTGGCTCCAGATGACAAGGTCAGATGCATCTGGCTTCAGGGGTTGGGTTTCAGCCACCACCGACATTTGAGATATGTGCAAATACAGCTGAAAAAAACACCAAAAAACAAAACCAACCTAAAAAAACAAACCCCAAACCAGCAAGTAACCTGCCTGCTGTGAAACTGTCCTCCAAAGGCAGGAGCAACACCTGCCACGGGCTCAGGATGGTTCCTACCAGCACCCCCACACCCAGAACCAGTACCTCCCTTGCCCGTATCCCTGCCTGCAGAAGCGGGGAGAGGGATGCTTCAGCCAGCAAAGCACAAAGCAATTGCAGGACCCTGTCCTCCAGGCAGCAGCTGGACCAAGCCGTCCTTGCAAAACAAGCCCCACCGCCCTCATTTCTCGTGTCCTTTCATACCTTAACCCTAGCGTGAGCTTGAATTCAATTGAAATTACTATTAGGTGAACTTTCTGTTACTATTAGGATATTAGTGCGTAGCTCCGCATGGCTATGGGGGTTCAGCTCAGGATCAGGCAACAAGTCTTATGAGGAACGACTGAGGGAACTGGGGTTGTTTAGCCTGGAGAAGAGGAGGTTGAGGGGAGACCTTATCACCCTCTACAACTACCTGAAAGGGGGTAGTAGAGAGGTGGGGGCTGACCTCTTCTCCGTGGTGACAAGTGATAGGACGAGAGGAAATGGGTTCAAGTTATGACAGACGAGGTTTAGATTAGGTATCAGGAATTTTTTTTTCACTGAAAGGGTTATTAAACATTGGAATAGGCTGCCCAGGGAGGTGGTGGATTTGCCATCCCTGGAGGTGTTTAAAAAAAGGGTAGATGTGGTACTTAGGGACATGGTTTAGAAGTGGTTTTGTCAGGGTGGGTTAATGGCTGTAGGGGCTGGATGCCCAGGGGCCCACTCCATGGGTTTGCTGCCCGTTTTCCTTGCTGGAAAGGGCTGGGAGGCAGCTGAGACCCACGGCTCTGCCTGGGACGCGGGCAGCACTCCGTCCCCCCATGGGGGAACAAGGCAGTGTGTCCCACATGCTGCCGCCACTGCGCATCGTGTGCCCAGACAAGGGGCCACAGGGACCGGCAGGGCTTTCCGTTAAATGCTCGCCATTAATCACAAAGCTGCTTAAATGCACAGAGGAGTACTTAATGCCGGGCACATTGTGCCTTCCCCGCGGCCTGTGCGGGAGCGCTGGTGGAATCAGATGCTCATACCCTCGGCTCTGCATGGCTCTGGTATGGTTACCCATCAGAATCACAGAATTTCCAGAGTTGGAAGGGACCTCTAGAGATCATCCAGTCCAACTCCCCTGCTAAAACAGGATTGCCCAGAGCACATTACTCAGGACTGCATCCAGGCGGGTTTTGAAAATCTCCAGAGAAGGGGACTCCACAACCTCCCTGGGCAGCCTGTGCCACTGCTCTGTCACCCGAACTGTAAAGAAGCTTTTCTGTGTGTTGGAACGGCACTTCCTATGTTCCAACTTGTGCCCATTGC
>NW_009646856.1:177620-177936 GCF_000708025.1 Charadrius vociferus
CTGGACACAGTATTCCAGTTGTGGCCTCACCAGTGCCGAGTAGAGGGGGAGAATGACCTCCCTCGACCTACTGGACACACTCTTCCCTATGCAGTCGAGGATTCCATTGGCCTTTTTGGCGACAAGGGCACATTGCTGGCTCATTGACAATTTACTATCTACCAGGACCCCCAAATCCTTCTCCTCAGAACTACTTCCCAGCAGGTCCACCCCTAACCTATACTGGTGCCTAGCGTTCTTCCTCCCCAGGTGCAGGACCTTGCACTTGCTTTTGTTGAACCTCATTAGGTTCTTCTCTGCCCAGCTCTCCAGCCTG
>NW_009646856.1:178401-179677 GCF_000708025.1 Charadrius vociferus
TCAAACATGATTTACCCTTGGTAAATCCGTGTTGACCACTTCCAATAACTTCCTGTTCCTCAACGTGTTTGGAGATGACATCCAGAATGAGTCGCTCCATTACCTTCCCAGGGACCGATGTGAGACTAACCGGTCTGTAGTTCCCTGGGTCCTGCTTCTTTCCCTTTTTGAAGATTGGAGAGATGTCAGCCTTTCTTCAGTCCTCAGGCACCTCTCCTGTTCCCCATGATCTTTCAAAGATGATGGAGAGTGGTCTAGCAATAACATCTGCCAACTCTCTCAGCACGCGTGGGTGCATCCATCAGGGCCCATAGACTTATGGATGTTCAGCTTGGCCAAGTGGTCTCTGACCCAGTCCTCCTCAACTCAGGGGAAATCTTCCTTCCTCCAGACCTTCCCCCTTGCCTCCAGGGTATGGGATTCGTGAGGGACAGCTTTAGCAGTGAAGACCAAAGAAAAGAAGGCATTCAGTAACTCTGCCTTCTCTGTGTCTTCCACCACAAGAGCACCCATCTCATTCATCAGTGGGCCTACATTTTCCCTAGTCTTCCTTTTCCTATTGATATACTGAAAGAATCTCTTCTTATTGTCTTTAACTGCAGTGGCCAAGCTGAGTTCTTATTGAGCTTTGGCCCTTCTAATTTTCCCCCTACATAGCTTTGTTATATCATGATAATCTTCATAAGATGCCAACCCCCTTTTCCAGAGAATGTAAGCTTTCCTTTTGTTCTTGAGGTCCAGCCAAAGCTCTCTATTTAGCCAGGCTGGTCTTCTTCCCTGTCGGCTTGTTTTTCGAGCCATGGAGATGGCCTTCTCCTGTGCTTCTAAGACTACCTGCTCGAAGTAAGACCAGCCTTCCTGGGCACCTTTGCCCTTCAAAACTGCCTCCCAAGGGACACTCTCAACCATGCTCCTGAACAGGCTAAAGTCTGCCCTTCCGAAGTCCAAGGTGGCAGTTCTGCTGGCTCCCCGCCTTGCTTCACCAAGAATTGAAAATTCTACCATTTCATGATCACTGAGCTCAAGACAACCTCCAACCTTTAAATCCCCCACAAGACCTTCTCTGTTAACAAACAGTAGGTCCAGTAGGCACTTCCCCTAGTTGGTTCGTTCACCAGCTGTGTGAGGAAGTTGTCTTCCACACACTCCAGGAACCTCCAGGACTGCTGCCTCTCTGCTGTGTAGTATTTCCAGCAGACATCTGGGAAGTTGAAGTTCGCCACGAGAACAAGGGCGGATGATCGTGAGACTTCTGCCAGCTGTTTATAGAATATTT
>NW_009646856.1:180110-198481 GCF_000708025.1 Charadrius vociferus
CGCCCTCCCCCTCATGTTTTTGCTGCCACACAAACCACCATCCCCTACTGTCACTGAGACTGACTGCAAGACCTTGCTAATGCTTTTACCCAGAAGCACTGGTATGCTGCTCCCAGGCACCACTTTTGTAATCCTGGTTTCATCCCCATCCCCCTGCAAACCTAGTTTAAAGCCCTATGAATGAGCCCTGCTAGTTCTTGTCCCAGGATCTTTCTGGGAAGAAAGAAGACGTGCCAGATGCCGGCTGGATGCTTTCTGGGAAGAAGAAGACGTGCCAGATGCCGGCCTGGGTGCAGCAGTGGCTCTCAGAGCTCGGAGGAACCTTCGGGAGAGCCGGCGCAAGGCTCCTGCAGCACAAGTCCTGCTGCTCCCAACAGCCGCCTGCATTGGCTCCCGAATGTCCCGCCTGGCACAGGGGAAGAAAGAAGACGTGCCAGATGCCGGCTGGATGCTTTCTGGGAAGAAGAAGACGTGCCAGATGCCGGCCTGGGTGCAGCAGTGGCTCTCAGAGCTCGGAGGAACCTTCGGGAGAGCCGGCGCAAGGCTCCTGCAGCACAAGTCCTGCTGCTCCCAACAGCCGCCTGCATTGGCTCCCGAATGTCCCGCCTGGCACAGCACACGTGGGCAGCGGCAGCCAGAGCCCAACATGCCTCATCAAAGCAGCCACAGGCACTGCTGCTTTTGTACACCAGTAAAAAAAGGAGAGAGGGGGATAAAAGAAAAAAGGGGGGGAAGGGGGCAGAGAGGAACTATGTTGGGATGCAAGGTGCTAGCTGGGGCACAGCCAGAGCCGCTGGTGTGCCCAGGCATGGTGACAGCAGCCACCCCTGCCACTGCTGTGTCCCCAGCCAGAGACATCTGGCGGGCTGGATTTGGTCAAGAGGTGCTGCTGGCACCTCACGCCGGTGAGAAACCCACCACACCGGAGGACGCTTTGCATCCACCCAAATACCAGCCCTGTACAGGGAGCGCCTGGGATTGTACCATTAGATGGGGCTATAGCTAAAGAATTAGTATTTGAAAATTATATTTATGGCTCCGGATGCGATTTGTCCAGGGGCAGCAGGTAAGTGTTGGCCATCCCTGCCTCCACCTCCCCATCTGCTGGGGGGGGGGGCGAAAGCCTGCAGGATGCGGAGGCCTGGCAGGAGGGACAAAGGGTCCCACAGAGCCCGTGGGAAGCCGTAGGTGGCAGAAGTTACCAAACTGCCTGTGTCCTCTCCTAGTGTTGCAAAATTTACCCATCCTAATTTCCCTTCAATACCCCCTATTTTTTCCTGGTGCAGTACATAGAGCATAGAAATGGGGATAACCCCTGGCAAAGGCAGACGCCTGGTGCGCAGCACTCCATGGGCTCCTTTCGGGTTTACAGAAAGACTCAACCTCACTGATTTCCGACCTAACCCAGATAACCACCAAAGCTGCAGGTACTGATTAAATGCTTAGAAAAAAATAAATAATCCAACAGAACACTTTGAAGCTCCAAAATAATACCAAGCCTAGCAACTCCTGGGGGCATCAGCATCTCCGTGGTACTGATGGAGGGGATGAGACATGGAGCAGAGTTTGCACAGGGTACACCAAGCCACGCTGAGACCCCTTTGCCATGAGACAACCCTGTTTCTGTTCACACACAAGCTCAGGAGACTTCACAGCACACGAAGCGGCAAAGAGGCAGAGGAGCTGGGCTGGCCCTTGCCCCAGCAGCATCTCTCCTACCACAGGATGGTAACTACTGGATTATAAGCCATAAACCCAAACTGCTCTATGCCATCAGGCTGCCAAACACATCCCTCTTGATATTCCTGACTTTCCATAAATATTTTATTTTATTCCCAAGGAAGTTCCCAGTGCATTGTAACATTTTGCCCACAAGGAAGAGGGCAAGTGGCACCTGACGGACTGCGCCAAGGCCACAGCTTGGTCCCACACTTCCAGCTTCATGGGATGGAACCGATGTACGCACCAATCTTTTCCCAGTAAGCCACACTTACCTGATTGCCGTCAAGGCAAGCACAGCCACCGGCCTCCTCCCTGCACGGATGCATTCTGCATAGCACAATTCCACTTTCTAGCAGTGCAAATTGATGCCTAACGAGTGGTTTAGTTCCAGCCCTTTCCCCCTTTGAGGATACGAGAGCCCAGGAATAGCTGCTGGCTTTCTGCTCCCATGGCTGCTTCTTCTGGGCAAAAGAAAAATAAATCCCTTTATTTCATTAAAATTGACAAGGGAAAGCCATAGATTTCAGATATATTTGTCCCACCCACTTCATCCCATCCCATCCCTGAGCCAGAGCTCTCAGCAGCTGCTGTAAAGGCAATAGAGGCACCCGGCGAGCGCGATGCCTGCAGCCCAGGGCACAGGCAAGGGGGGGCAACCGCAGGAAGAAAATTAAGTCCCTCCTTTACCTTAAGCAACAAGAAAGACATTTGCTTTCAAACGGGGCCAGCAATGTGCCCTTGTGGCCAAGAAGAACAATGGTATCCTGGGGTGTGTTAAAAAGACCATGGCCAGCAGGTCGAGGGAGGTCATCCTCACTCTCTGCTCTGCCCTGGTGAGGCCACATCTGGAGCATTGCGTCCAGTTTGGGGCTCCCCAGTTCAAGAAGGACAGGAAACTACCTCTCTTATGAGGAAAGGCTGAGAGACCTGGCTCTGTTTAGCCTGGAGAAGAGAAGACGTAGAGGGGATCTTATCAATGCTTATAAATACCTAAAGGGCGGATGTCAAGAGGATGGGGCCAGACTCCTTTCAGTGGTGCCCAGAGACAGGACAAGGGGCAACAGGCACAAACTGAAACACAGGAAATTTCATCTGAACGTGAGGAAAATCTTCTTTATTTTGAGGGTGACAGAGCACTGGCACAGGCTGCCCAGAGAGGCTGTGGAGTCTCCTTCTCTGGAGATACTCAAAACCTGCCTGGATGCGTTCCTGTCCATCTTGCTCCAGATGAACCTTCTTTGGTGGGGGTTGGACTAGATGATCTCCGAAGGTCCCTACCAACCCCTACCATTATGTGATTCTGTGATTCTCTTTAAAGGCTGCCTTACCAGCAGGGGAACTTGCTCTTACCCTGCTTAAGTGACTATTGAACAATCTCGGGAAGCTGCTGCCCTCCCAGCAGCGCTGGCGCTGCAGCTCATGGAAGCAAACCTCACATTTCCCCAGGAATTTTGTGTTTAAAAAAAAAAAGCCCGACCCTAAAACCCTATTATCAAGGCTGAACCTTCATTTCTTTTTACGGCAAGAGAAGGAAACCGGGAGCAGCCTAAGCTCTGGGGCGGGGGGAAGATGGGTCCTCCTGGAGCTGCTGGGTGAGCATCTTCCCTTGGGGGAGGATGTGCAGAGACCCGTGCCCAGGATGCACGAGTCAACAGCCACAGAAGTGCACAGTGGTTTTAAAGGTTTGTTTGAGACACTGAGAGATCCCAGTTTTCAAGGCTTTTTATTTTTTTGGCTCATGAAGGCATGTGGCTTATCATGCAAATCAGGTTGAGCAGGGCAGGCAGCTGCCAAAAATAGGTCACGGTGGGAAAATGTTGGCCACAACCTTTTCTTTGTGGCTCCAGACTCGCCACACATACCCGGGAACTTGGGGGTATTTCTAGAGAGCACCAGCTAATCCAGAAAGTTATTTTATTTCTTTTTTTTTTAATAATTGACTGTTTCGTTTCAAACAAAGGAAACCAGAGGAAAAGCCACAATGCTGTCAGAAACGGACAGGATTCCGGCAGCGCTGGCAGCATGCCGCCTCCCGCTATTTGTGGGAATAAAGCCATTTAGCCATGTAGAAGAAGGAGTCAGGCCCTCAGCCTGCACCCAAACCCACCCTGCACCACCCCCCCTGCCACCCAAAGGGAAGGACATTTTGCAGAACAAGGGCCACCCTGGTCTTCAGGAACGACAGAGCAGCCTGACCAAAAGCCACCGTGCTTTGCCAGGCACAGCCGCACCGGGATCACCCAGGTTAACCCCAGCTATTAAAAAACCAGCCCTTTCTGCTTTTATGACATATAAATGACCAGATACGGACCACAACAAGGAGCACAGGGCTGTCCAAGCCGGCAGCGCGGGGGGTGGGGGGACAAGCAGGAAAAGAAATAGGAAGCAGAGACAAAGAATTTCCACAACATCTCCCAAAACCACTTCCCGCACGTGGGGAGCCAGGAAGCGCTGTGGGAGAGATGCCCAGCCCAGGCTGAGCAGGGCCGGGGCTCCAGACAGCCTCCAGATAAATAAATTAAAGCACAGGGAAATAGGTGGAAACTCACAGCCCACATCCACAGTAAAAATCCCACCTGATGTGTCAAGAGCCCTGGATATGGGGATGACAAACACATACGCACTACACCCTAGTAAAAAGGTGGACCAAAGTCTTCAAGACCCATATCTACCTCCCACCCCCAACAGCAAAACCCCTCCCAACAGCCCGGTGAGGAGTCAGCCACCAGTAACGCCATCCATCCCCTCTGAGCCCACGGGGACCCTCATTCCAACATCCCCCCTTTGCTCCAGGAGGAACACAGAGAGGTGGGCTACTTACGGGTTGAGACCAGGTGCCCTCGTCAAAGTCGGCAGGACACAGTACGAAACTTTGACATGAGATTATGCCTTTTTTTTCCCCACTGATCTGTTTGACAGTAGATGCTTAATGCCTGCAGACAAAAGCACTTCTTTAGACAGCTCATTTGTTAAGCATCCTCATATGTGTGATTTCTCCTGTACCCATACATGTGACAAGGGAAGCTGATGAATCTGTGGGAATTATTTAAATCACCCACGTCCCACACCTAAGACTTAAATATCCTGAGAAGCAAAGAAGCGTTAATACCTACAACTTCCTGGCATTTTCCCAGTGTCAGTACTATACACCAAAATATTAGTAAGTCCTAAGGCAATAACGGTTAACATTTTAGCTAGTTTAAAAGGTTTTTTTCCGAAGCATTAATTTGTCAGGAAGATGACAAGATCATGTGCATCATCAGAAAACTAGCTCATGAAAGCTGTCGTCATGCAAATGCTTGGCCGTGCTTTACTGTAATAGCATGAAGTAAGGGGGCTGCTCTGGGGGGTGACTTACTGCAGCGTTGCAGCGGGAGGGTCACAGCTTAGCTGAGAGGGAATGAGCGTGCGGCAATGAGTGTATGGCAATGAGCGTAATCTTCTGTAAAATCCCTAGGCTCGAGTGAGAGACACGAGACTTCAGCTGCTTGGCTTTGCTCAACCTGTTGGCCAAGATGTGCCGACTGTGAGCTGACAAGATTTGTTGCCTTTTAAATTTTCCCCTTTATGCAAAGAACGGCAAAGTGGATCGGCATGTTTAAGTCCCCTTTCCAAGTGTAAAGATGCGATTGACCCCCTATGTATGAATCCAGCCCAGCTTATAGCCCCCCCATTACCCCTAAGGCACCCAGACACGTATCCGAGCGAGACAAGAAGCGAACCATGACTGAAGGTCCCCCTGCAAGACTTTACCCAGTGACCAAAGGATGCCACAAAGTCTCACCTGTAAGAGTAACCTTTAATGGTTTATTTTAAACCTTCATTATTGTAACATGTAATGCCCTGATGTTGGGTTTGTACAGATTTTCAGCAACCACATCGCACTCTGCTTACACACTGTGCACCCAAGGAATACATTTATTTCCGAAGGAGCACAGGACCCATATTTAGTGTTCAGTGAAAGGGCTATGCAGTCCTCGGGGAAAAGAAATCTGGAAATGTGAACTTTCGTATGTGATTTGCTCTGCTACATTCCCCGTGCATGCGAGGAAGAGGAGCAGCCCCAGGTAACGGCTACATGAAGACCCAGCAGGTGCCACAACTTGGATGCCTGTCATGCAGAGAGGACCTAATTTTGCTACTGGTCTCAGTGGTGCTGGGAGGGGGAAACAACTGGATGTAGATCAGCATTTCCCCGCTTGGTCACTTGAGGGAGGAGTCAGACATTTACTGTTTTTAAATAAAACTGAAAGTCTTCCTTTCCACTCCCCTTCCAAGTTGCAAGGGCCATTAGTAGGGTCTCTGATGTTCCCCATGGTCCCCGGCACTGTGCCAAAGGTGTGCTGGGGCTGGGATGGGAAGGAGATGGGCTGCCCCAGCATCAGCCGGGCACCCTCACTGCTCCGTCTTGCCCCAAGATTCACGCTGTTTGGCACAGGACAGTCCCAACCACCAGGCAGGCACTTACTGCTTTTGATGATGCTCCTTGCACACAAGGAATGCTGTGTCCCCAAGGAAGAGCCCGTAGCCTCCACTGCAGCTCCTGTCTCAGGGCTGTGCTCCCCACAGGGCACCATGACATGGTGACAGTGTTATCAGCCCAGGAGGGTGAGTCTGAAAAAGCGGTGAGTTTACCCACATAACTCCAGAGCTGGGTACCAGGAGGGCTGCCCAGGACCTCACGGTATGCACCTGAGCCACCTCCACCCATCTCCCAAATTCTTGTGTGGCCCCATCACCACTGCCCTCCCTTCTGTGCTCAGCATCGCACCTTCTGCCAAAGCATCCTCACCAGACCCCTCTGTTCACATCCGTGTGCCCAGCCATTCCTGCCCTACCCAGTGGCTGCCTCCGGGGCTGGGATGCTGGGATGCTGAACTGCCTGGTTTTGCTGAGAGCTGCTCAGTACCCAGGAGGAAAAAAGAAGGGGGACTGGAGTCCTGGTGAAAAATATGACATCGGCAAAGGGTTGTTATAGCCGCAATAGCGAGTTATTAAGGAGAGGCAGGGCAAGGTAACATCTTTTATAGGACCAATTTATAGTGTTGGGAAAACAGGCTTACGGGCACAGGCACCCTCTCACAGGAGAATGTATGTGCTTCCTCTCGAGCGACATCCATTAAAGGGATGTATTTGGATGGGATGGTGAGAAGCAGCAGCACAAAATCCTAAAATAGACACGACAATGCTTCTTTCTGTCTGGCTCAGTTGCACAAAAGTTTCTGCTGCTCCTTTAGCAACTTGCCCAAGGAGAGATGCTTTTCCCTGGCCTGTTTCCACCCCAAATCTGGCCCAGCGTGGTGGGATCAGGCTGCAGAGCCATCCCTGCTGTCCAGCTCGGTGCTCTGCAGTCATTTCTGGAAGTTTTGTACAAACAATATCCCCCTGGCATGGCTGCCACGCTTCTCATCTCCCCTTGTCAGCCTTTGCATCATGCATGTAAATTCAAGTGATGCCCATAGCAGGAAATTTCACAGGCTAAGGGCTAGGAAATTGCCCAGGGAAAACCCAAATCACAAGGCAGGGAAATTAGGGAGGGGTGGGAGGGAGAGGTGCGAGGTGCTAAATTCTGACTTAGGAAGTCAGACAGACAACTGAGTGAGCAAATACAGATGGAAGAAAATTAAAGACCATTTTCATTTCATCTCCAAAATCCTATCCTTTTATATAGCCAGCTTCTGCCACGGGAGGGAAGTGGGATGGGGAAGGGGCTGGGAAGGCAGGAGATAAGTAGCACAGTGCAACTGGCGGTCACTAAAGGGGACCGCAGACCCCTGGGGTGACACCCAGCTTTCCTTTCCCAACCCTGCCTCACTGAGCTATATAGTTTATTACTTTTTCTTTTTTTCTTTTTTTTTTTTTTTTTTAACTCTGATCCATTAGCTGTGATTCCTGGCCTGTCCCTTGCAGCTGCCATCGGTCCCTGCCCATCAGGACCTGCCACCCCCGACCCAGGGCACAGCGACACCTTGGCTGTGCTCCCCCACAAAAGACTTGGCACGCTCCCTGCCATGCTCAGGCAAGCCAAATATTCTTTCCTTTGATTTGTTTCAGATTTCAGCCATAAACCTCAGCCTCTTGCCTCTCGTTTTCATTTGATGAGACGGGCTCAGAGGAAGGAAGGGACCCAATTTTCACAGTGCTGGGTAGCCTCAGAACATCTGCTGAGCAAACACCCTTGGTTTCTCCCCCTGCTACCCAAAATCACCTCCTCATCCCTTCACCTCGTCCTTTTCAGCCCCAGTTGCCAGTTTCTTCGGGTGAGCAATCAGCACTGGGTGCTTTGGTAAAGCTGCTGTGGTCTTTGCCATTGCGCAGTGCCTGGTATCACAGCGGCCAGAGCCCAGCCACGTGGACGTGGGATGGCTGCTGCCCTCAGGAGCGCTGCCCAAGGGGCAAGCTCTTGCAAAAACCTTCTCCCGAGCTCGAGTTATTCTGCACTTTTGGAAATGGAGCCCTGCAGTCCATTAAATCACTTTTTTTTCCTGCACGCCGGCACCCTATTACCTGACTCTGTGCCCCAGGCAGCTTTCCTCCCAGATGAGTCCTTTACCCCCAATTCTTTCTGTCTTACTGCTAAAAGAACAGAAAATTGCCCAAAATACCCCCATGCACACACCAAATAGCTGACCTCAATTCCTCACTAAATTCCTCAGTATCACTGCTCCCAGAATAGATGCATAAGGGGCAGGAGCAATTTTCAATTACTTTAGCAAAGTAATCAATCAAAGAGGGTATTGGGGTTTTTTTCTTTTCTTTCTTCCTCAACGTGTAAAATGTTTATTCTTTTCTGAAACACAGAGATTAGGGAACAAATCGAAGCTGAGCAAGCCGTTGCCTCCTTTGATGAAGTCCAAATTCAGTCCCTTATGCCCAGTGAAGCTGCATAGCCTCATTGACTGGATCGAGTGGCACTCTTCCACATGGACATAAGACTAAGGAGAAACCTTAGTATAGGACAAACCTTTTAATATGATGGGAAGTTGAGGCATTTACCCAAAAACAGCTTCCACCATTGTCACCATGACTGACGCTCTTTGATTTTTTCAGCGGCCAAGCGGAGGAAACCAGCCTGGTGGCTGTCACTCCCATGGCATCCTGTGAAACACAGACTCTTTGCTTGGTGCAGCCTTGAGATGGTTTTTACTATGAAGCATCCCACTGTGGTGACCACTGTGCTGCTGATGACAGGAAATTTTTCCTTATGAGGCAAGCGAATTAAAGTGGTTCTGCTCAGTGATGGATTTATTCTGGAGCAGCTTAAAAAGGGCACCACTGCCCTTCCATTTTCTTCCATGAAATACTCAGAATTTCCCAGCCTGCCACATGGATGCTCCGCTCTCCAAATAGCTATCGACTATAACTTTGCTGCCTTTCTTGTACCTACAAAGAAGTCATTTTTGCAGTTAAAGCACCTTAAATAGGAACATGAGGCGTTATTTTAACAACTGTTTACATAGATGAAGGCGGGCAGGGGGAGATTAACCTGGCAAGGCTGACCTCTTAGCTGGAGCACAGGGCTGAGAACTTCCCGCTCTGCTCCTCACCCCTCAGATGAAATGGAGAAAATCACGTCATCTTAACTGTGTCCAGCTCAGGTAGAGTGGTATTTATAGCCTCCCCAAGTAATTAGACCACGTTTACATGTTAATTAGCTTTTGCTTTGGACCTAGAAATCCCTGTTACGTTAGTAACACTTATTAAATCCCTCTGTCATTGGGAGATTTCCCCGCTGCTGCTGCCTGCACGTGAGGGCAAAGGTGTCCGGATGGATGTGAAAACAGGACCAAGAGCCAAGATGGCTCAGCTCATTCTTAGGGCTGCATTTCTACCACAGAGATGCTGTGTAACCTTGGAGAATAATAACAGCAGATAATAACAAGCCTTTCACATGGGGAAGTTATGAAAAATTGAGCTGCTTCTGTAAGAAATAAATATAAAGGATACTAGCTCGAAGGAGAGTTAAAGCGGTCGGCTCAGATGTGACACAGCCCGATAGCCTGCAAGCTTCCAGCCTATTCTTTCAGCATTTCTTCAGTGGCTCTAAAGCATCCTTTTAGCCCTTTCCATCTCTGCAGCCATAGCCAGCTCCACACACGCTCAAATATCCTGGGAGGCAGCATCCCTGCAATCCAGCCAGCAGCTCAAGAACAGCTGTTAACTCCGAATTTGCAGGCTGGCGTCGCAAACACGGGAGGTTTGCAAAGGCATCATTGGCTGTTAGGGAGGAGAGAAAATCATCCTCTTCTCCTTCCTTTTCTTTTCTGCCCGCCTGAAATGAGGTCTAGATACTGAACATCTGCTTAACGTACCAGTCAAGCAGGGACATGCTCTCCTCCTTGTTTATTGCAGAGCCACGGTCGCGGAAAGCCTAGTTTTGATGTATAGCCTGGAGACACGCACATGGCTCTGCCTTCCCAGACGGAGCCGCAGTGGGGCAGGAAAAGGAAAGCAGCAGTAAGAAATATGGGGATGCAGGGTTACGGAACAGCATCCACAGAACAACTGGAACCATCCGGCAGTGTTTGTCCTCCAGTGGCATCCGCAGAGCCAGGTGGCTGCTGCCTGCCCCAGCTGAGGTCAGCCTCTGTCTTCCAAAATCAAAGCCCAGCATCACTGAGGTACGGGGAGATTCTCCTTTCGCAGTGGAGATACAGTAGCAGACAGCAGTACTGAGTTCATTTAGCAAAATGTAGTGATAAATAGAGAGTAAACGGCCCATTGCATGCTAATTTCCCATGAGAATCAATTAACTGTAGTTAAAAAATATATTTTAATGTCATAATCTTCACCCGTCACTGGCTGATTGCAGTCACAAAGTGGAGCAAACATCCTCAGCCAGAGATGTTGGTTCCTCATGAAAAAAAAAAACAAAACATTTCAGGTGCTGACATCAGCAGCACGCAGCCCTTTACTCAACAGAGACACAGGAACCAACACAGGATGGTTCCTGTGAGACCAAGGACAGGTCTCATGCCAAAAGAGCATTATGACACTTTATTAGCTAAAATATGCCTATTTAGCTGCCTTTAAATAAGGTGGGTGCATTTTCCAGTGTTTGAATCTGATCAGGAATGTAATAATTTCACTGTTAACATCTAGGCTAGCATTTAAAGCAGCGGGGGGGTTCAGCAACATCGCAGAAAGCAGATTTCCATCAGCAAGAGAGCTCTCCTCTCCCAGCTGCCTGCGAGAGACCTCCCCTACGGTCCCACCTGAATTCCTGGTCTGCAAACAGCAAAGCAGCCTTTCCAGCTTTCACAGGACCTGTAATAGGAAGAGGATGTGTTTTGGGGGCTAAACCCCTCGTCTCCAGGATAAGTTTCACATAGTGGTTGGTGGCTCTTTGGAGGACGTTGCAAACAGTAACAGTCCTCCCAGAGCCGCTGCAAAGGCACAAAAGCAGCAACCTCGTTTTTAGGAGAGAGAAGGGAAATCCAGAAGTGAGGTAACTTGCCCAAAGCTGTTGACAAAGAAGTCATTCTCGGGGCAAGACTGGGAAGGGAAAGGCTCACAGGCCAAGCTCAGGTGTCTGTCTCCCCACTGCTCTCCACATCTCAGGGCAGCTCTTCCCTGGTCCTCATCTTCTGCTTGTTTGCATCTCCACCACACATCTGCTCCACCCTGTGGTTTGTTGTACTTGGTTCTGAGTTTATGTTTTACAGAAATGCTTCCAACACCCTCTTCCCCAACCCGGGAAGCACTAGCCACAACTGCAGCACTGTATAAGTACTGACAGGTAGAAGCTGTTAGAATCACAGAGTGGTTTAGGTTGGAAAGGACCTTGAAGATCACACAGTTCCAACCCCCCTGCCATGGGCAGGGACACCTCCCACTAGACCAGGTTGCTCAAAGCCCCATCCAGCCTGGCCTTGAACACTTCCAGGGATGGGGTATCCACAAATTCCCTGGGCAACCTGTTCCAGTGCCTCACCACCCTGTCAGCAAAGAATTTTTTCTGAATATTTAATCTAAATCTACCCTCTTTCAATGTAAAGCCATTACCCCTTGTCCTATCCCTACATTCCGTGACAAAAAGTCCCTCCCCATCTTTTCTGTAGGCCTCCTTTAGGTACTGGAAGGCTGCAATAAGGTCTCCCCAGAGCCTTCTCTTCTCCAGTCTGAACAACCCCAACTCTCTCAGCCTGTCTTCACAGGAGAGCTGCTCCAGCCCTCTGATCATCTTCATGGCCCTCCTCTGGACTCACTCCAACGCATCCATGACCTTCTTATGTTGGGGGCCCAGAGCTGGATGCAGTGCTCCAGGTGGGGTCTCACAACTATTTTGGCTGCCTCCACCCCAAAGCATCTTACTAAGTTTTACTCACGAGCCGAGATTTGGCAGTTTGGTCCAGCAGCTCCCATGGGACGTAGCAACAGGTACTATATGAGTCTTCACATCACTCGTATAAAAGCAGCAGCATCTTGAGACCAACATACCATAATTAAACAAACTGAAGAAGCAACTAGTGCCAGGTTACACCCTGAGGATGACAGTAGCACCATGGTGCTAAATAAAGGCAGTTCTATGTGCTGCCAAACTGCTTACTGTGGACCTTGTCTGCTCCCTGTTTACCTTGCTTAAAAACAAGCTCCAGACGGTGTCCAATATTTCTCCCTCCTGGCAGAGCCTGCCTAAGCTATTCTCGGGAAGGAGTATGGATGTGGTGGGGAGAGAGATATAAAGATGAGTGGGGAAACACTGGTGTAAAACGATTTCGGAGCTTGAGAATCACAAACATGGTCCACACTGTCCCTCCCATGCTATTTCCCAGTACCCAGTAGGTGATGTTTGGATGTCATTCAAGCTGCCAGTGGGCTTGCCTTGCTTACCTGCAGTTGTTGCAGGTGTGAGACCTCCACAGGCCATTCCATCAGTCAGCCCACAGGAGTGGCCATCACCCAGCTGCAAGAGGGTGCCAGGATGGGTGCTGGGGGGGTTAGGGGGACCATTTGCTGTGACACCGGAGCCCTGGGACAAAGCCAACTGCAGACACGCTCTCAGCAAGGCAGGAACAGGGGCAGGACCAGGTTCAGCTGGACCTCGCAGCCAGTATGTGCATCTTACACTGAGGGTGACCTCTAGGTGTTATTGGTACCACCTTAGCCAGGCTGGCTGGGGACAAGGCACTTCCACTGGTCAAGTATTGAAAAGGTCATTTTAGCTTGGTGTTGTACTTTTCTGGAAGCCCAGAACTAAAACACTTTTCCTACCAATTTTTACCATTTTTCATGTGACAAAGACCTCTTGTGCAGGTTTAACAGTTTAAACTAACAGCACTGCCTTCCCCTCGTGTATTGGGCATGGAGTCAGAGGGAGAAACGTCATCTACTCACGTAAGCTCCAGCTTGGGGATGGATATGCACATTCCTCAAACTGGAAGAGGAAAGCACAGGTAGCTCTCCAGGTCCCCCAACTGGAGCCACCTTCATCCTTCTGGCAGTAAAAAACACAACCACCCAGCAAAACCTTTGCTGGCATGAGGAGAAACTGCATCTTCGAGTGCCACCAAATCAAACCAGGAGCTTGCTGAAAGGGGACGCTTGCTCTGTCACCAGCTTTACAGTACCCCATTCCCCACCTCCCTTTCACACTGTCTCTGCAGGCTGGAACCTGAGGCAGACGCCTTGACTCCGAGCTGCTCTGCAGAGCTCATGCTGAAATCTTAATAGGATGTCAGGCGTTAGAGAAACAAAACCAGCCTTCTAGGGTCTAATGAGAGATATCCAAGAAGGAGGTCATCATTAGATGTGTGTTGTCTCTGCCTCAAAACTGCAAAGTCAGCGCCCGGAGAAGGTGAGGAGAGGGCAGAAGAGAGCAGGTCCATGCAGGAGAGGAAGAAAAATCACAGTTCTCTGTGTTGCAGCATGTCACACCCCCTAAAGAAAGTGCCTGGGCTGGCCCCTGGTGGCTGTGGCCTGGGTAAGAGCAGTGAGCTCCACGGTTTTGTTAGTGCCATTTTAATAGCTGTACATCTGTAAAAATGATTCTTCTTTCTGAAGAATCCACTTAACTTTTGCTCCTTTATAAAAAAGAAAAAAGAAAAGGCAACATTAACAAGTAAAACTAAGGACAACTTACCCATACCATCCATCTGGGGGCAGAGGGGGATGATTAAATAAATAAATATACATATATAAAGCTAGCAGCATCCTTCCATCATGTACTCAATTACCCCCTCACCTTCTGAATTTGGTATGCAGACAGGCAGATGCTTAAATAATAATATATTGGGGTTTTATATATATTATTATTTAAGCATATGTTTTTAATGAATATAATAATAATATAGAATTATTTTTACATATGAAGTCATAGATATTTTATGTATATAAATAAAAACTATTCTTTAATCTTATGAGGTTGGGAAAATGCTTTATATATAATTATTGATCTAAATATACAATATTATGTATACTTATTGTTAATTATTTATAATTATTATTATTTGAATTATGTATATTTGTTGTTAATTATTTATATTTATTATTATTTTAGTTTATTTCTATGTATTTTATATATTTTATCATTTATCTAAGTATACATAATATTATTTAAACATATAAAAAAGCATCTGCTCAGCCTCCCACCAAAGTCAGAAGGTGAAGGGAATTGAGTACGACAATGGAAGGATGCTGCCAGCTTTAGAGGACATGGCCTTAGCCAGGCAAGTTGCTGCAGCAGCCTTTGTACCTGCAGAAATAAGGCCTCTCTTCCCTGCCGCCTGAAAGGCCTGGAACTGGGTGGATGCGGTGACAGGAGACAAAGGCGAGGGAGTCTGTGCACAGGGAAAGATGTTCCTGCTGCTCCTTTCAGACAGGGTGTGCAGCGGCATTTCTGTCTTAGAGCAGGTAGGGAGCAGGAAGGCTATGGCTGTGGCAGAGAGGCAACGGGTGATGTGGTGGGGAAGGGGAGAAGCTGTATAGCAAGGATGTGATTGACGATGCCTTTCTTGTTTGTAGAAAGAGCACACAAGGCATGTGGGCAGAGTTTGAGTGACCCGTATCTGGGGACACAAGCCGCTGCTCTCTGTGCCGGGAAAGCGTGCCCCTGCCTGCACAACAGCCAGGCAAGGAGGAAGGTCAGAGCAACTTCAGGAATGAGGTGCCAAGGTCTACAGCCCCCCAGTATTAGAACCGGATTTTACAGGATCTCCTGTAGCTCAGGTAACTGAGACCAGGGGGATGGATTCAGTGCTGGTGGCAGCAGGAGGTGGAACCAGAGCATCCGCTCGTCAGCATGGCCGGGAACAGATGTGTTGCTATGGAGCTGTTACACCCCAGCTCCATGATGCTCATGGGTGCACTACAACCACTATCTGCACCCGTAGCCAGATTTTTTACATTATGGATAGCAGCTGCTGTGTGGCGTGCTCTGCTAGCAATAGCCTCAATGGCTTAAAAATAGATTACTGTGCTGTTGTGAACTTGAATGTTACTCTGTTAGTGTTTATTTTATTAATTTATTGAATAAACACTAGCAAGGTTAGATACTGTCTGTGGGTTTGGCTTCATTTTTCCGCAGCATTCGAAGCAATTACTTTCATGAAAGCAAATGGTCCATTTAGCTGGAGAATGTATAAGGCGGAAATGAGATCAGATTCCTGAACAGATGTGCCCTCCTCTAGAGGGATTCAGCGTCTGCGAGTCTTCAAGCTGACACCAGACAGAAAACATCTCTTAACTTCACTATGTCTGAGCCGCACAGCAGAGCTGGCAGTTATATCAAAGAGCCAGCTCCATAACTTTGAAACGAGGGCAAGTATCCATCAATTTAAAGCATTTGTGTACCAGGGAATGGAAGGGTGGAAGGACTCACCTTTGTCACAGGGACGGGGCTGGCACCACCAAAAAAACCCTACCCCCAATTCACTGAAAGAAAACAAGTTCCTTTTCCTCAACAGCTCAGGCAAAGAAAAATCATTTTGCTCATTTTTTTGCATGTGTAGGCCTGAAGAGTCAGGCTGGAAGGAGCCAACAACTACTGCAGGTCCACACATCACGAAACGCTTTCCCTTGGTTGGTGCTATACATCTCAGGAAACACCTGAGCTGCTCACCCAGCCCAGTCCCAGGTCAAGTCAACAGCAAGGCACAACTCCTGGTCTCAGTTCAGCCACTGCTACGAGAGTTAGCACAGGTAACTGCAGCTCAGAGCACACCAAAGCCCCACTGACACAACCAGCCTCAACTGTGCCAGTTGTCTCTTGGAAGATGGCATACATCCATGGCAGTATCCCTCAAACCAACATCCTGGACTTCCCCCATTGTTCATGTCTGGCTGGTGAAGTCCCAGCTTCCACCCTGTCCTCCCAGGAGAGTAGTGCTGGCATCAGCCTGGCAGCCCCTGTGCTCCGTACGCCTGCCCACACACCCAGGACCTGCTGTAGAGGTCCCCCCTCCTCTGTGCATCTTCTCTGGCCCATGCCCTCAGCCTCAGTGGGGTGCAGATGGAAGGAGGCACAAAAAAAAAGGCCATCATCCACTCAGCCATGGAGACAGCCCCTCCGGCCAAACACATCGGCAAGCCAGCACAGGGAAGCTTGCATCACTGCTGCCAACTCCCTACCGGCTCCGCAGCTAAGCCGAAGCCCGAGGTCTCAGGGCTACGCATGCCTCAGCCTGGCAACTCTCCCATGCCTCGAATTAGCAGGCATGGAGATTGTTTGAAGTCACTCCAGCCTTTAGATGTAGGGACACGCAGCTCCTCAGCAGCAACCGGTCCTGGGGATGCACCCAGCTGGGATGCCCATCCTGCCATCCACAATTCCTGCTCACGTTCCTCGTGGCCGGCATCCGTGCCCATGTGTCCACCTGGCAACCTTCCCACCCACAGGCTGCTCGACAGGCTATCAGCTGCCAGGCAGTGATGCACTGAGACAGAACGCCTGAGCAGGACTGTAAATATCATTTCTCCATCCTTCCTCCTCCTCCAGTACAGAGGAAAGAATGGAGCATCTCTCACCTGGTGACTGCTGCGTTGTCTCAGCCTGTCCTCGCCTCAAAACGGTCCCCTCACAAGGTAAAGGCAGAAGAAATAATTACACTCCTCACCAACTTCAACAGATGCTAAAGAAAACTCAAAAGCAGTTGAACTTCCAAAATCCCTCGCAAATCCAGGTTGGCAGGAGCATGGATCAACTAGCCTAATTATTCATGAGCAAAGGGTGGCGGGGGCAAACCCAAGGGTTAACATTTATCACTGGGGCATACGGAATTAGCTCAGAGTCATTGCAGGATGTATATGCAATAGATGTTTTCCAATTGGATTTTACTTGGGACAATTCCATGAAACAGCATCCACATAAACATGAACATCACGCAATGAAGCGGCGAGGACAGGCTCTTACCAAGGTAGAGGGACAAGAACACACAGTCCCAATACCAGCTGCAGACACAAGTGGTTTCCAGAGCCATAGAAATGCATTTGGGGGGGTGTACTGTCTCTTTTTCAGGCTTTTTTCTTTTTTTTTCTTAAACATAAAAGCACCCCTGCTGTTAGGGATCCTGCTGTGTGTAATGGCATGCCTACATGTGACAAGGGGGATGCTGTTGGCAGGGGACAATACAGCAGATAATACGTCTCAAACTGCAAGCCACATATAATCCTATAAATGTGTTATCAAGAGAGATGGACAGAAATCTAGGCTTATTTCCTACTCAAGAGTGACTATGACGCCGACCTGAAGAGCACATACTGTACCTGCCTTTGACCCCAACCTCATCTTTTGTGGGATTTTATCCAAGCGTCTGCTGCAAAGGGACAGCAAGCTTCTGTCCAGGCACATTGCAACCGAGAGGATTCCTAAGCCTCAGCATTTTGCAGCCATTTCCTCACAATTAGACAATGCTCTTCATTTGAAATAAATAATTTCTTGTATATTTAGACTCATAGAATTGCTGAGGTTGGAAGGGACCTTTAAGATCATCAAGCCCAACCATTAATCTGCCCTGACAAAACCACTTCTAAACCATGTCCCTAAGTACCACATCTACCCTTTTTTTAAACACCTCCAGGGATGGCAAATCCACCCCCTCCCTGGGCAGCCTATTCCAATGTTTAATAACCCTTTCAGCAAAAAAAAAAAAATAATCCTAATATCTAATCTAAAGCTCATCTGACATAACTTGAACCTATTTCCTCTCATCCTATCACTTGTCACCAGGTCAGCCCCCACCTCTCTACAACCTCCTTTCAGGTAGTTGTAGACGGTGATAAGGTCTCCCCTCAGCCTCCTCTTCTCCAGGCTAAAAAACCCCAGTTCCCTCAGTCGTTCCTCATAAGACTTGTCCTCCAGACCCCTCACCAGCTTTGTAGCCCTTCTCTGGACACACTCCAACACCTCAATGTCCTTCTTATAGTGAGGGGCCCAAAACTGAACACAATACTCAAGGTGGTGCCTCACCAGTGCTGAGTACAGGGGAATGATCACTTTCCTGGTCCTGCTGACCACACTATTCCTGATACAGGCCAGGATGCCGTTGGCCTTCTTGGCCACCTGGGCACACTGCCAACTGTCCACCAACACCCCCAGGTCCTTTTCTGCCAGGCAGCTTTCGAGCCACTCCGCCCCAATCCTGTAGCACTGCATGCAGTTGTTGTGACCCATGTGCAGGACCCGGCACTTGGCCTTGTTGAACCTCATACCA
>NW_009646856.1:199288-210575 GCF_000708025.1 Charadrius vociferus
TATATTTATAGAAACTTTTTTTGTTGTCCTTGACAACAGAAGTCAGGTTTAGTTCTAGCTGGGCTTTGGCCCTCCTAATTTTTTGCCTACATAGCCTCACTACCTCTTTGTAGTCCTCACAAGTGGCCTGCCCTTCCTTCCAAAGGCCATAAATCCTTTTTCTCTGTAAGTTGCAACCCTAGCTCCCTGTTCAGCCAGGATGGTCTTTTTCCCTGATGGCTTGTCTTTCGGCACACAGGGACAGCCTGCTCCTGTGCCTTTAAGACTTCCTTCTTGAAAAACATCCAGGCTTCTTGGACTCCTTTGCCTTTCAGGACTGCCTCCCAAGGGACTTTGTCAACCAGGCTCCTGAAAAGCCCAAAGTCTGCCCTCCGGAAGTCCAAGGTAGCAGTTCTGCTGACCCCTCTCCTTGCTTCTCTCAGAATCAAAACCTATCTTTTCATGATCACTGTTCCCAAGACAGCCTTCTACTGTCACATCCCCCACAAGCCCTTCCCTGGTTACTAACAGCAGGTCCAGCAGGGCACCTTCCCTAGTTGGCTCCCTCACCAGCTGCGTCAGGAAGTTATCCCCAGTACACTCCAGGAACCTTCTAGACTGTTCCCTCCCTGCTGTATTTATTTTTCACAACTATTTATTTAGTTGTGATCATGTAACAGGTAATATTCCCACGGGTGACAGGCAGAAGGCAACCAAAATGCCCCTCACGCTTACAGCTACAACTCGGGCCATCTTTCCCCGTTTATTCAGAAGTATTCAATCACTGCCAGGCACACACAGGAAATTCTTGGATAAAGAAAATGTGGTACCTATCTCCCACAAGCATCAGATTTGTTGTTTTGGGGTTTTTTTGATGATTTTTATTTTACTATTATTATTTTACATTTTATTAAAATCCCCGTGCCAGGAAGATTGGAAGGGGTGGTATGAATCAGAAAAAAAAGCAAGCCAGATATAACAGCTGCTTCTGTGACAACACACAGAAACCACCTTTCTGTGCAGAAAGTCCCTCTGAAATAGGTCACAGCTTCTGTCCAGTAAGAAGCGAGTCAGCTGCAAGGGCAAGAGAAGAAAAAGACATGTCCTTACCTGCGTGTCCCTCCTCGATCCTACTTCTCCATTTGTAGCCCCTGAAATGTCACCAACTTGTCTCATGAGGAGTAGATACTTGGTCATACAGCAGAAGTCTCCTGGCCCAACTTACTTTATTCTCATGTGGGTAGCAGGGGAGGGATGATGCATTTTGAGTAACAGTTGTCCCAACACCACCAGACCAGGAACACAGGGGGTTTGCTCCCCCAACCAGGCAATCACTGCTTGAAATACAGCCCTCAAAAGAGGGCTCATGCTATGCTGAGACACCCTTCCAAAACATACATAGAAAGTAATAAATTCTTACAGTTTGTGAGGGAGTTTGGAGAGCAATTTCTTGCCTTAATCAACTATGTGACACTAGGTCTCCCAAACAGAAACCAGACAGTCCCTTTGCGTTCCCTAGAGATGTTTTTGGTGCACACACTGTCTTTTATAGCAAGTCTTTCACCTCTGCTACATGCACGGCTAACCATCATACGTTTTAAATGCAAAAAACCAATATGAACTGGATTGGGCACCATCGGATGGAATTCAGTAGCTTACATTAAGCAGGTCAGCCTATGCAGTTGTAACCATCCCTTTTTAATTCTACTATTGATAGATGTAGTGTTTTTTCACACACTGAGCTAGTTTTTTTGACATCCTATTATCCAGGTCAGAAGATAACAAAGCCTCCTCAGATTAAAAAAAAAAAAACAACTAATGTATGAAAACAGTGGCTTTTTGTTCAGCAAAATACTCGTCTGTTTGTAGGCAAACCTGCCATAAACAAGTCTGCAACATCCACTTGGTGCAGAAAAATCTCAGCACTGAGGATGACTCATTATACATGGTGACAGGAATAATACACAAGTAAAAGCTAAGCAAACAGCTCCCCAATATCAACAGGGTGATCTGGACCAGAATAATAAAAAAAAACACCAAACAAAACAGAACAAAACTTTCCTGACACTAGAATTCCTCCTCTGAACTCAAGCCTTTGAAGCCAAGTTATATGAAGTGTTTTTAACTCCTTACTCATTACGAAGACCAAGAAAAGTTGCATGTATGTTTGTTATATATAAGAAGAAATAAAATTGCAGTAAACCATGCAATCAACATCTTTGATCTGAACACTACCTGTACTTCACTAAACACTGCATTTAAAATTAAGCTCCAGAAGATAAACTGTCAAGATAGGCAAGCATGGCAGGGAAAGCTGGGATCAGAGTGGTAGCACAGGCACGAGTTTGGATTAAGCATATTGTGAAAATGAACCTAAACTGTATACTGCTACCAGGGAAATGGATAGTCCTACTCTCCTGCCTGCTTTACCACTTCAGATCAAGCGGATATGCTGAGTCAAATTATTTGGCTAATTGACCAAAAACAGTGGCACAGGAAGTATGTGTTTGAGACACACTGGTTTCAGTCACCCCAAAGAGTGGATTCAAATCATTAAGTGATCACAAAACCCCATGAAAGTCAGAGGGCAAGAATGCATGTCCTGGGACAGTAATCCCAAATTACAAAATGCAACCCAAAAAATTCACCGCTGTAAGAGACTGTTAGTGAGCAATTATTTTAACAGAAACAGTTGCACTTACTCTCCTTCCTGAACAAGATGGCATTACCAATTTCAAGCAGGTGCTACAACCTGTCATACAGCAGGCATTAATAAATCTGGTCCCTGGACAGTGGCATCACCTAATATTGTGTTGCTAATACAAAGCATCCAACTTAAGAAAAAAATAAGGTTTTGCATTTACCCTGAGAAAATAACGACCTACATGTGATAAAGGATTTGACATTATCACCTACATGTGATAAAGGACTTCACAAAATAATTCAGAAATTGCAATGTGGACATACAGGCAACAGTGTGCCTTAAACAGATGTTCAACCTTTAAATATGTTTATCACTAACAAGGAGCCAGGTCACATCCATCCCTCCACCCCATACAGTTAAACTCCTCCCCAGAAGGATGTCCACATGACCACAACTCCTTTCTAGTATTCAAAATTTCAACTGCAACTGAATTGCCCAGGAAATAGCAGAATTGCTATGGGGAAGGGGGGGGGGGGGGGGGGGGGAGTAAACTATTTTAGGAACTGAAGTTCAGCCTACTTTTTTTTTTCCCAGATGTGAAAGAAGAACCTGAAGCCACTTCTTCCACAGAATAATGCTTTAAATCAGTATTACATCTCTGTCACATGCAAACCATAATTTCTTGTTGCAGACAATACAGTACGTGTGACATGAGCAGATTTCCTTTTCTGTCACTGTTAAATTAGCCCACATTCAAGTTTGATGGTATTCCCTTTCTCCACAACTCCAAAATGCCGTAAGTTAATAGGAATTTAAGTTTTTAAATATTACAGTTTCTTCTACATACGGCAACTGTAGATACTAAGAATCTTGTAAGACTTTAAACAGTGCTTGCAGAACTGGCTGAAGAAGTGTGCTTCTCTGGGAAAAAAAAAAAGAACAAAACAAAAAAACAAACAAAACCCAACCAACAACCACTTAAGTTATTTCAAATCCATTAATATTTGTTCGTCAATAGTTTCCTCAAAAATGATCTTACCCAACCAGCAGGCATATATATACAGTTCTGAGAGGAACACCCCTTGCTTTATCCAAAGAACACTGAAGACACCCAAGAGCAATGTTTTTTTAGCGGACTGTCATCCTGTAGGTCAGCTAACTCGCCCCACAACCCATTTCGCCACCTGCCAGCTCCAGAGGAAGCAGCCCAGGAGAATAAGACGACAAGCTGCAATACCTGTTTGGTCAATGCCTACAGTCTTTTGACTACAGGCTGATTTTCTTTTTAGCCAATGCCCAAACCTGCAGGCAGCTAATGGTGCCTCTTAGCAGGCAGCTAACAGGGCCACCAGCAGCTACTGCTCTCTCCAAACAGCACGACAGACATGTGGCAACATGCGAAATGGGGAAATTGCATTGATGAAAACACAGTTCTTCAGTTACTTTTAAACCACACCACTGCATGTAACTCGATCAGAACTATTTTGTTCGCCCTTCTTCACCTCAGGGAGCAGGAACCTGTAACCCTGAAGTGACCAAAGGAAGGGAACCCCAGCATCACAACATCTGCAGCTTAAAACGTAACTATAAATAACATGGTGTATCCTACCTTCTCTAACGATCGATGTGTGCCCTAACTACGGATCTCCAGTGCTATGTAGCCCTCCTGTCCCTCCACCACTTTCAAAAAAATGTTTTTGTAGGAATGCTAATACACAAGAAAAAAAATTGATGAAACAGTAGATGGTCTTGTTCCTCCTCCTCTGCAGCTTTTGTATTAACACCAATCCCCACTTTTTTTGTTTGCTCCTTCTGTATTGCAGGGCCTGTCTTTGAGAGACTCCCAGGTACAAGTGAACTGTCAACTCTGGATGAGTTACGCCAACAATACTTAGACATAGCTTTCAAAATCCACTGGAAAAGATGTACCCCAAATAACTAAACTCAGCATTAAAAAAAAAAAGTAATGTCACCCTTTGTACCCTCCTTCCTCCATTAACGTTTAACAGCATCAACTAGAAGATCCATCCAAAGTTGGACTGACACCCGACCATTCCAGCAACTTTAAAAAAGCAGTTCTTAAAGAAAGCTGATGATCTAATTGTTCTTATTTTCATGCTGCTGCACAGTCAAGACAAAAAGATAGTGTACTCATGGCAGGGGGTGAGAAAGCTAGAGATTAAACAATTTGTTCAACAAAACAGTGGAAAAGTCTGAAGAATTAAAATCCATCATATTTGAAAAAAACAAATGAGGAGCAGCAAAGTGACACCCTAAGATTCTTTGCAATAAAACCAAGACAACACTTGGTATCAAAACAGACATAGACAGGATTCACTAACAGGATTCACATGGCATCTCTAGGACCACAACCATCATAACCAACACTTTCAAAGAGGACAAGGTTATCCCTAAGCTGCAGGTGTAGCACTGCACAATTAAATGTTGTCAACTGCGTAGATTCCCGATCGCCTCAGCTTCCATTATGAATTGTTCTGCCTTGAGCAGGTTAACTGCATTGTCAGTTAAACTGGGGTACTCCTCACCTCCATTTTCTCTTCTAAGAGAAAGAACTCAGTATTTCATTTTGAGTACCAAAATCTTTAAATTTGGTGTTCTAATATACCTAATAAAGAAAAAACTAAGTTCCTTATCAGTATTTCAATTCCAGGTTATTAAACAACAACAAAAACCCCACACCAAAACCCCCAAAACACCCAGCCTAATTACCTTTTTGTGTAGGCGGTTGCAGCATTGTTGACTGATCCATGAAAGAGAATTCTGAAGTACAGGACAAAACAAGTAGTTAACCATATTGAGATGCATTTATAGTAAGTTTAACAGGGCTGTTATCAAGTAGACAGAAGTGACATCTTAAATCAGTTAAGTCTCAGCTGCTCACCTTTTATATTTCTGTTGTTCTGGATGCTCCAAGACAAGTTTTCCTTAATTTTTAGTTGATAGCTACGAACTGCTTGGCATCAAAAGGATGTGATCGCATTTTATCTAGCATTAGTTTTCTCTGTGACAAGCTACTCCATTTAACTAGACTGTACTCCACACAACCCTGGCAGACAGCATTCATTACTAGAGCTGAGCAAGTTATGAATAATGTGATTTATTCTGTAATTTTTGGCTCTCTGTTCAAGATACCAAAGCAGATAATACATCTCTATTAATTCTCTTTGGAAATCTTGAGACAAATTCACTGATGTGCTCAAGAGCTCACTCGGAACCTCTTGAAAGAAGTTAGCAGCAAATAAGCTCTGCAGCGGTCTTAGCATAGAGGTGAAATCCATTCACTGCCTGCATGTTTTCTTCTCTAATTCATTTCATTATCCAGAAGAGCTATCACAAAGTACACCCCATAATTCATTTCCAGACTAGTCCGTCAGAATCCTTAACCAAGTTTCAGGTGAAAAAAACCAAGTTTTTATCGAACATAATTTCAGCAGTAAATTTCTTCACAGGAACTTTTATCAGCAATTGGGGGAATACAAAAAAAAAAAAGTAAGTTTCAAATGTGTGCTCCTAAGTACTACTTCTATGAAGTATTGTAACTAACAAAAATGGTACAAAAGTGTCTTTTGATTAGAGTATACAAACAGAAACTAATCACATGTGAACTGAACTCTCAAACATGCTCGAGGGTGTGACTGAAACAAAGGTAGTCAACCAAAAAGCGAACACCTACAAACTGAGAAACCAAAGTGCAAAAGGGTTTCAAAAAAAAAAAAACCAACCACACACAAAAAAAACCCAAACCACCACACCCCACCACTTATACCATACTAACAAAACATGAAAATCAGAAATGCTTTCAAATTCAGCACTAAGTTGAGTGAGAACGGAATCTAAACAGCAAAAAACCTGTTTTTTCTTGGCACTGTAGCTTAGAGACCTCAGTCCAGCTCCAGACTCTACCCAGTAATATACTCACCAAACTTGCTTTCACATGGAGCAGACAGAAATTTTAGACTCTTAGAAAGACCCCCACATACACTACTTCAGGCAAGATAGTATCCCTAGTGTTTCCTAGATCTCCCCTAAGTATTTAGGCCACATATTGAAAAGAAAAAGGGAAAGGAAGGCTGATTATTTTTTAATCAAATACAACCCACATGAAATATTTAAAAATCAAGACTAAAAGCAGGCATCATTTAATGTATTTTAATAGCAAACTTACAGGAACAGCACAGAAGACAGACAACATTAAAAACATGTACTTGCATGTAGGACAACTCAGTTAGAAAAGTATAGTGAATGGATGGAATCTACTGTATGATAAAAATGCTACAAACACCATTTAGTTGCCATTGATAAGAAATTTACTTGTTTAAAAAAATCCAAATGCTGGCATTGTCCAGAAAAATTTGACAGTTTTATTTATATTTTTTTTTATAAAGTTGAATTGTTGAAACTTGTTCACCGAAACATTTTTTGACCGCATTGATGTTTTATGTCCCCTCATTTATATTAAAAATCCACACACAAATGAAAATGGAAAAAAACTTGCCAATACCCAATTCTGTCCCCTATTTTTCCATTTGCAACCATATACTTAGGTACCTTTTAACCCCATGGAAAAAATATCTAACGTTCATTACTACCAATAACAGGAAGAAGATTTTGCTTCGAGAATGACAAACCCATCATGGTGAAGTTTAGGCACGCTCTCCACGTATGCGGCGTGCTAGCTGGATATCTTTTGGCATGATTGTGACACGTTTGGCATGGATAGCACACAGGTTGGTATCTTCAAACAGGCCAACCAAGTAGGCTTCACTTGCCTCCTAAAAGAAAAGAAGAAAAGAGTCAAGAACACTTTCACTCTCTGAGCACTAGGAAAAAAAACAGTAATTCAATGTACAACCTAGCATGGCATTAAGTTTAGGCTTCTATCTTTATTACTCAGAAACATCAAAGGTTTTAGATTCTCAAAAAATAAGCGCCTCCATTTTCTTATAAACCACCAAGTAACATTCTATTTCAAAGTTGCGTACTACTGCCATTTGGTGAAGACATCCTCCAGAACACAACTGAACAAATATTCTGATGGGACTCTCACAAGATAATGGGTTGTCTTATCAAAAGGTTAGTTTGTTTAGGAATTTCTCTTTCTAAAGGCTGGATTACACTAGTGAAGTGACTTGTCTGCTGCCTCTTTCACAGCAAGAGCTATTGAGCATCAGGTGAAATTGGCAGGTGCTCGGGAAAAGAGCAGGTATTCCTTCACAACACAGTTTTGGCACACAGCTCCTTGTCATAGGATACTGAAGACGTCGTTTAATTCAGAAGTTAAAACTCAGCAGAAAAAAAATGTACTGGGGATTATTAGATATAAGACAACACCACCTTTGACTCAGGAACTCCTTGAATCACCAAGAACAGGAGAGCAGTCTGAGAATTACCATCAGACACTTGTTCTGTTCCTATACTTTCTTCCTGCCTCTGCACCCCTGTCTATTTGGGGCACACACCACAGCCCCCCCACCATCACAGCAGGTTCTCACCTCGCACCTGTGACAATCACACGGCCAGCACTTGGTAGGGAAAAGGACAAGCCCTATTCTGGGAAAACCACAACTCTGACCAGAGTGTTGTCTGCTACTGAACCACTGCAGACAGGATTCTGGGTTAGGCAGATGCTCTGTTGGACCCAATTGTGCTTCTGGCTCATGTCAAGTTAGCTGCTATTAAGCCCAGCACAGCAATGGTAACTGTTCACGCATTTTTGGGTTGATACAGAATTCTAACACCTAACAATCTCCTAGGAAGCATCTTGGCATGCTAACATCCAACCAGCATGTAGACCAGGACACAGCACATGGCTGGGGTGAGAAAGCAAGAATGATGGTGTTCGCTTACAGAAAGGAGGCTGAGATCCACCTTTCTAGAATACATGCAAGACAACAGCTTCTGTGAACCATTTCATTACCAGGAACTGCAAAAATCAACTTATTAAGTTCAAAGTTCCTGTTTAAAAAACACAGAGTATTTAACACAAAGAAAGAAAAATATTCATACTACAGACCTCATCTGCTGTAGTAATTAAGTCATTTCATATCCAGTAGAATATGGCTACCATAAGTTCCCCTAACACAGTTTTGCTAAATCACTACATGAAAAGTTAAAGACACTTTGCCAAATAAGCCATGCTGGCATGAACAACATGGTACCAAAGGGGTTAAAAGTGGTTTTTTGCAAATATGCAAGCAGGAAGCACTAGGAATAATACATAAACAAGTTCTATACCAACAACTGCTTAATGCAAAATGCAGCCTTCTGAAATGTATTAACTACTGACTGAACTTTAATAAGCAGCTCCTGACAAAGAGACACACAGGTAAACCTCAGGATTTAAGAACTACCACATTGACTCACAGCAGTGAAGACAGAACAACCACCAAAAGCAAAAGCAGCAACTTTGTGAATGCACACAGTCACCTTTTGAAGCTGAGCATGTGCTCAAGTTTACAGCATCTCACAGCATACGTTCTAGCCCTTATCGAGTGGAAGTCATTAACCAGAAAAAGACCATATTGCCTGGGTATCAGATATTCTACAACCACAGATAGGTTCTGAAACAATCTTTCAACAGCTAAAAGAACAGCAAAGTCCTATATTTAATCATGAGTGTTATTTCTATCATGAGAGGGAAACATTCCCATGATAAGAACACAGTCTTGGAGTGGCTGTAATCTAGATATAAGAATTTGGGCCAGAAAGAGTAATCAATATTTCACCCTCAATATATTCTAAATAAGTTATTTAACTAATATATTTAAAACATTATGTGTTTAGCATCAACTACGTCATACAAAAGCACTTATTTCCCTAACTGTGTTTAGATATGGCTTATTGAGCTGTTTTTCTTTAAAGAGCATTTGAGGATATCGAGACCGCCATTTGCATACACCAGAACAAGCTTTACACGATAACACTTTCCTCTCGGACTGCACAGCTTTCACAGGCAAAGCCTCTAACAAAGCTCGAGGACTGAGGAAACAGATTTATGTTAAGTATCATTTAATAAGATGCACTGTTCCGTCAAGTGCAACTACTTGAGGGGTGGGGGCTATACAAAAAAAAAAAAACAAAAACCCCACAACAAAAATGAACCAAAAAAGCAGCCTCCCCACCATTGTAAGGAGCTGCGGACCTGTCACTGCACTATTTTAACCTGTGGTACCTGTAGGGCGTCACCAGGTCCATCCTGAGCAAGGGAAGGCGGAGGGGCACATCCCCACCATTTCGGCGCCCCCTTCCCCCAACCCCGGGAGAGGCCATGCCCACCGCGGCAGCCCACCAATCAGGCAGACCTGGGGCTAACCCAAGAAACGAGCTGGCCAATGGGACAGGAGGCAGAGCCCTCCCTTACCGTCAGCCCCCAGGTTTTGGGGGGGCACTGACAGCACCGACCCCAGCTTTTCCCCAGGAACCCCCCCAGCCTGACTGCCACCCGGACAGAGCACTAACTCCCCGGTAACGCTCACCTGCAAAGCACCGATGGCAGCGCTCTGAAAGCGCAGATCTGTTTTGAAGTCCTGAGCAATTTCACGCACCAGGCGCTGGAAGGGAAGTTTGCGGATCAAAAGTTCGGTCGACTTTTGATAGCGCCTGATTTCACGGAGAGCCACGGTACCCGGCCTTTTAAAATGAAACAATAATTTAAAAAAAAAAAAAAACACAATTAAAAAAAAGAATTAGTATTCAAGATATATTATGCAGCACCTTAAATATATGGGTTCATCATCCCTGGGATGCCCCATCCCTGGAGGTGTTCAGGGCCAGGTTGGCTTTAAGGTCCCTTTCAACCCAAACAATTCTATGATTCTACGATCATCTAAACTAAACTAAGCACCACATACATGCCATTTTCACCAGAAGAGTCCCAGTGTTTACAGTACAAACCCAGTTTCCCTGGCAAAGGGTTGCTGTTTTCTCACCATGGATCTCTGCAAAATTCCACTGGCCTCAAGAGGGATCCCTCAGGCAAAGACACGAGGCCCTGACTTGGCTAGGAGAAGAGGTGGGCAGCACATGTCTCCGTGGCAAACCGCAGCACTGCCATGAGCTGGCTGGCTCAGTTGCACCATAGGTACCATCCTAGCAATTAGCCTGAAGAGCAAACTCAATTTTAAAGTGAATGTGGCTCTTCTTCCCTACCAACCTATGACACTAAAAATTCACAGATCTAGCAGAATTTATATTCTGTATTATATTATCAGTGCAAACTACCTAGTCTATTTCCTTGTGTTAGTTTCAGTGTCAGAACTACAAATTCAGGTTAACAAGGTACTTTTGCAGACACAAAGTCTGCCCCTGAAATTGATACCACCTTTATTTCCATGGAAACTTTGTATTTTCCTACTACAGCTTCATTACCTTTCTCCTGGACTATTAATACCACCTCACACCTACAGCAGACTTTTTACGTCAAGTTCGCTATTTCAAACCCGCTTCTCCTCCCCACGGAATATATACACCTAGCCCAACACCATCCTCCGAGCTGAAGCACGACTGTCACCGTTCCACGCCCAGCACGGACTGGAAAACTCCCGTTATTAGTGGGCTGCCACAAAGACCTGCCGCCTATCCTCGCCTACACCCTCCCCGTGCACAGCCGCCGGTATTCGGGACGACCGAGCCCATCGGTGGGGC
>NW_009646856.1:211854-212315 GCF_000708025.1 Charadrius vociferus
GGGGGGCGGAGGGTGGGGTGGGTGGTTTTTGGGTGCCGTCTTTCCAAGTGCTTCCCCAAAGCCGCCTCGCTCCCAAGCGCCTCTCACAGGCAAACTCATCTCCCAGACCCAGAACAAAATGGAAACAATCACGAAATGCAGCCCTAGTCCTTTTGCAAAGGAGGAAAAAATAAATTGCGAAAAATAACGCCAAAAACATCGTAAGGAACTCCAAACCATGTGGGTGCAGATGAAGGGGGAGGCAGCGGAAAAGTTTGCACTCGAAAACCAAAAAATTGCGTTGGGTTTGGGTCGTTCCTTCGGTGAATTTCTTTCCCTTTTTATTGTTTTTTATGCAATAGGAAAAAAAATATGGTCGGTGACCAGAGAAAAGAGACAAGATGGTGAAGCTGAGCAACAACTGTGGGAGGCAGGGGAAGGAAGGCAGGAGAGTTACCCTGGGCTGGCGAGCGGCTCCTCTT
>NW_009646856.1:213475-229750 GCF_000708025.1 Charadrius vociferus
CAGGGTCCACCTTTACTGGTTTTGGGTGGGTTTGGGGGGTTTGTTTTTTCTTTACGTGGAAGTAACGCCAAAATTCTCACTGTAAACAGGCTGGTCGGGGCTAACCCGGTGAGGACCTGCCGTGGCAGTGCCATGTTCCTCGTTCTGCAAAATAAGAGAGCTGAGCGGCAGGAGGGGACTGCCGGGGTTACTTCCGTCTCGGAAGCAAACTGCGGACACAATGGTTCACAAGGAAAAGCTGATGTTTGGCAAGGAAGACGAGTCTCGTTCCCTGTATCAGCGCTGTCGAACAACTTCAAGTTTGAAATGCAGCTATTAGAAAAGCGACTGTAAGTTTAGCACTGTCATCACCAGCAGATCCCATCCAGTTGTAACAGCTGCCATGTTGTTTAATGAGGAAATTCACTCTTACTTTATTTCCTGTTAATGTCAGAAATGAAATGCCCTATGGGAAAGCAACCTCTAATATGACTGAACTGTTGCAATTTTCTTAACTACATTTCAACTACAGAGTCAAATTCTGTACTCACATGAACTGGTGCCACCATCTTGTCTGTCATTTAGGTATAAGAAGGAGCTATATTTGATTTGTAAAATCTTTATTATGGATGATGATGTAATGAAGTTCTGTGCAGAGACATCCAAGCTACCTCCAGCAGCAGAAGTAGTTTAGCCATGTGAGCAGAGCAATTCGCTTGGGGCTAATCAGACCTGACGAGGAAAAGAGTGTTATCGTGGGCAGAACACCCTGCTAAAATAGATAGAGGCTGCTTTGGTACTCAGATAAACACAGCTGGCTGCGCTACACAGACATACCAGGCACACACCTCTGACCCTACGGTGAGTTTATGAGGAGTGACTGTCAGGAAAAAGAACCTAAAAAGGATTTTAGCTATTCTTACAGAAGAATTAGTGGAGTAATTATATGTATTGATAACGTTTTATGAGAGAGCAGCAGCTAAGTGGACAGGCAGAAAGAGAACTCAAAGCTGTACAGTACCATACCACGGAGTATTTGCAACTACTCCAGTGCGCTCCGCAAGCTGGGCACCGAAATTGGCATCGATTCCCAACGCGACACACGCACCCCGTAATGAGCAGCTGGAAAAATAAAGTAGTACCATGTAATGCAGTGTTTAGTAAATTACTGCCCTGAATACCTAATTCTGTTTTGAGAAAGACATGAGGGAGGATAATCCTATAATTCTTTAGGACACATGCTGAGGGAACCCATGAAAAAATATCCTGCATTATGCACAACAGTCAGTCTGTGTACTTGTGGCTCACAGAAACAGCTAAGCACGCAGGAGGGCTTAACCTGAGGTGGGATTATTAGGCCAAATCCACTGATGAGAACCACAATTTGGTGTGAAACAGTTAGGCTCTCCTCCAAAGTACAGACTAAAATAAACTTTTAGAACTCCTATTGATTTTGAAGGCAAGGAACTGAAATGGGTGACAGCGTCTCATGTTCTGGAACTCAACAGCAAGTTGAAAAATGCTGTAGAGTACATGGCTTGAGGGTAACGTAGAGATCTATTATTCAGGTAAGACAGCTGATTAGGAGTCATCAGGATAAAAAGTAAGTAGGAGATAAAGGGTGTGATTTATTACCAGTATTTGATTACTAATGTACAGTGAAGACTATAAGTAAAAAGAGCGAAGAGGTAAAAAGCAGAACAAAAATATATTTCTGTTCAGATGTTTTCTTATAATTAATTTTTTATTAAGGGTATATGTTAGCCAATGTGGTTAAAAGGCTGTATTTCATCTTCTGTCCTATAAACTTGGTTTGACTACTTGAAAAATATAGGCATGCTATGGGAAACATTCCAAATTTAACTCTTCAACAGTGTACTATTTTTGCAGCTGTGGCCCAGAAAGCCAACTGTATCCTGGGCAGCATCAAAAGCAGTGTGGCCAGCAGGGCGAGGGAGGGGATTCTGCCCCTCTACTCTCATGAGACCCCACCTGGAGCACTGCATTCAGCTCTGGAGCCCTCAGCACAGGAAAGACCGGGACCTGTCGAAGTGGGTCCAGAGGAGGGCGACAAAGATGATCAGAGGGCTGGAGCACCTCTCCTGCGAGGACAGGCTGAGGGAGTTGGAGTTGTTCAGCCTGGAGAAGAGAAGGCTCCACAGAGACCTTATAGCATCCTTCCAGTAGTTAAAGGGGGCTGACAGGAAAGATGGGGGACAAACTTTTTAACAGGGCCTGTTGCAATAGGACAAGGGGTAATGGTTTTAAACTAAAAGAGGGTAGATTTAGACTAGATAGAAGGAAGACATTTTTTATCCTGAGGGTGGTGAAACATTGGCGCAGGTTGCCCAGAGAGGTGGTAGATACCCCATCACTGGAAACATTCAAGGTCAGGTTGGACAGGGCTCTGAGCAACCTGATCTAGTTGAAGATGTGCCTGCTTATTGCAAGGGTGCTGGACTGGATGACCATTAAAGGTCCCTTCCAACCCAAACTATTCTATGATTATCATCTTTTGCACTCTCGTTTCATCCTTGCTGATGAACGCCATTAAAAACCTGCCTTTCCAGGGCTATGGGAACAGGTCTGACCCTGGGGCATCCCTTTAAGCTTTACCACAAATGCCATTTGTGTGCCAATAGGACACTGCAGGAAGAACTGCCCCCACACTAAAAAGACTCCAGACGTCCTTCGTTCACCAGCAGCACTGATAAGCATTCACTCCTCCTTTCCGAAGGCCTTTATCTCTGAAGACCACAGGGATCTTCCACCCTTCAGCAGCCATGAAGAAATCTAACCTAATGAGATTCCACCGGTTTAACCGACAATAACACGGCAAGGACAACTGCAGTACCTCATCCTCTCCCAGTGTAACCACTGCTGCTGCGAACATGTCCAGATCGCTACGGGAAATAAGATTAGGATGGAAAACAGCTGGTCCAGATTGAAGCCAGAGAAGACTCAAGTGATACCAGACAGAAAAGAGGAACATTCAAATCAGAAGTTGTCCGAGATGTTTTTAGCTCCGTTCACAGACAGCACACAGCCCTCATTCAGCAAAGAGAGGCAGATTTCCACAGCTCATACTCATTTCAGCTGTCCAAGGAGCATACATTTTCCAAAATACTCTTTCACCTTCACCTTGTTGGGAAACCCTTTCTCTCATCTTGCCCAGGAGCCTCTGGGCAGAGGAAGACAGGCATTTTTCATACTAGGCTGGATTAGTGGCAACTCACTGTATGAAGCTGAAAATACTGTTTCAAAATTATTACGGGGGAAAAAAAAAAATGTTGCTTTGGAGCAAATGCTTCAAGCTCAAGTCCTCCAAATAGCTCCTAGTGAGCTTCAAACGCTAGCATAAGGCACTGGCCCTGTAGGCCACAGAGCTAACAGATCAACCCCAGTAAGATCACAGACTGCATGAAGATCTACAAATAACTGCAGCAGCTGCTTCCCTTTGCAACAGCAGAGATTACAAGCCCCAGAACAAAACACAGATGAAGTCTGCGTTTTTTGAGGTTGTCTGGACAAAGGAGCGTAAGGGAGCCCAGAGTATGATTCGTTTTAAGCAACACTGCCGGTATCTTCCGGAAACATTTGAAAAAGGCTTTCCACTACAACAGACATTCACAGTTTGTTTTATCACCAAACTCCAAACGGTCTGTGATCAAAGAAGAAATCTTTCTTTCCCATCTCCCATCTCAAAAGCACAAACTAAAAATCCAAACGACTTAGTCTAGTTCCAACTCAACAAACAGAGAAAGGTGCTCTACTACTACCCAGGGGAAGTTGGAGTTGTTATTAATTATATGCAAAAAGCTACCCAGACATTTCAGTGAGGCCAGGAGTATAAAAGACTAACTTCATTTTTGTACAATACTCACCTAACTCCTACTTCCACATATCTCCTCCTGGGCCCAGTTCTCCCTTCCTGTTCTCCTTCAGATCCATCTCTCAACTCTCAGTTATCGAACCTCCAGCCACCCTTTTCACTCACCTTCTGCGTCCCCATTCCTGTTCCCTGTCTCAGCTCCCAGCCTGCTGGCCATTTTATGATTTCATATTCCCTACACACCCTCCTTGATTCAATGTATTTGCTCAGGCAGTTTCATTTTTCACCACCTGTCTCCTTGTACCTATCCCTATCTTTCATCCTCTTGATGTTCATGCCAAACCGTTCCCACCTTCCCCTAGTTTTTCAGCCAGACCCACTCCCATGCCTGCTGGGTTTCCTTCTGCAGCTCCCAGGCTGGACAGCCTTTCTTAGCCAATTCTGATCTCCATCCTTAACAGCTCGGTCCAGTGTTGCTTCATCCTCACTCCAGCCCTGGCTAGCCTGCCACCCAGTTTCTGGCTGCGGCTGCTATACGGTTACAAGTTCTTCTGGAAATTGAAGTAAAATGTCAGTACAAAATGATAGCAAGTTTTTATACTATCTTCCTCTTAAGATGTATTTCAGCTGAATGAAAACATTTGTAACCCTAACTTCATATTAACGGTACATTTTGGTGGAGATTTAAATGTATTCCTAAATAATCATCTACATAAAAGATTAAAATAATTTTTTACTTGGCTGTTACTAAGAGTGGGAATCACTGGCACTTAGGAAGGAAAGTTCAAGTCATTTAAAACCTCAAAATGATTTACAATAATTTTGTCTCTGTGTAAATAATTTTCTTTTATTATTTGCTTTGAAGTTTTCAATGTCATGAACTTGTATACCACAGAAGTCATAGTATTGTAACAGCAGCCACTGTAAACCATAATTCTTTGATATGCTAGATTGCCTATTACACCACACAGTGCACGAATCTATCATTTGTATTATTTATACTCTCTGTCAAAATATAGGCCAAAAATACACCAGCCAAAACTAGCAGCTGTATAGTACACTTATCTTTAAAGATTGGCACTTACTGGAAATACAGATAAGAAGTTGCATAATAGTAGCAGACAACTTCTTCCTCCCTTTCATCTATTTTCATTGCATCTTTTAATCACGTATTTTGACTTTTGCTGTTCCCTACAATACTTCACATACATTAGACATTATGGTCCCACTCTTAAACACATATTTACTTTTAAGCACCTACTCAAGCTCCTTTGACTTCAATGGAAGGAAGATACACGCTCTTAAATTTACACATGTGCTAAAGTGCCTCCGTGAAGACTGATCTCTAAGGGAAGTCCCCCCTGTTCAAATAATAAAGAAAGAGTATCTGTGTTGCATGAAAAAATTCTTGGAATTCCTGGGTTCTCTAGGAAAGCTTAAAAGAGGCAGCTACTTTAAAATGCAAAATCATCAGTCCTGTCAAAGGTACTACTTTTTACACTTTGAGCAACACATGTGCAGGGGATTCAGAACAATCTCTTTTGGAGACAAATCGAGTTTTTCTAACACCTCATAACCCAAGAGCAGTAAATCAGTTTTGGTTTTCCTCCAACCTTTTTTTTTTTTTTTAATTTACACTGTTTCAATGAAAAGTTTCTCCCAGAAGGAATTTCAAGGACAAAGTTCTAAGAGAGTGAAAATAAGCCTACAATAGCACAGAGAATAAGATTCAGGACTCCTCAATTTTGCTTCTCTTTTTGGATTATCAGTAATTTTTAGGAGGCTTGATGAGTTTGACTCAGCTTCCACCTTTGGGGTTCCTCTCCTGCAAAGACTTACCAAGTTTCACTGAGTATGTTCTTGCTTTTATACATGGACTCCTGGCTCTAATTCCCTATGTATCATCCAGGATTCTCTTAGTATAATCTCATTTGTACTGCCTATTATTAACATACATGCACTGCTGGAACTCATCTCACATCCTTCTAATGAGGTCCTACGGAACATGAAAGAGTAAATAACATTACATAAAATAGTGCTAATTCTTTCTTTTCCATGGCTTTCTAGTGACATCTCAAAGCTCCACTCCTATTCCTGTCTTCTTTGCTTATTTACTTATTCATAATAACTTTCTAAATATGCTTAATATTTTAATATATATTTTTTTAAAAAAAGATAAAGTCAATTGCCTTTTAAAGATTGGAAGTTAAAAATATCTTTAATTGCCTGATAAACAGCTAAGAACAGTTCCAGGTACATAAGAAGCATTGTATCCCCAACCACAGTCTCCATTTTTTCTTATCAGCTTTGAAGGGCTTGTATACAACAGTTCATTTTCTTAAGGTGGAAACAGGACTTGAAATATTAGACCAAAAAAGGCAGTGTTCCTACATTACTGACATTATAAAAATACTAAACAGAAACATAGCCAGCTTTTTTAATAGCCATCCTCTATTTTAGATTATGTTTTCATTTTGTATGACTCACGTGCTTAATATTGGATAATTATATTCTCACTTGTTTCAATGTATGGGATGATAAAGGACAATAACAATAAAATAGCACTACATGTTTACACAGTCACAGACCTCCCCTTGTCAAGAGAACTTCAGCTTTTTATTGACTTCTCTAAGCTTATGCCTTTTCTTCTTCCATTTCTCAGGACAGCATTGTGCTATTTTTCGTAAGCAGACGCTATCAGTTTGGAGTGCACTAAAGGGTTAACTGAAACAGAAACAGAGTCCTAGCACCAGATAAGGAATAGGGTACAACAGATAATTGTAAGGTTATTGTACAGCCTTGCCAAAGACTAGAAATTATATGATACGACATGGAGTATCTGAGATTTTTAGATAAAATATGATCAAATGTCATAATGTATTTCAGAGATATGCTGTGAAATTTTATTATAAAAATATGTCTAAGGCATTGAGTGGACAAATAAAAAGAAAAGGGAGTTTATCCTCTGTAATGATAATACAAGATTTTGAAATTTACTGTACCTGCTTGAGTTAGTTTACATTGACAGACACATTTCAAGTGGGCTTTTGCAAGATTTTCTGTGGTACAGGGAAGAGCAATTGTTCTGGGGAATATTTATTCCTAAAGTTGCAGTACAATAAAATTACTAAATTCATTTTAGCTTTCCTGGTTCTTCACACATGACTAAGTTATCATAACAACCTTTTCCGTCTTTTTGAAGCATTGTATTGTACTGTGGAAGGAACTAGATAGCCTGTGGGCTTCATCCTAATGGAGACTACTGTAAAATCTTTTATTTCCTTGTACTTCTGTGTTGATAGATTCATTAAAGCTGCCAAGGAGAAACAACCAGCACAAGCTCTAATTGGTTCCCAAATAAGATCCCTACTACTACAGTGATTTACTCAGAGCTCCTGTTGTAGAAGAATTTCAGCAAGCTGATTTGCCCCAAGACTCACACATGCTGGAAAATAAACCCCTGCAGGCTTGCATTAGGGAGGAAAAAAAAAAGGTTCACTGTTTTCCACTACCCATTAGGCTCACATTAGCCTCATTTTGCAGCGCTGTTCTTGTAAAGGATGTCTTTTTATGCACTGATGCAGTATCTAGCCCATGCTGACACTGCCTTGAAAGGCTCTATGAGCTACTATAGTTGACAGAACTAAAAGAGTAGTATTATTTATTTCATTTCTTTGCTCAGTGCGGTAATCTCACGAGATATGAATCTCTTCATGAGGTCCCTGGGGATAGCAGTCAGAGTGAAACTCAGCCATACTGTAGTACAATGCAAACAGCACAGACCACAGCACTCCAGCTCCAACAGCAAACAGCAGACCAAAATATAAAGTATGATGCCCAGTATCACAATTTATTTGGAACAATATTCTGTAGACCAGTTACTTTCAAAATAGATCTGCTTCTTCCTTGTAAAAGCACAAGAGTAAGATTGTCTTGAAATGGCATTGATGCTTTGCAAGCCTCATCTGTGAAAGTCAGCTGAGGAAGGGTCTCAGAAATGAAAATATTATTCTGAGGTCTGACCCTAGTACAGTTGTGAAGTGTTCTGCCATATCCCATCTTTCTTAACAAGTACTCCCAAATCTCAAAACCCACTTTCTGGAGAACTAGTATCCTGAGAGACAGCAGAAAAAGGAAAGAGAAGATGGAGTGGCAGACAGTATACTTTAAAGTGACAGCAGAGAGTATTAATTAAGTTATTTTCAGTCTTACAAGACTACAGAGTTTTGGAGGTTTTTAAAGAAATGAAAACTTCCTATTTTCTCCACATTCTTTGTAAGTCACACACTCTGTAGACTATACTTTACTGTACCACATTTTTAGATCATTTTTCTTCATTTCTCCTCCTCCTCTCAAATTCACATCTCATAAGGCATCTCAATGTGAAAACTGCAGTTGCTGTTAAGAATAGTGCTTAATATAAGTGCTGCTCATTAGTTTCCTAATGCTTAGAAACTTATGTAAAATAATTCACATTCAAGCCTTCTAAAGAATGACTAATTTGCCCTGACTACTCATTGTTGGGTATCTACAACCCCAGCTGAGAATAAAAGGATTCACAGGTATTTACCACTTCTGAAAATCAGGCCTAGTATGGCTTTGACTACAAATGTGGACACCCCAATTAGAGGCTATTTTTTTAAAATCCTTTAAAAATACCCATATACCTGCTTTCACATCATGAAGACAACAGTGTTAGAGCCAGAATTAGAAGTTCTTGGCTCCGAAACATGCTCTGACCATACATATCTTGTGATAGAGAAGAGAGCTGGAAGCAAAGGTGCAAAGGAACAATGTGGCAATAGGTAGTTCCTTCTGATCAAATGGTGCCTGCCAAGCCTCACCCTTTGGGGGTACTGCAAAGCCGCTTTCCTAGAGCCCAGCTGCTTTAAAGGAGTCCAATGATCCCTGGTGTATGGGAAGAATTTTTCAGGCAGCACCAGTTCTTCATATATGACTTGTATGTCTTTGCCAGTTGCTCACAAAACCCCCTCTTAAGTTTTACAGCGGGTTTGGGAAGTTTAGTAAGAGCCCCAAATCCCTGCAGACAGGTGATAACATCAAAATCTCATCTTTTGTTTTTGAATTATAAAGACAGTGTCAGGCAGTTGTGCTTGCAGAGACAAGCTTGATCCCCTAGCAGCTCAAAACCCACCAAAACAAACAAACAAACAAGCAAGCAGCAGAAGGTAAAAAAGAATGCACAAATTTAGCTTGTGCTAACATTGCATGATTCTTGCAAATCTTATGTTCTGTGGGGGCTCACGACAGTTTTTGTATGCTAAGACCTGGCACTACTACTTAAAGTGTATGAGTGATGTTAAAATACAAGCCACAATCCACACAACTAAAGTGGAGAACATCAGTTGGGTTTAACAATGGACTGCAGAGCACGAAGCATGGATCTCAAGACAGAGGCAGGGAGGAAGCACCAGTTGAAACCTCAGCAACAAAGAACTACATGAAAGGTTGCCAGCCTGTTTCCCCTGGGCTACAAGGTTTTCAAGCACAGCTCCCGTGTTGGCACTGTGTCCCACATCCAACAGAGAGACTGTGCTTATGTAGGATAAATCCCCACTGTGAGAGGGAGTAATTTATCAGATGCTCCTGAAGTTGACATTACACACTTGACATTACATCTTGAAGTTACACCCTTCAGCCTAGCCCTGACCCACAATGGCCAGCTAGCATTCCTGGGAGCCACTGTCATTTCCCACCTGCAAAAAGCATGCAGTGCCCTTCTCCCTTGGTTCACTGAAGAACGAGCTGGCTGTCTGGCAGAGCTAAATTTTGGTATGTGGCTCAGAGGGCCAGGAAGATTGGTCACACCACATCTGCAATATTTAAGATTCTTGGTTATGAGAACCACAAGATCACTTGTAGAGCCTTTACAGGTAAAGGACCACCCATGCAAACCATGCAGTGAACACACTTTTGTGCCATGCCCAGTTCTGCAGATGTGAGACATGGTTCAAGTGGCATAAAGGCTTCTCTTGACAAACTGTTCCTCTAACTTCCTGCTACAAAAGAACAACAGTGAGAAAAAAAAACCAAACCAACAATCACCATCAACAAGATTTTCCAACTGTGACTTTCATACACTGGCAAGACTTCTTCATATCCCTGCTTTGAGAAACATGCAATCTGACATATTCTGACACCGACATCACTTCTAGGCCAGAGCCCAAGTCAGACAGGAACATGAAGGAACAAATGCACAGCTGTATCACTGTCATGTTGCTAATATTCAACTATAACCATGTGAGGACATGATTTTTCCAGGCGTCACATACATATGGCTTAAGAAAGATCCTCAAGGGGCATAGTACGCTGTATTACAAATTCCTCATGGATGACACATAATTACCTCTATTTTGGAAAGAATTAGAAGAAACACTGGAGGGGCGTCCAAAATACAACAGTGACATTCCTTAAACACCATACTAACAATTTAATTTCAATTGCATGGGGGTGAAAAGATGTTGTATAAACAAAATGGCAATCCATTCCAATATTAAGCCAACAAGAAGCTACACACATCTGTAATGTTATAAAGGCAGTATTCTCCAACTTGAACTTACTGTATAAAAAATGAAAAAAAAAACCCCAACTATTTTCCTTAAACATTATTTGTATGGTTTCTTTTAAACAGAAACAAATAAAACCCTGCATCCATTATTATACATTTGTAGGTCCTCTTTAAGCTAGCAGAACATTATCTACATAAGGAGATAAATACTACTATCACAAGAATGTTTTCTGAATATAAGTGGGGCTCATAATGATCCAGTCAAAAGGAAGTGATGTCAAACTCAGCACCCAAAGAATGAGGCTATAGACTGGATCCTTAACTTCAGACAGTTCTCCCTCAAGCCGATGGAGCTTTGAAAATTTACACTAGCTGAGGATCTGACTCATAACATTTTATCAAGGGATGAAAGAATCACTGACATGATCTGCTTTAAGCAGGAGTTATGAACACCCACAACGTGCCACAGACTGCTAACCATGTGTTATCTCTGCTGAACATAACCCAAAATGAGAGTTTACCCACTTGAGGCACTCTGCTTTAAATTTCTGTCTTTTTAGACCTGTCCTGTGCGCTCTCCCTTTTGCTGCTGTCCTCCTTTTCTCCTTCAGTTTCTTTGTAGGCTCTCCTCAGGTAAACCGAAAGCAAGCAGATGTGGGTGGGGTAATGCAATTTGGGAACTCCTCCCAACTACTGGAAAAGCAACTTCAGTTTTAGCAAGGAACGTTTCCAAATCAACTTTCATCTCAGCTGAAAAACAAAATAGGATACCTGATAGTTTTTTTTTTTCCTTCAGCTGATCATTTCAAGAAGTGTATAACTTACTTTGGTCTGGGAGCTTCAGATTATTACAAACTGTGTCACAATTGGATGAAAAACTCACATTACAAGGGAACACAATCAATGTTCATGCTCTTCTGTTTCTTAAAAACTTTAAGGTATAGGGTTCTGACAGATAATAGAGATCTACCACGTACATAATACACATCTTGTACCGTATGCTCACTTTTAGCTTTGGATTTTTGCAAAGTTGCCAAACATTCAGATGCCAATTAAGAAACTAGAATCCAGTCCTTACACAGAGATTAAGTAATCCAGCACAGTGTCTCTGCAAGCTGTAATTAAAAGCAGCTAGCTTCATTACAGTGAGAGCAAAAGTAAAGAGGCAGAGACCTATTTTTGGTATTGTTTTCCTATAAAATTTACTATACACTAAAACTACTGCATTCACTGGTCTTCAGCTGTATGCAGTTAAAATCAATCAGAACAGACCCAATCTGAGCACTAAGGCTAGCAAATCAAAGGAGACACAAGGTTAAGGAAATCTTAGAATCTGAAGCATTAACTTCTACAGTACTACCTGCTTGTCTAATTAGCCAATTCACCTCAAATTATTGCTGCCAAATTTAAAATTATTATTAACACTAACAAGGCCGACTGTGCTGATGATATTTGCAGCCAAAGAAAAAGGGACTTTAGTATCTCAGGTTCAATACATATATATGCGCAGAGCAGTATGTATTCCTTCCCTGAAAGTACACACAGTTTATATATCCTTGCATAGGATGGAGACAAAGATACTAAGCACAACAAAGGGACTGATGTGAGGGCAAAACCAGTTTTACAGCTATTTTAAAATCTTGATTATGTCTAACTAGCTGCTTTATTGCCAACTGTGTGCTACAAGAAGAACAAAATACAGTTATTCACCACTGATTTGTTAGGAGATTGATATCTATGCATTCACTGTGACAGAATAGGTATATTTAACAGTAGCTATTGTATTAATACAAATTAATAATTAATATTTATATTAACTTATTTATATAAGTTAATATTAGTATTAACTTATTAATACATAAGTCACGTAACATTTGTATTTCTCCCCCATCCAGTCCCAACCCAGTATCAGGTATCTTAATATACTGTCTCTACCTATTGCGCTGATGACAGAAACTGAAGCAGATGACATTTGGCAGGAAGCTGCACTTGCAAATATCAACTTAGATTCATTACAGTTAATTACATTTTTGTCAAATGGTATGATATCATAGTATCTGAAGTAAAAAATGTTCCTTCGTGCCATACAGCATCTTAATTAGTGTCCTGAGAACACGCACACAAAGGTTTCTTTTCATCCTATCCTGGTCCTCCATGCAAAAATAATATGAAAGTGTGTAACACATTTAAGTCTTGCAAATACATTATCTGCAACTTACACTTTGGGATACCATTAAAATGTGAAAGAAAACATACCCAGATGAGCCAGTCTCCATATATATGATAGTACATGACCAACTGTCTACCGGACAGAAAACCCACTCTTAGAGGATGTTTTCAAATTCTTGAAGTGACGTCACTGGGCAAAGTTTACCTTTGTAGGTATCTCTGTGCAGTTAGAATATTCTAAAAGGAACATCTGTTTCATATTTTAAGTGAGACCTCTCATTCTTTCTCTCTCCTACCTCTAGGAACACTTTTAGAAGTGAGAAACACTGAATTCTTATCAGAGCAACTTTTGATCCCTCCTTTTTTAATCTGGGTACCTTGTGAACAACTGTTTTTGTATTCTTCTCTCCCACAGGTGTCTTTCATGTGCAGATTAGAAGTCAAGGGCTAATGAGTACCTTACATCTTCTCTCAGTAGAGTCTTGCATAATGTGATCTTGGTCGTGAAAGACCGTTATTAAGCACTATAAAGCAGTGCTACTACTATTAAAATGGAATATACTGGAGGAAACAATAAGGGTGAATGACTGACTGAATCAATAGCAGCATTATGATGGTTACACATCTGATGATGATGTGTATATGATGGTTCAGATAGAGATATTGAAAAAGCTGTGTTCCACATTAGATCAAATAATAGATTTTAAGCAGAAAATAGTCTAGTCTACCACACTGCATACAATAGGCCACACGACCACACCCAATAACTCAGGCATCACACGCAGGGATATCAGAATTAAATAAGAAAAGGATGGGTAGTCTCATCTCTTAAATTGTGTCAAGATAGCAGGAAGTTTTAAATTCTAGTCTCGGTCTTTCCACTAACTTGAGAAAGTAGTATAACCAGTTTGTCTGAGTGTCACTATTTAAAAAGTCAGAGTGCTTACTTATCCCACAAGGATACTGTCAGGTTTAATTAATTATGTCTGCAAAATCCTTTCTCAATGAAAAGTGGCAAGCATGATTTATTAATTAAGTCTAAAACACCACTGCAGAATCAGAGACTGATCATTGTTTTATCAAGAGAATAACATTTCTAATAAAATACATTTCAAATGGAAATTATAACAGCCTTTTTGACTTATTTAGACTTTTTTTGTGAGGAGCAAGGCAATAGACTTTTGATGAGTTCTAGGAATAGAAGTGTAATCAAGAACAAGAGCTACAGGAACACTCGCCCACTGACATTAATGTGGCACTAGCTAAACAGCATTGCATAAATCATGAGAACAGGGACTATATACCTAGCACTGCTGTAGGACCAAGCTGAAAGAAAACTCCTCCTCTGCCTATTAGATGTCACTTGCTTGTAGTCTGACTACGCACAAGGATCTCTGCATATCACCTAGGTACAGCCACCCAGAACCAGAGAGACAGCCCAAAACTACCTGTACGGTGGCAATATATGATCTACAAAGGGCCTGATTTATGTCGGTGTGGCTCCACTGCTGTCAGCTCTCATGCTCACAGGTGTACCACAGCTCTAGCATGTATGTGCAGGCAGAATCCAGATATAAGAGTTATGAATGACAGCTGTCATTGACGCACATCTCCTCTTGGGGTGCAGTGGGCCCTCTTTTTTGCTCCTCTTTTCCTGGTAATGGCAGCTGTGTTAGCTAAAGTACTCCTCACTGGGAAACTGTAATTCAGTCAGTGCTCACTAGGGACAGGAATTCATCAGCACAGATATAAGAGTAGTTCAAAACATTCAGAAAAGATGTGGATCAAACGACCTGTGAATAACACTGATTCAGCACATCCACTGGACAGTCCTGTGGCCCAACTCTTTCCTGGACAACTCCGCCTATTTGGCCTGCGCTGGCAAACTCCACACCCTCAGCACCAATAGTCGGAGTTTCAGAGGAGGAAATGAATCATGCCCTCGGAACGCAACTGAAATCCCACAGATCTAAGAAAATACTTACTCATCTGCATATGTATCTGGGCACACCTCACATATTGCCAATTGCATTTCAATCAGATACTGCATATGAATAAAAATACCCCAAATCTAGTGGAATTTTAACATTAGGTGGCATTCCACAGATATGGCACGCAATTATAAATGAAACAAGCAGTACTACATGACTTAAAATACAAAGTCATCTGAATTTGGGCCCGATCCACCACAAAATAACCACAACTTTTCAGGCTACATGGACAGAGCTGAAGCGGGCAGATTATGCTGTGAGCAATAGTCGTTGCCCATGCTGCTACTAAACAAAAAGGCCCTGCAGGTAACATCGTTATTTGGAAATAAGGTGACAGGTGTATTGCACCGCAAATCTCTGGGCAGCCCAACCATGTCTTCGCTAGTGTTTGCAACAGTTCCCATAAGAGACAGCTGGTAGCGACCTACCTTCAAATATCCTCTAGCTGGATAGTTATTTTAAAGACATGGAGAAGATCTGAAGCTACCAAAGAATGCAATAGTTACACTGCCTGGATCACCATCATACCTCTGTATGTGTACTTTCCTGGAGAGGTAGAGTTGTACGTTTTCTTCTAACCACTTGTTTGGTCTTCTGTTTACAGGTAGTTACTGCTTGTCATGAAGAGCTGAGTGTGGCCTCCTGCTCCAGCTCAACTTTCCCCCTGATTTAAAAACATTTTATGTTACTATGTAACCGAATCTACTCCAAATATCAGAGTTCAGGGCTTCTCCCCGTCCATATGCTAAAATGCATGTAAGAGTAAGCAGGACAAAGAAGCCATAGAGACAGAGTCCATCATCCTGCAAGTCCTTACATGAAATTTGTACTGTATTTGATTGGGCAATTAACAGCTGCACATTTCCATTACATTTCTTACACATGCAGCGCTCCGCAGTGGCAGCACTGCCACTTCCCAGCTGCCTGAGGTGGTATGAGTATTTCCATTCTCATGCTGCTGCTGCCACCACTACTAAACCAGCAAAGAAGACGAGCATGTTGGGAGCCATGGTCCATTTTGCCTGCTGTTACATCCTCACGGAGCTGACATGACAGAAAGCCTGGCAGGCTGCACATAGCGGTCTGAGTTAGAATGACAGGGCTGCCTCATGTAGAAAAGGTAAAGCACTGCTGACAGTGCTTCCCAGGATGGCTTCTTTGATCACATATATGCTGGGAGATAGGACATTTCTCTGAGTGGTACACTCCAGACAAACAGTGCTTGGGGACATTTCCTGAAACAAGGTTCCAGGACACGGTGTGTAAGACCCTGTACGGAATGATCAGATCTATTCCCTCCTATGCAAGGGTGCCGCGCTCCACTGTCTTCATTCCCAAAGACTGACTGCCAAAAATACCCGGATTCTCATTTAACCTTACATGTCTAAAAATGATAAATTTAGTCCCTAAAAGGACTGAAACATCAGACTGACTCCAAAGTTTAAAATATAATACAGGTTGCAGGTGTAAAGATGATAATTTGGGTCCCAAAAAGGACTGAAACACCAGATTGACTGAAATATCAGAAATACAGGCTGCCTTAAGCCCAGTCTGAGCCTGCAGCTCTTAAAAACAAAAACAAAAAAACCCCAAACAACCCAGAAACTAGGATATATTTTAAAACTCCAATTAAGGGGGGGGACACACCAAAATCCCAGTTAACAGCAATTAGCAGCCAAGTCAAACCACCCGAGGAGACAGGCAGAGACCTCGCACGCACCGGCAGACCTCAGGGAGCCCCGCAGAAGGACCGAGAGCCGCCGGGCGGAAGCCCG
>NW_009646856.1:230154-267978 GCF_000708025.1 Charadrius vociferus
TTATGCGCCTACAAGTAAGATATCATAGAATGGTTTGGGTTGGGTTGGGTTGGAAGGAACCTTAAAGGTCATCTAGTTCCACCCCCCCTGCCATGGGCAGGGACACCTCCCACTAGACCAGGTTGCTCAAAGCCCCATCCAGCCTGGCCTTGAACATCTCCAGGGATAGGGCCTCCACAATTTCCCTGGGCATCTCATTCCAATGTCTCACCACCCTCACAATAAAGAATTTCTGCTGAATATTTAATCTGAATCTACCCTCTTTCAGTTTAAAACCATTACTCCTTGTCCTATTGCTACATTCTGTGATGAAAAGTCCCTCCCCATCTTTCCTGTAGGCCCCCTTTAACTACTGGAAGGCTGCTATAAGGTCTCTCCAGAGCCTTCCCTTCTCCAGGCTGAACAACCCCAACTCTCTAAGCCTGTCTTCTCAGGAGAGGTGTTCCAGCCCTCTGATCATCTTCACATGGCCCTCCTCTGGACTTGTTCCAATATCGATCTTAAATTCTTTACAGTGCAAAAAATGTGGGGTTTGTTTGGTTTCTTTTTTAATACCGAGTGTTTGAATACTTATTGTAAATTTTCCTGTAGCGTGACTTTTCCACATTCATATTTACAAGCTGATTTAGACTGCGTTTAATCCTTGAGTAAACAGGAATTAAAACAAGCACCATAGGGAATGTTTATGCTTTTAAGATTATCTGATTTTTGCTTCTCCTCTGTTCCTATAGGAAGGAAGGAAATGTTATTCCTTAATACTTGCTTTGGCAGAATGTTTGATTTTCAATTAGTCATATAACTCAGTTTTGCTCTTTTTTAGAATATTCCTGAAGAAAGCTTGTATGTGAAATGTAACGGGCGACTGGTCAATGATGAAGAGGTACTGCAGAATGGAGCCGTTTATAGTCTGGAACCAAGACTTTGTGGTGGAAAAGGAGGTTTGTTGCTTGACTGCTTGCTATTGATAAGATTCTTAGGTTGAAAAAAACTTATTATACTGTAGTCTATACTGACAGCAGCGGTCCTCATCTATTAGCACATCTCTTGTAACGTGGATAACTGTGATATAATGTCTGCGAGCTGAAACCCAAGTCTACCTACAAAGCTGAGAATTGACCAGGGAAGCTGCTGTTCAGCTAACAGCCTTGCTGGCATAGCTCTTCTTCACGTCCCTTGTCAGCTTAGCTTTACTAGTAGAAATCTGTAACATACATCAGAGTGACTTCAGAGTTGACATTGTGTTTAAAAGCACCTGGCTTCTTAGGCTCCACAAACTCATTGATGGTCACTTAGGACAAATATTCCAGAAACAAATAGTCTGTTAGTTGATTTGAAAAAACATATAAATACCAAGATCTCAGTAGCCTAAGAACTAAAGAATTCCATCTAAACTAGGCTCTGTATGTTAAAATATTTTAAGTGTGTTAAGGAAGGTGTGTGTTAATCATGTGAAACAATACAGCCACTGACAATGTGGGCTTTCCCTAAAACAAATATGATGGGTGAAGCAAGTTTAGCAGAGTATTTGAGTGTCATTGGAGTCAATATGTTTGCTTTTTTAATCCAATTCTTAGACTTTTCCAGCTGTGGAGATAGAATGCTGAAAAATTGCACAGCTTTGCATCAAACTGCAGCTCTGCTTACTTTGCCTTCTTCAGTTTTAGATACAACTTGAAGTAAATATTGTTGCTATAGCTTACAAGTTATTGTGGTTTCTTTAAGTGCCCTAAAAGTGGTACATATAGTACAAGGCCATAGTATAGGATGCTTCTTCCATACTTACAGTTCAGTTATCCTGGGGTGACACAGGATACGTGTTCTGTGATTCATTTTGTGTTACTGATGTGCCATTGGGGTCAGTTTAAAATTGTTCTTTAACAATTTTGTCTGCTTTCTAAAGTGTTCCTTTTGTTTTGACTTTATAATTTAAAAGCCTGATAAAAACAGGCAAACAAACACAGGTAAGAACTATTGAGACTTACTGTATGATCTCAAGGGAATACAGGTTATGCAGGATTAAAAGAGAACCGAGCATTTTGTTACCAGAGCTAATTCAGCACTTGTGACCTTAGTGAATGCATTGCTGTTGATTTTGGAGAGCGTGCCCAGCTAGGTGTAGCAGCTAGGTCCTCATTCTTCAGAATGTAAAATTCAATCATGTGTTTCACAAGCTACAGAAATTCTGCTCGCCAATGGCAGCAATTGGTTTTATTAGCTGAACACAGTACTTTTTCTACTTCGTGATACAGTAGGATGACCGGATTGGTTACTGTTTGGAACGCTCCTTAAAGGTACTTTTTGGGCACTGAAAAGTATAGCTTTGTTCAGCTTCTGGTTAAAAAACAGTGCTTGGCACTTTCAAATTGCTTGAAGGATTATACTACTATTAATCCACATTGTGTTTCTTTGAGGTAGTTGAACAAATGTCTTTCTCCAGCTGGAAAAAACATAAGGTGGGACCAAGTGAGAGAAATTAGCAGTCTTGCCTACGAGTAATTAGTGGCTGAGGAGTGTCTAGAAATCGGGGGGGAGGGGGGAGGGAGCTCTCCAGCATAACATTGTACATCATGATCATCTTGATGAAGTGGCTAAGGCTATCTCCTAAAAAAGTTGTTTGGTTTTTTTTTTGTTAGATTTTTAAAAGGGAATTTAAGATTGGTGGGGGCTAAAAGGGCTTAAGGGGGAGGTGTATCCTGCCTAAATTAGAAAGGACACAAAAAGTTATCTTGAGACAAAAGGGGGAGTCCAGAAATACGCTTTCATGTTAGAAGTGCTGCACAGGTACTAGTAAATCTGGAGTCCATCTAGTGTGATATCAGGAGTACAAAAATGAGATGAGTGGTAAACATTGGATACTTTTTTTTTCACTTAATGTTTCAGCATTTCACCCAGTGAAAATGTTCCAACATGTTGCAACTTTCAACTTACACTTTATTTCAGTTGCATTGAGGAGAGGAAAGTGTTGAATTCACTGTGCTCTTTTTCCATGATTAATTCTTTTGTTGCGTACGAGTTTGTCTCCCGTTTGTTTCTGTTTAGATAATTCTTGATTATTTTTTTTTTTTTTCTCAGGGTTTGGATCTATGCTGCGAGCACTTGGTGCTCAGATTGAAAAGACAACAAATAGAGAGGCTTGCCGAGATCTCAGTGGAAGGAGGCTTCGGGATGTCAATCATGAAAAAGCGTAAGGCGTTTTAGAAGCTAGAATTATAAAATAAACTGACCATGTAGTTCACTGTTAACAAAAAAACCCTCAAATGACAGGCTGTTGTAGCAATGAAATTTTATTTTGAATAGTAAAAAGAGCAAAAGTGAAATCTTAAGCACAGATAGACTGGAAGCCAACAGGATTCTCCTGACTTTAATTACATTACTGCAAAACAGATGTGATTGTACTGCAGCCTGCTTCTGAGAGACTGTTCTGCACCTCTTGGTTTTCTCATCTGGAATTCTCACAGGTTTTTTTCTGTGAAACTGCAAGACTTTGATACTGGGGATATGTGACCTTACTGCTGTTTCTGGCTTCTAAAATAAACTTCACTCTCTTTTCTGTAGTAGAATCTTTGTATATTCCTTCAGTAATTCCCCTGGGTGGTGTTAGTTGTCTTTTCCCATTGTTTCCCATCCTAGCAGGTGGTAGATGCATTCAGTAATTGCAAAGCAACAAACTGATATTACATTAGATGCTGGAAACACTCTCATTTTCATGGTTCTGTTGTCTGCAGGATGGCTGAATGGGTGAAGCAGCAAGCAGAACGGGAAGCAGAAAAAGAGCAAAGGCGCTTGGAAAGGCTGCAGCGGAAACTTGCGGAGCCAAAGCACTTTTTTACAAATCCAGACTACCAGCAGCAGTGTCATGAAATGGCTGAGCGACTAGAAGATTCAGTCCTTAAAGGTATTGCAGTTTAACGCGACTTTCTCTTCTCAAAAAATAAAGCAAACTAAAAGTCCCTGTAGCCTTCCTCCAGCATGAACATAAAAAAAAAAAATATTGCTGACAGTAACTCTTTCAATTGAATGAAATTTTAAATTCCAGTAATTTCTTTTTTTTTAATTCTTTAAAATTTTTCTTCTTTGGCTGCTGCTTCTTTTTAATTGCGTTGAACAGTGTAACACAGATACAAGTGTTGCTTCATCTTGGTGTGCTACAGTGTCATCCTATAATAGAAAAATTCTGGGAAGGTATGGTTGCTGGTTCAGCTGTAAGAATTACATAATCATTTTCAGTGAAATGATAAAATAGAAACAGGTCTTACATAAAAACTAGAAATTTAATCCAACTACAAAATACCTTGTTTCACATATTGTTCTTTGTAGTTATTTTATTTATCCATGGATTTTTTTCCCTTGCTGGCAGCTTGATAGTGAAACTTGAGGCTGAATAGGGTGTAGAACCTGAGAGTTCAGTTCAGGAGTCCAATTTTAATTGACTCTGTGCCTTAGTAAAACCATGTAGAAAATCTTCTGCTACTACTGAGTTTATTTTGAAGCTTTGGGTCTACATAAATGTGCATCAGGAGTGATTATTTTCAGTTAGTGTTTTAAATTGCATCTGAAATTAATTAAAAGATAAGTAGAATTTACAACATGTATGAATTGCGTACTGATGAATGAAACTTTTAACTTCATTTTGAAGGATTGCAGGCTACTTCAAGCAAAATAGTATCACCAGAAAGTGGTGAGAGTCGGAAGCGTCCAGGTGAATCTGGAAAGAATGGAACAAAATCTCGAAAAAGAAAATGTTTTTGGTAAGCATTATACCTTGTTTTTATACTCAAGTATTAAGCCTTGAACAGGATGACAGGTTAAGTACATACAAGTAAGCAACATCTTATCGGAGAGGTAGACTTAAATAGGAATAAGTAAATCGAACTAATTAAATTGGAGAGCTGAAAGTAAATGTTGCTGCGTTCATATAATTCTGTCCCAACTGGAGCAGACAAACTTTATTTGCAAAAGTAGGCACCCTTCCCCTCAGCCCCCCCTTCTAATATAGTTATATTCTGCTACCTCCCATTGTCCTTTTTTTTCATTAATGAATTAAATTTACAATGAACTTAAAAGGGAGGGGGGGGTTATTTCTCCCCTGCCCCCGCCCCGGCATTTTTCACCTAATGTAACGTGAAAGAGAAGCCTTAATGATTCCAGTGGTGTTTAGAGTAGCAAAGTAATTTGTTCAATATTAGCAGCTCTTCCATTTACTAAACTATCCTAAATAGCTGCTAGAGTAGTTCACTGCAGCTCACTGAAGTGAGTTTTGGAGAGAGAAAAGTGACATAAAAATATTTTTTAAAAAAATAAAAATAAATGAATATTCATTAGTAACTTAGTGCTTGTTCCAGGCTGGGATTGGAAGGATTGGATGACCGTGACAGTTCAGATTGTGAGGATGACAGTGAAGATGACTCCCCTCATGCATCTGATGGAAGTTGTCCGTCAAGCAGCAGATACCATGAAAATGCTGGAAATTCAAATGAATGTTCAAGCAGCTCTGTGGATTCATTAGAGGACAGTCCAGCTACCAGTGCAACTGAGAAACCACTGGAGCAGCCAGAAGGTACTGGAAGAGATCTGCAAGGAGAGACACACGCAGGTGGGCAACCTGAAATTCCAGCTGATGAAAACAGTAAAATGACAAAGCCCTTGAAGGAAGAAGTCCAAGAAAAGAATGAGGTAACCCAAGCTCTGAAAGCAGAGGAGCAAGAAAATGTTTCTTCTAAGGCACAGGAAACGAACCAGTTACAGAGCACTGTAAGTATGAAGCAGTACAAAATGTGATATGTATCTTTCTTCAGCAGCTTTTACTCAATTACTTTTCCCTTTGTGAATCACAGAAAAGGGGAGGGGTTTTGTATCCTATGACTTCAATGCATTAGATGTAAGTGCTTGAATTAGAATCAGTCTCCCTAAGAAGCTAATAGAATCTTCAGAGCTTGGTTCAGAGCACAAAAAATCCCAAGCTTATAAGGAAAACCAGCTTAACTGAAGATGCATCGTGCTACTTAGGAGAATGAAATGTAGCAAGTTAATGGAAACTGCAGCCAAAGGCGGCTCTTGGTTGATGGTGTCTCCATGGAGAAAGTTGAACTGTAGAATGGTAGCATTGTCTTGAGAGATGCTAAGTAAAATGGGTCAAGGAAGAACTTTGTAAGATTAAGATTTTAATAGTCTGTAGAGTTTCTACTAAGATGCAGTTGCCCTTGCCTGTCTAGTATTGTCTCTCCCGAGATCCACGTTTCCCTTCGGTGGTGGTTTGTTTGTTTGTTTGTTTCTTTTTTTTTTTTTTTTTTCTCCTTTTACATAATTAAATACAATCTGGATCCAAAATTCTTTGGGGGGGGAGGAAAATAAAACCCTTCTGTAAGATGAAAGACTCTTATCCACACTTTTAAGACATTACCTAACACTGTCTAATTTGACTAATCTTATTTATAACTTATTTTGACCTTAATGTTTATAATTTACCTCAGTGTTTAAATAGAAGTTGTTCCAAGTACATGCCCCCTAAACTAATCAGCTGATCGGTCTTTCTTGGTTTTTATTATAAAAAGACTTGAGTCTAGGTCATAGAGAACCCTAGTAGTCTGGTGCAAACTTTAGTTTGTCATTGACCATCAAAAGCCTGAAAGCAGCAGCTCCTTCACTAGGGAGACAGAATTGGTATAAATGATGGGCTTCATCTGAACTGCAAAGGATGGTGGAAGAATGGTTTTAAAATTGATCATCTGATGTACACGTGGTGGAAGCAGGGCTGTAGTGTTGCCATACCTTTATCTCTGCTGACAATCTTAGTTGGTGTCATAGCTTTCAGCCAGATCGGGAGCAGTGCTGACCATGAGGTTCCTTCCCTGGTGATTGACAGGAGGATGGCTGGGATTCTTTTGCTAAAGAGGCTTTGGATTAGTCTTCCAGCCAAGAAAGAATATAGCTTTTCCCACTGAATTGATGAAAGCCTGGCTCATATTTGGCAGTAAAAGGTGGCAATACTTTTGCTTCGTTGTCCCTTGCATAATATTACTATTAGAATTTGTTGGGTGTAATGAATCTAGGCTTATTCTAGCAGTAAAACAAAATGGGGCACTCTCTTTTTTTGGGCTAAGGAGTTGCTTGGCTTTTCTGCCTTGTTTCAGCTTGAGCAGAAAGTCTGCCATCAGTTGCCACTGCCAACGACTGAATTATGATAAGTGAAAGTTTAATACAGTTAAATGGCAAAAGACCCAGGATGTAATATGATAAATTAGAACTTTGTCATCTACCATACCATTAGAGCTGGCAAATCTTAAACAGGATGTTTACCATTCTTCAATGTTTACCTTTTGCTCAGTATTTGTGAGACTGTCTATTCCTAGAACAGGAAACTCCACCAATGCTGTGGCAGATTGTTATTGCAGGTGGAAATATTTTTCTAAGTCCTTGATGGATTTTTTTTTTTTTTTTAAAGTAGGATGAGAATAATGAGGCAACCAGTCTTTTTTTGTATACTTAGCAGGACAAAGGTTCTAATTCTGCTAGTGTTAATTATATTTGCTGAGTTCATAACGGAGCGGTCTCATTTCCCCTGCTGGTATTGCTTGCTCTGAAGTCCCTTTGATAACTCCAACGGCTTAGATTTTTCTGTCCTTTTTGATGTTTTAATGTTTGGTGTTGGTGTTTATTGTGTTAGTAAATTCCATCATTCGAATTATCCAGTCTTTGTCCATATTCTTTTGTGGACAAGACCCTGGGCGTTTATATAATTTAAAATGACCAGTGCTCCTGTCTTGGAGGATGTGTACATTGCAAGCTTAAGCACATCTGCAGCCTGTCTGGACACGTTAGAGCGAGCCTTTAACTAGCTAGCGGAGGCACTGCGAGGAGTGGAATTGTAGCAGCACAGTTGGACACCGGGTACAAAGCTCACCTGAGCATTCACCCCGCTCTTGGGTGTGTTATTTCCCCTAAGATTTGCATATTGTACAACTAGGCTGCTAGCTGGCTTCGATTTGCTTGTACATGATGCGGTAATACTTTGCCTGGGTAGCATAAGTGCTGCCAATAATTACTATGTTGGCTAATATCCAACATAATACATATTGAGACATTGCTGAACTTTACTAAGTAATTCGGAGTTTGAGATAATCCTAATTGAAGATCTTCTGTAAAGTGAGGCATTCTGACTCCACTTGTTCCTTCTCTCCCCAATCAGGAAGAAAATAATAATAGTCTGATGGGATGTTTTTCTCTTTGCAGGAGGTGGAACCAATAGACCTATTGGCATTCAACTCTGCTGCTGAATTGGAAGCCCTGGGTTTAGATAAACTGAAGATGGAGTTGATGTCTTTAGGACTGAAATGTGGAGGCACTTTAAAGGAAAGAGCAGCAAGGCTTTTTTCAGTGAAAGGTCTGTCTAGAGACCAGATTGATCCTGCTTTATTTGCAAAGCCCTCTAAAGGGAAAAAAAAGTGATTTAAAAAAAAAAATATTTTGCATCCATGTGCTTTTAAATTTTTCTTACTGTGTTGTCATGTATTGCCACATATAATTCTTCAGCATTCCTGGATGGTTTTTGTTCCTATTCTCAATGAAGTTCTGTTAACGTAACACAGAGTAAGTTGCTAGATAGTGAGTTAGTTATGCATTCAATACATTCAATATTAAAGGAGTGAAACGACTGTCTTTTGATAAGCTTTACAAATGGTTATAACGAGCCTTAATGCAACAGGTAGAGCAAACTCTCTGTATATGGGAAGAAATAATCTGAATGTTTTCTGCAAAATGGTTGTATGACACTGTCATCACCTATTTTAAGAAAAATAGCAATCCTTTCTTAGCTTTACATTGGATCTCCTTTAATGTGTATTCCAGTTAGTGCAGTTACAACTGTCAAATGAGGAACACTGAACGTACGATCCAGGCTTAAAAGCTGAAGTTTCTTCAAATAAAAAGAACATTTTTATGTGGATGAGGTCAGTATAAGTAAATACGTTTTGCTGTGAGTTTCTGTGGGGTGTCAGGTGTCAATATGATATAAATTATAATTGCGTGTAAATATTTCTTTTAGAAGTTAAATAAGAGTATTTACTTATTTTCTTTGGAAAAGTATCTGAGTGAGGGACAAGCGAGAATCACATCCTTAAGAAATTAAAAAGAACTTAGGTACACTTGCTGGCTGCTGAAGGTTAGTGAGGTACAGAGTGATCATCTGAAGCTGAATAGGAAATTTAGGATGGGGTTTAATTTTTTTTTTTTTCAATGGTAAAGGCTATGGAATTGTTTCCCAAGGAGTTAAATACCTGCAGTACTGGTGCTTTATCCTAGAGCAGTATCTTACAGCTCAGTGCTTGGAGTTACCCTGTGAGGTAGCAAGGGCCCCTTGCTAGAAGGGCAGCATGCTCACATGACTGTGAGTGCAGCTGCCACCTCTCAGGTTTGAGGCTTTTTAAAAGTTTCATTCAGTGCTTCAGATTTCAGATTTTACCACAATATGCTGGAGAATATTGTGTTTATGATCTGCTTATCAGATTTTCTTGTAGAGATGCTTGAAAAATTAAAAAATTCTCTCTCTCCTGTTCTGTCATCATACCATCCATTTATCCATACCATACCATTTTAAAGTTTGACTTGTAAAGTTTTGAATTGCAATACTGGTAGGAAATGGGCTTCAAATGCTAGGAAATCAATTTACTCGTGTAGTATTTAATGTTTCTGACACAAGCAGTTAGCAAAACTGACTGAAATATTAGATACAATCTTATGACCTCTATCCCCAGAAGCTGGCTTTTTTTAGGCTCAGAAGTTTTGGATTGAGAGAGTCTGTTAAAGCTCAAGGATTTATTCTTGATGAACTCTACAGGCAACTGTTCAATCAGTCCTGTTGGTGCAGCTGCTCCAAAATGCTGGTTAACCTGACAGTTCATCCCTTCCCTCACCAACATGACTTCCCAGGTTCTCCTTGTTATAAAATGATGTTGGAAGGTTCAGTGTCCTGCAGGTTTGGGGGGGTGGGTCATGGGAGCCCTGTGCCGGCTGGTGTCGCTGCGGGCCTGGGCTGCGGTGCCCTGGCCCCCTCAGCAGCTGGCTGGGAGGCAGTTCTGTTGTTTTGCATAGATCCCGGTTTGTAGGAGACAGGGCTTGGTCCTACTGAGGGCAGGGGTGGGGAATTGGGAAGTGTGGAATCGATTTCTAATGCAGCAGATGATGTCCAGGCAAGTCAAAAACATTGCACATGCTATAGTTTTTTGACCCGTAAGATGGATTTGAGACTACCTGTTTGCAGGCGTATTGTGGTTAAATAAAAATCCTTGGTATCTTTTCAACTGAGTATCTTCAACTTCTATACTCATGTTCACAAAATAAGCTTCATTAGCATCTCACTGAGTTATGAAAAAAGGATGGGCATGTATTTGCACTGGTGGTAATTGTACCATTGTACACAAAGCCAGCAGTTGTGGATCTGTTTGACAGTGTTTGGAAAACATAAATCATGGCACTTGAGGGCTAAATTGTTAAAGCACGTTTAAACTGTTCTCTATTTACCTACATATGGGATCCAAAAGTAATGAATTTAACATTTTGCAGCTTATCATTAACATAATCTGGTTATATGATGAACAGTGACTTAAATGCTGATGATGTATCAGGGAAGAAGGTGCTTGGTGGCAGTAAAGCACTTGACATGTCTGACATTTTAATCTATAAGGGAATCTTGGAAAATTTTGGGGAAAATAAAAAGGCGGGGGGGGACGACACTGAGGCTCTGCAAGTCACATCTCATGGGGGTTGAAGTGGACCCTGGGTAGAAAGGAAATGGTTTTGTTTACTGAATATGTTTTATTAGGAAACTGGAATGGAGGGTACCTGGGAGGTCACCTTGACATAATGGAAGTTTAGCTGGTGTAAATGTGTCTGCTGGGAACGTTTCATATCAGCAGCACTCAGTAGGGTGGTAAGCCTTCGGTGTGCTTAAAGCCAACTCTCATAACTTGTGGACATGATTTGGGCCAGGAGAGGCTTCAGCTATAGGAACACACTCAGGCTCCTCTGTAGTATGGCAAGGATAGCATGGGCCAAAAGTGAATGGGCCAGTTTAATGACGTGTTTTGGCAACAACTCTTGCGCAAGTTATTTCCCCTCACTGCAATTGCACGCTTGCTTCAGTTGCACTGACACAGCCATTTCCAAATCTACCCCATGCGTCACCTATTTGCCTTTTTTTGTTGTTTTGAAACCAGATCAGTTCCCTGATGGGGCATATGATGTGGCTCCAGAAACCAGATCAGTTCCCTGATGGCCCTGATGGGGCATATGATGTGGCTCCAACAAATTTGTGCCGGCACAACTGAAGTAGCATTACATGGGGTAGGGAATAAACACTGGTTGCTGAGGGGGAACTGGAATATTTTAAACCAGCAGTAGAGCCAAACACTTTATTGGTCAACTGTGTCTTCAGTAGTGGCAAAATTAAAAGAAACACCCTATGTCTGTGTTAGAGGACAACAGCTTACATGTACCCTGCACTGGGTCCTTGCTTCAGCACCATTTATTTGGGAATTGTTTATCTCCTGCTGAGCTAAACAGGAACAAGCCCTCGCTCTGGGATATGCCCGCATAAAGGGTTAGCCTAGAGCAATGCTGTGTCTGGAGAGCTGTATGGGCATTCACTGGCAAGGCTAAACTTTAATGTGGCCGTAGGGCGTCCTTCAGAAAATAGCTGGATAACAAACAGGGCTTGGACTAATCCTTCAACAGAACAGAAACAAGCAAGGTGAAGTGCTTGAAGCTTTCTTAAGCGCTTGGGCAAGAAAAGAAAGAAGTCAACAAATACTAGTAAAAAAAAAAAAAAAAAGGTATAAACTATTCCAACAAGGGTCCATTTCAATAGGACAAAATGGCCTCAGAGTAAAGGTGATCTTTCTAGTCCAGGGCCAGAGGATAACGCAGAGTTTGCAGTGCCCTGCCTGTATCTTTCGTTTCCTCAGCATTAATGCAGCCTTGGATTTCAAAAGTGTTTCTGGTTGCAAATGCACCAAAACTGTGAACATCTTTCCAGAGAAAAGGTTCGTGCTCCCACACAAACACTTCCCCAACAAGCAAGTGGTGTGACTTCCAGAATTCTTCTGAAGTGTCAATTTAAGTGCGATTATTTCAAACATCTAGAAGATCTAGAGCACTGCCTTGTGTTTCTCTTGCATTTCAGAGTTACTGACTGGAAAAAATCAGTGAAAGCACTGGCACAAACCTGAGTGAGGGCTTTTCCTCACCTTTATACACTGGAAGGAAATATAAGCACATATAATACACAAAAAAATAGCAGGGGACAGGGCAGGTCATTAGTCAGGCAAAATATTCAAATTTGATAAGAAATTGCTTCTGGCTGGTGAGTTCAGAATCGGAGCATACTGCTTCCTTCTGTGCTGCTTTCTAATAAGCTTTTGGTCTACCGGTTGCTCAGTGTGTCAGTGCCAAAAAGCAACACTCTGGACCATCCAACACAGGCAAACAGGAGCATTCATAGCTAAACCTGAATTATTTTTTTTCTGGCTTCTTTCTGTGAAACAAAGGACCAGAAACTTGCTGCTGTTAAGTGAAAATTGGTATTTCCATCCCAGCCCAGAAGAAAAAACTTTAGAGAAATCAAATATCACAAAACCCCACCTGGCTTGGCTTAACAGTGGTTTTGATTTCAGCTAGTAATTTCCATCTTGGGATCTCCCAGCAGCGTAAGAAGTACTGAAGAGTTCCTATTCACGAGCGCACTGTAAGATTAGGACTAATTACCTGTTCTCTAAACTGAGCCACAGAGAAGCAACTTGTGGAGGCTTAGAAAGCTCATCACCAGCAGACGGGGCAACAGCTGCCAGCCTTCAGCCAAAAGGCTCCTTTCCCATTTTCCTCGCCTACGCAGTCCTCTGCCACGTGAACAAATAAATGAGTCACTAAAAAGCCGCTTCAGTGTTTTGACCTAAACGGCACTTTGCTCAGAGTGTGCAGGAATTTCTTCCTGTGTTTTTTTGAGCCTGACAGCTTCTGCACTTGCTACTGTAGGTGGCACTGAACTAACGGTGGAGATGTGTCCGGTTCCAGCGATGCTGCTGAAGCCCTCAGCCCTTCGAAGAAGAACAGCTGGCCGCAGGCTCTGGCTCTGCCCCGCGGCGCGCACGCAAATACAGTGCTGCTGGAGAGCCGGGGTATTAGGTCACCTTTACATCATTCTGCCTATTCCAGAAACAGCCAAAATGAGTCATTTCAATCCGCCTGAAATTCCTTCTTATCCAAGATTTTGCTTTCTGGAGAACGCTGGCATTTTAAAGGTTTGTTTGTAGTGATGCCTATTCTCAGGAAGGTGCTATTTTTAAATCTTAAAAAGTTCCTCCAAAACATTTAACCCGAGATGTTAAAGACTGCATCCTAGTTAGTTAAGGCAGCCACCCCAGCTGGCTTTGCTTTCAGTTATAGCTCAGCAATTAGGGTGGCTTTGATGATTAACATACCTAATGGCATCTAAAGGTGGGGAGGTGACAACTGCTCCGACCTCCTCCTCCTGCTGCCGAGGAGGGGCTGGGCAGGGGCTGGCTGGTCTGGCACGGCTAGTCTGGGTTTCCCCCCAGCCGCTGGGCCTGTTTGGTGGCCCGAATGCGTGAGCTGCGTGTCCTGTTCTTCCCGCTGTGTTTGCCCCGTGTCTCTAACCAGGCACAAGGAATCAGGACTTTGCACAAAACTTGGAGCGCAAAAAGGAGCACGAAGCTCTTCAAAGACCTACCTGGGATGTATAGAAAGAAGAGCGGTGTTTATAAGGAGCCAGCTGGCTCATGAAACATCAGCTGGCAATTTTACACATCTCGGTGAAAACACGATGTCTGGTGGGTATGGATGGTACCTTATGGCCTGTGCGATATTATATCCAGCATACGGTAACTAGTTGAGACCTCCTAAGTGTGACAGAGTTATTGACCACTGGGCTGGGAGTTGGCAGTCATCTGAGAGGGAGCGATTATGAACTGATCACGTTCACCTTCAGCAAGCAAAAAACAAACTTTTAAAGGGGATACAGGTACTTGAATTTCAAAGGGGCAGATTTATCATCACTGATAACATTAGAAGAAGGAAAAATGTAAACAGAAAAACACAAACATGAGAGTACATTTAAAACAAAATTACTAAATAGCTTAAAAAAAAAGCACCCCAGTTCAGCAATTGTCGAGAAGGATACAGAGCTGTGGATGGATGACATGACGTTCCAGTGCCCAGTATCTCCAGATAAAAAACTGTTTCTTGCCTGTTCTGTCCCTGCTAGTGTAGCTGTAGGAAACCCCAGCATCCACACAGATCTGGAGTGCCCTTGTACCCCTGGAGCATAGGCTAGACGGCAGTGGTTATGTGTAGCTTTTTATTCCGTTTTATTCTGAAACGTGCTGACGTTGTGCAGGCGCTCTCCCGCTCTCCTGCACCTGCTCCAGGAATGGACCGAGGAGTTTGGGTCCTGGCTGCAAATCCAGCACTTTGCACAGGAGCTAATTTCACATTAAATTCATGGCAAAAACTAGGAGCTGTGGAGACTGTTAAGAGGCTCCTCTAAAAATATCAAAGTCCTGTGGGATCTCCACCTCCCCCCTTCTGTTTGTCCCGGGTTCCCCTTTCCCAGACTCCAGCTGTTCCCAGCCAAAGCCGGGGAGCTCCCCTGATTATCACCTTGGATGGGATGTGGATTGGGCATTTGACTTTCCACTTACACCGGCAATTAGAGGGCTGCCCTGAAAGGCAAAGTGTCAGACGCTCTTGGTAGGAGTTTGTGAAATGCAAAGGGAAAAAAAAAAGAGAGGGAGAGGAAATAAGGTCTCACCAGCAGGGTAAAGCTGCAACTTCTCAGAGATTTTGAAAGAGGTGGGAGAGCAGCCTTGGTTCACATGAAACCATAGAAGTATCGGACAGGGCAATGTAACTCAGATAGCAGTGGCATTTAATATGGCTTAAAACTTTTATCTCCCCTAAAAGTTACGATAACGGAGAGAGAAAGAGCTGCGGTCCTGCCCAAGCCTCTCCCATAAGGAAAGCTTTTGTGACACCAATAGATTTCCCCATGTCCAGCTCCGTTAAATATTACAGGACCCCACAGATTGCTGTGTGAGCAGTGCCATGAAGGCAGGTGAGAGCTCACGCTCCCGATAAGCCGTAGCTCAGACACGCTGCCACTGCGAACGCTCACACAAGAGCTTAACTTCAAGTGTGGGACTAACAGGGCTGTTGAAGCCCTTAATGTCAACAGCTCACCCCTCCTTCTCCTTGAGCACCACGCGGGCTCTCTGCGCTTTCAGTAATGCAGGAGGATGTTTTAATGCTGGTTTTGCCTTAAAACACCTTTACATTTTTTTAAAATCCTTTCTGCTTATATGTGGTTTATTATGCTGCTGCTCTGCTCTTTTTTTTTTTTCTTTTTTTTTTCTTTTTTTTTTTTTTGCAGCACAGCATAAATGTTAATGCTGAACCAGGCTGGTGCCAGGGACGTGAGATGTTCTGCCTTTCCTCAGAGGCTGTGGTGCCTCTCAGACGGAATGGAAAACATGACAGCTTGACAGGCTTTGTGTGTGTTACAAGTTGTACCGATATAAAAGGAGCGAGGCAGCACACAGAGGGTATCACAGCAAACGCAGCCTGGGTTGAGGCTGACAGGCTGCAAGATAATGTCCTGCAGCACGGGCTGGTATCTGAAAAAGCCCCAGATGTGGCAGTATTTCATCCACAGCCTTCTGCCTAGGAGTTTGCGTGGCAGAAATCTCTGGAGCCCTCCCCGCGTCAGCCTGACCCTTGAGCCTGCTGCATTTTCCCTGCAAAGCTGGCTGGAGTTTGAGGAGCAGTGCCCTGTCCCCCCAAAAAGTGGGAAGTTTTGATCCGAATCAAAATGTGGGTTAAAACCTAGCCACAGCATCCATCAGACTAAGACAATAGCAGAACTGGTTAATTTTTAATTAAGAAGCTTGATTTTTCAGCCACTTTAACAGATGACGGTGGTGCTGTGCACAGAGTCGGGATAGGGAGGGGAGTCCCCCGGAGTCCCCACGAGTGGCCACTGGGAAAGGACAGGGGTACAGACTGCGGGCACAAAGAGATATAGACATGAGATGCCAGATGTGGGTGCTAGTGATGCCCAGCCTGGCATGTAGCCACCCAGGCTATCTGATAGCTTATAGCTTATAGCTTTCTATAAATCACCTCTCCCCCAGGCCTCTGCTCTGTGCCTACCACTGTCCCCATGGCCCTGGAGCGGACCACGCGCTGGGCTTGAGGGCTGTGAATGTAGAGGGGTGGTGGGACTGAGGAGGGAGATGCTGTGACATCTGTGTGGCTCCCCTAGCAATAAGCAAGTATCCGTGCTGGTGGCAGGGTTGGCAGGGCTTGATTGCTCACAGATTTCTGCCCTGTCCTTGCACTGCAATACCCACAGTTCTTCCCACAGTAACACCAGGTCTCCTTGGCCACCACCTCCCCATCTCCCCCAGCTGTCACACACATCCACACAGACCCACTGCTCACTGTTACGTACCTTGTGTCCACGGGACACCAGAGCAAAGGGAGCCAGACACAAAGCAAGGGGAGCCGGACACGGTGCAGGGTCCCGGCAGAGGGGAGCAGAAGAAGGTTCAGTGCTTGACCCCCTCGCTGGTCCCAGCCCTGCATCCCTGCTGTGATGCTCTGCTCCCCCCCACTTCCCGCAGCAGCCTGGCCCTGATTGCACCATGGGATTTCTCCCAGGCCTGGGGGATGATGATGTCTGGAGTCCAACTGCTGGAGGCTGGAAGGAAGCCAGGGTTAACGCTCTTCATTCTCAGGCAGGAACCAGTTCAAACACTTTCTTCCCCAGGAGCCTGTGTGGATAAATCCTCTGCTTTGTTCTTCATGGTAATCACTGACCTCATGGCCTTCAGGCTATGCCCTGCTCAAAGCGGGGTGGAGAGGAACTGGGGCTCAATGCCAATGCCATTGAGACAGATGGCATCTCATAGTGATGAGAAGAAAACGGCCAGAGATGGATCCGGCTCATCCAATTCTGATGGTAGTAACCCACGGTGCTGTAGACCAGCACTGGTGACTGGTGAGTCCGTGCTTCTGCCTTTGTTTCTCCCCTTAAAGCTCTTCCTTTGCCACAGGCGTTTACACAAGTGAAAGGTACCAGTCTACTCATGGGCCAAGGTGACAGCAGAGATGCCTCAGTTACCTCAGACCTGGGGGCCTATAGGGTAGCAGGGACACTTGACATCTCAGCCTTCCTGATGAATGACCCAAAGCCACCACAGAGTCCAACGCCTGCCTCTTTTCATCTAGTCCATGTCCCATGGCCACCCTGCCTAGCCAGACAAACTCATTTCGGAGTCCTCTTACCTGGCGGATTCAGCCAGGGCCTTGGGGACCACATCCCACAGAGATGGACAGCAGCAACCACTTCATCCCCAGAACCACCAGTACCTCAGTAGGTTACGAACCGAGGAGAGGAGTCTGATATGAAGTATGGAAATCTTATCATTGGTGACACTCTGGCCAACAGTTCTGTACAGTTCGAAAAGGGATGAAACCCCACTATCATTGCATTTCTCCAGGGGATGTGTTGGTCAGATGTCCATCAGGAAGGGTCAGGATTAAAACACTTCACCTGGGAAGGGAGTGGGCGTGAGGCAGCTCATCTCTTTCTGCACTACAGCTCCAGTTGATTGCCTGCAGGTTCTGGAGCCACACTGCTGCAGCTCACGCAGAGAGCACCACCTCTTGCCTGTCAGACATGTTTCTAGGTTTTCTCTTTAATAAAGTGTTGACTCAAACTCCACAGCAGCTCAGGGAGAAGCGGTGGTGATGTAGGCTCTACTCCACCTGCCGATGCAGCCCAGTCCCTGCCTGAGCAGAGAAGCTTTACCAGAAGCAGACGGGACCACACAGGTGACTGAGAAGAGCTGTTTCTGTGTGTGTGTTTATAGGAACCAGGCACTAGGGTACCTTCAGAAATATGGCAGATTTTTTTTCTCTCCACTTTTAGAGCTAAGAATAAATATAAGCAAACACATGGCTACTTTAATAATTGTATTTTATTGTTTCTTTCAGTTTGAAAGCACACAAAACGTGGAAAATATCCCTAGGTTAAAGTAACTGTATATACAACCAGAAAAATAAGGCCCTGGTTCTACAAAGTGTTACTCATGTGAGCAAACCTAATTCCTAATATTGCCATTGACTTCAGAACTCTAAATTCTGCCTAAAACTGTGCTAAGCCCATGGTGCAGGGGCCAAAACTATAATCTTATGAATTCCCATCATATTTTATGTACATGTATACATGTATACGGTACATACGCACATATACAAGTTCCTTTGAGCTCTAGACAATATTTTATGTACATATATGTATGTATGTAGACAATATGTATATATTCAATATGTATGTAGACTATACATACATATATTCATATACTATATATATGTACACATGTGTGTGTGTATACAATATACACATGTAAGTGCTTCTGCTCTACAATTCACCATAAACATGACTTGGACAAAGACCAAATCTTATGAAACACCGTGCGTCTAAGAATGAAAAGCTGAACCCACACATTACTTCTTCTTCACCCGGTGGCGATCACTCCTCCTTTGCCTGTAGCTGTTTGCAATACTCCAGGTGTGGGGACTGAAATAAATTGGATGCAGCTCCATCAAATCCAATGAAATTGGGCTAGCATCAAGGGGGCCTCAGGAAACGTTAGGCTCCATAGGTACCCCTCACATGGGTATACGTGGAGATGGATGCTCCTCTGAGCCCATCTATACAGACAGTGCCTTTAAGTGCACCCTCTCTGCAGGGTAGCGGGGAGTGCGGTAGAGCCGCAGCCCCAGCTGCTGCTGACCTTTGCCGGCTGGTGCCTGGGGGTCCCCCCAGGACCTTTATCGTTGGCCCTGAGGCTGAGGACCAGGGTGGCTCTGGGCAGGGCTGCGGGGAATCGGGGGACTGGGTGGCATCCCCGTGAGAGCCACAGGTCCCCCAGCTGGCCACCCAGCGTCTCACACCAGCGCCATGCCGTCCGTAAGGCAGCTGCACTTCTCAACGATCATGTTGGGAAACTCACCGGCTTCAATTTCAGTGCGGTTGCCCCTCTTGACGAGGTACATCATGGGGAGCGGGGAGCTCTCTGCCACGGCACAGGTGCGCTGCCCGTAGCCGAAGCGCCGCAGGGGGCTGGGGGGTTGCAGGCAGCCCCCCGAGCACCGGTAAGCCTGGTACCCTGCCGGCTCGATGATCCAGTACTGTGCCCAGGAGAGCTCGCGGAAGTTGACGTAGTGTTTCTGCCGGCAGCAGGTGGACTTCCCCATCACCGCCTCCTCCTTGCAGTCCCCGGGGCCCCTGCGCACCAAAGGAGATACAAGAACTGATGCCGTAACTGGAAACTGGAAAGGTGGGAGAAATAATCCCCGCTGTTAATAGCACAGGCAGGCCCTGAGATGGGAAACTTGGACCACGCTCGGGTTTCATTTGAATATTCAGGCAACAAATACAGGAAGAGGAGAGGTGGGATTCAGCAGCAACTTTCCAACTCCTCCATTCGCAGTGGTTTACTTGCGAGGGCAAGAGCTGTGCGCCCTGGGTTGGCACACACAGTACCATAATTCAGGGGCAAATTTACACCACAGACAGTACATATTTAGGTTTCATACGTACCCATAGTCTTCCAAGTCGAGGGTGTAAAGCACCAGTTCAGGTTTGCCTAGAGCTTTATCCTTGGGGTCCTGAGAGGTGAACCGCACGGCTTTGGCCATTTCTGAGGCATGGCTGCCTACTCTTTCTCCTTCAATCCAGACCTCCAGGAACATTGGCTCCCGCCTCTTGTTTCGCAGCCAGTAATGCACGGCCTGCGTCACATCGAAGTTCTTCCAGCCCGACTCACGTATGGGAACCAGCCTGCACGACAGGGGCTCGGCATTAGAGAAAAGCCCATCAGATAAAACCCGGGCTCGCAGCGCTGTTATTGCAGCAGGATAATTTGCTTCCCATTGATTATCACGTGCCTTGATTCCACGATAATTTTTGCTGAGCGCTCTGGGCAAGCACCCGTGGCAATGAACTCACATCTCAAAAAAGAAGCACGCAGATCTGGCAGACAATGAAGGGCTAAATAAAACCCTTTGTGCATGCTCATGTCAAGGTATTCATTCACGCTCATACAGAAATATGCGGTGCGGGTGCGGGATTGTACGCAGCCTCAGAATTTGTGATGACAGCCTCGTAAACACCACTGCTCACACCTGCTCCTGTCCTAGCTGTATTAGGGCCGTAAGTTTCTACCCACCCAGAAAATCGGTTTGATGTCTAATTCTGCCTTCAAGGGTTGTAAAACTTTCACAGAGCTCAAGGCTATAGAATCAGATGCGCTTTTTGGGCATAATTTACTTATTTGAACCAGCTAATTAAATGGCCAATGGAAAGAATACTAGCAGCCAGTAACCTATGTGAGTTAGAGAGTGAGAGAGAAGTGAACCAGGTGGAGGTTTTTAGAAGGCAAGACCTAGCAGTACACCATCTTTTGTCACAGAAACAGATTATTTCAATGAATCATCATTCATTGCAATCTCAACCTAATATCTGTTTTACAAACTCACTCTCGGTTCAGAGGCTATAGAGCCAAATTCTACAGATGTCACCCCATCAGACTGACCGGAGGCACAAACACATGACACCCAAACCTGGCCCAGAGGACCCATAACCCGTGAGCAGAGTCCTGCCTTCAGGAGAGGTCCTTTTCTTACCGTGAGTCTATCAGGGAGGTCCTGTTGGTACCATCATGGTGCCGTTGCACCCAGTACACGCTGACTCTGGCGTTGGAGACAGGCCTGTGAGACTGCTTGGCAGGCAGGTTTGCTCTGTCCAGAGGCTTTTTGAAGAGTTTCAGTTCAGCCATTGTCACTTCACTGTTTTTAGGTATTCTGCCCTCCATGTCAAAGATCAGGTTCTGGCGCGTGGTAGTGTCAGAGTAGAGAACTTCTCCTGCCATGCCTGTGCATTGGGAACAAAAAAAGACAACCTGTCATTGCCATCCTGGTGAGCAAAGCCCCCACACTATGTCCACAATTATCATCACAACACACTCCTTCGAGCCCTTGTGGCAGACACAGCCACTAAACACACCTTTTCTAATGCATACTTGAATCAATGTCTTGCAAATGCCCTAATTATTCTTCTATGTCTGAGTCTCTGCAACCTGGAGGCCACCGAAAGAAATCTCCTATATAAGTTGCCCCCAAATTGAGCAAACACAGAAAGGTGCCCATCTCTCTGTGCCAGTGGTGGGCACCAAAGCAGGAAACTGCAAACAAGCTCTAAGTGTCCTTGTGCAGACACCATTGTGTCCATACAGCTGATTTCCTCCTTGATATTTTTCCAAAAAAAAAAAAAAAAAAAAAAAAGACAGAAACGAGTGGAACATCCTCACAGAGGTGTGATTGCTATTAGAGGACTTTCTGGAGTTTTGACCAAAAGACTGCAATGTCTACACTTTCTACCGACATTTATTTTTTACATTGTTTTTCCACCTGCCCAAAATGTTGTCTGGGGACCACGGCTTTTCTCTTCTATCAGGCTCCAGCAGCAGCCTGCCCTTTGCAAGGGCTGTGGGAACCCCCTCTCCGGGTGCAAGGAGTTACTGATATGTCTTAATCTTTAAGATGCTGTTACATGCACCTCTTCTACCCGGCTCAGGTTTGGAGCCGGACCCAAACCACTCTCCCCCCATGGGTTTGCCTCTGCCCATCCTGCGGCCGGCCAGGCGAGGGTGGGCAGCTTCCCCTGGCAGCGGCACAGAGCTTTGCGAGTTCCCGACAGCGGCGGCGGCAGAAACGTTACCTGCGTTGCCAGGGATCCCCCTGAGGATGCCGGCCAGGCTTGGCGAAGCTCGGCGCTTCACCCTGTGGCGCTTCAGCATGGAGATGTATTTGTTTTTTATGTGGTCTGGGATAACCAGGTCCACCAAGTCCCTCTTATGAAGTTTAGGGATCTCAGAGAGCCCCAGCTGTTTCAGCAACACCTCCTTGAACCCTTCCTGGGTAAACGCTTGGACCATGATGACCAGGCAGAGCATGCAGAGCATCCGAGCGAACCTCGGGTCCATCCTCCTCTGTCAGGGAAGCCGCCGCCTGCGTGGCGGAGATGGAGGGGGGAGCTCGGCAGAGATGTGGTGGCAGGCTGCCTGAGCGGGATGGAGGTCCCCCGCACTGGGGTTTTATAGCCAGCCTTGTCCCACTGGCACAACAAATTCCACAAGTGGGGACGAAGCAGAGGACTTAAAAGGATCACTCTCCTGTCAGTAGACACATGCCAGTTTAACACCTTCATCTACTGCAAAGTTAATACAAGAAGGTTTAGGGGAGCTTTCAGACTCCTCCACGGGGAAGAAGTTTCCATCCTTTTTTGATTCCCTGTAAACTTGTGCCCAGAAAACTTCTGAGTGATCAGTGTCTCATGTTCAGCCTCGGTCAGGGAGGAAACACATCTGCAGAGTACGTTGCTTTATGTACCGCACCATACGATTCTTAAAGGAAGCGTCAATCTTTACCGCAGGGGACTTGCTACCTAAAATAGCCAATATCAGTCAGGAGAATAATGCTTTAGCTGTAAGTCCTTCTTTATGGCAGGCATTAAAAAATCATTTAAAATCCTTTTTTGGGGGGTAGGTACCACTTTGTTCTCTGAATATTTGTATCAAGTGTATGAATCAGGGCAGTGAATCACAGCAGTTGAATGGTTTATGGCCTTTTACGCTGCTTCTGAATCACAGAAGGTGGAAGATGTACAGGCCTGACATTTTAGAAAAATGTCCCATCACTCTTTATGGATTCCTGTGGGTTTAATAATACTTGTGCTTAAAAGAAGAAGGCTTTATATAAAGGCAGATCACCTTTCAGGAACATGAGAAACCACTCTGCTTTTCCACAACATGGATGAAGAATATTGGTATTTTGAACGCTATCAACCAGCACAATAGAGAGCTGTCTCCGGAGAGCAAAGCCGACCTGGAGGCTGAGGGGGGGGGGCTGCATGTTTGCCTTGAAGTCAACCTTTAAAATTGAAGCTCACATCCTTTGCTTCCCTAGCCTTTGCAGGCATAAGATGCAGAAGTCTATTTTTGAAACCAATCCCAGGAGAAGTGAATTGAAAAAAATAAAACGTGGTCGATAAAAGTGTGAAGGAGCACGACACTTGGGGCAGATTCTCATTCTCTCCAGCAGTAACAAGTACAGAGGGGCCTGAGCATACATAAATGTCTTCAGCATGAAAAGATCTTTGGATTTCATATGTCTCTGTGAATGAGTCAAAATTGGTCCAGTTTCATCCAATGTCCAGGCTGAATGGTGTGTGCTGAGAAAAGTGTGGCTGGAGGACGCGATGAAATGAACTTGTACAAAAGCACCCCGCTGTGGTTCATCCCTCATTAAAACAAGTGTCAGCTGAGGCAGCGTGTTTCTTACGCAGAGGAAAGCAACAAAGCCGTCTGAAAGAGCCTAACTATACCCTTTACTGCTCATTTTGCCTTTATAGCCTTTTAAGAAACTTGTTTCCTTAAATATGATAAAGTCTCCATTAGATGTTAAAGGGGCATCTTATTTAGTTGAATTGAGTTTTAAGGCTAAAATGGAAACATGGACTATAAACTAACAGTTTGTGCGTGGCCCAGGGCAGTACATTCTTTAATCTTTCTCTTTGTGCAGCATATTTCTCTGAACAAATCAATATTTTCTGTTATATTCATTCCCAAGACACAAATAGCAGTGAAAAATATCCACTTCATTTGACCGCCTCAACTTCAAATCATGTCAAAACCTCCTGCTCTTGTGAAGAAAAGGAGGAAGGTTTTTTTTCTGAAATCTCTGTGACTCTCTCGGCCCCTGAGGAAGGCTCCAATACACCCGGCTGTTCGCTCTGGGCTGCCTCCCCGTTTAAGCAGCGCATTACTGATTCTCATGGCATGGGACAAATACAGTCGCGTGGCAAACCGCTTTGGAGGCTTCGGTTGCAAACTGCACCTAAGCAGTGTTCAGGTGGCTGACAAAGTTTCCTTCAGATAGGCTCTATAAGAGCCGGCTAACTCAGTTCCAGCAGTGAATTTGTTATGTTTATATAGTCAGAGTCATGGGGATAAAACTGCAGTCCAGGCATTTGTAATGGTCTCTCTTTAAACATGTCAGAAGACCCTATCCTGTAAACCTTTACCCATCCAATTTGTCTTTGATCTGGAGAGTAGCCCTACTATATAGTGAGGGCTTTTCAAAAAAACATGATTACATGAAATGAAAATCCCCAATTGCTCCAGCAGCACCCGACTTTCCTGGACCTGGATGTGATTTCTCCTGTGGCTGATGTCTTATCTACCAGGACTCTTCACTGTCCAATGTGTATTGGAAGATGATTTATGGGCTTCACACGTAAAATAAAATTATTGACCAAACAGTTGAAGCTCAGCTAGGAAGAGAACAGAGGATGTGGATTGTAGGCTTTTCACAGGAGAGTGATTATCTGGTCCAATTGGAGGATTTGCCATTCCCCCTTTGTCATGCAAACAAGAAAAAGTCAGGAATTTTATAATAGCTCTTTTTGTGTAATGTGTATTAGAACCTGCATGGCACATTCAAAATGTCAAACAGAGGATTTAAAGAGGGTGCAAGGGATGAAGTATGAGCAGCTCGCAGTTTTAATGAAAGCTAGCACTTCGTGAAGAGAGAACCTCTATATTTAAGCTTTTAATTTAAAACAATTTAACAAACAGTTCTCTAGGGCGTTTGCTGGGCATATCTATGCAATGATTTTTGGTAAATAAATCCAATGGGTTAAAAGAGAAAGTGTGAAAGGCTTAGCCTAATTATGTAGCTATTATCCTGGAAACAAGAATGTTTCAAATGCATTTGCAGTGTGTCAGTGAGGATCCAAATATTTAATTTTTCAAGATTTGAATTTCCATGGACATACTTGTTTTGTATTACAGTTGGGCCCATACTGAAACAGCCTTTGCTGGAGTGATGCAAAAAGCAACAAGGAACGCTCCAAGGAACGCCCTGCTTTGTGCAACAGCCTTATCGTATAGAGACAGGAGCGTGTCTCCATGTTGATTTTTGTCTGGTTTGCCCCAAAGTCAGGGTCTTTTGAATCTAGGAATATGGAAATAAAAATAATAGCGGTTAAGATGCAGGGATAAACTTGTCAAGTTAATGAATAATTCAAGCAGAGCTGCTGTTTCTTACTCTTTTTCAGTCTTAAGCACACCGGGTTTTACACAGCAAACAAAAAAACCACAGAATAGGCTGCTCACGTGAAGTGATGGGTTAGAGGTTTCAAAAGTGGAAGTAAAGTGCAGGATGTACATGGGGGCATGACCTTCTCGCGCTGCCCCACCAACGCACCCCAACAGCCACCAGCCGGTGCTTCAACCTTAATATTCCCCCCAGCAGTTTAAACCCAGCCTATACACCTTCAATCGGGATTTCACAGGCGTCTTTGGCGTCCTTCTTGACTGGCTCAGTCTGCTGTGCCTCTGGTGGGACCCCTGTTCCTCTGCAGGGACCATCCCTGTGTCAAACAAGCCCAAAGAGCAAGCGTGGAGCCCACCGAGCCCACCCCAGCAAGGTGTCCCACTGCCAGCGGCCAGATTCCACTCCATCTGGGTTTAAGCCTTATTTCTAAGCGGTGACCGAGGCAAAAAGCATTTCCATTTCCCGTATCCCGAGCTGTACGGGAGAGAAGGGCAACATGCGTCTCCCTCCATCCACCCGGTGTGGCTCCAGGGATGATGCAAAAAGACTGGTGGTAATTCCTCAGTAGGACTCTGTTATTCCACAAGGGCAAGAGCTTTGAGAAATCTGGGAAATTCCTCTGGTACAAAGCGGAAGCGAGCAGGCCACAGGGTTATTATCCCATTTGTTTGCCACTTTTTAGCTCCTAACACCACCAACCGCCAGCCTGGTCTAGAAATGCTCCGATATGTACTGTACTTGTTCCTTGAAAATGGCATACGCCTACTGAAAGGTACGGGGAAACTATCCTGTCAGGGCGGTGGCTTTCCGTCCTCCTCTACCTCTAGAGACAGCCGCTCTTTCGTGAGGGCATGCACACCTTGCGCAGTGTACGGAGCCAGAATAACAGTACCCAGGGCTTCCGTGGGGCTGGTACAGCTCCCTGGAGTTTGCATGGGTGCTCCCCACCGCCTCAGCCTGCTCTGCAAGGATCTGGCGTGGAAAAGCTTCGTAAGATACGGCCTGATAGCACAAGACATCCAGCTTTAACCTGGCTCCCAGGGCCAGACTGAAAACAGCAGAGCCACTCAATGCAGAGTGTTGATCTCCACTAAATCCTTTCTGTGGGTTCTGATTTGTTCTAAAAATTTGGCCGTGTTAATTTTTGTGCCGAAAGGCTTTGTGCTCAGTCAGGTACCGCCTGACTTACTTGTCCTTACATAAGCACCTCCATGCATCCCCCCATCATAAAATGGACTTTACGTCCATATTGTAAACTCTGGCTAATACGACTCTGGGAAAAACAACTTTATGTCCCATGTCTGAGCCAAACCATGTTTATTCTGACCTGGTAGTGCACAGATCTCACACCAAAGACACTGCAGAGACAGCCTCAGTCACTTACTGAATCCATTTACTCCACCTGCCAGCTAAGGAGCTGGTTTCAGTGGCCAGTTTTGTGGTGAAAACAATCATGTATGTGCTTGAGCTACACAGAAATTAACCAATTCATTTAATCTAGGCAAGGACATGAGCCTGCTCTTCCTCATCACCAGTCTAAGCCAGACTGCACTGGTCATCTCCAATGGAAATATCTTACAGGTCACACATCCTATTGGGTTCCTCTCACAAACGCTGGTGGCGAAGTCCCTGGCAGCAACAGGGATAATGTTCCCTTACCCATTTATCCCACAGTGTATCCAATACAATAAAAACCCCATTTTATTTGAGAAAGAGATTGCAAACCTGGACTGATCTTGAGCTCAGTTCACGTAAATTCTGGTGCTGTGTATCTTAAGATTGCACTGACTTTAGCATGCCTTCCATAGGCAGGCTTCTGCTTTTACTCATGGGCTTGTTTTGGTTAAACGGCCCGGACAAAAGGCTGCCTGTTTGACGAGGAATGGATAAAATGTCCGAAGTCCCACCATGTCCTTGGTCAGCTGATGTCAGCTGGCTTGCTCGCAGGGTTTGTGTTGGCAGCATTTGCAAAGTGGCAGTGTTCTGGCAGAAAAAGAGATCTCCAAGATTTCCTTTTTTTTTTTTTTTTTAACGGAAAAGCAAACACAACTGTTTAAATACAGCTTTTTCTGTCCCCTCAGCAGTCTCCTCCCCACCGCCCTAGTCCGTGCCTTGTTTGCAGCTGGGGAAGCATGATTTGTTACCACTCTGATGGCTACAGAAAAGGCTGCTCACGAAACCGCTGACATTTAGCAAATGCTGTTGAATCGGATAAATAAGCATATGGCCCCAAATTGCTTGCTTTACACCACAGTCCACTTTATTGAGGAAATACTGAGAAATAACTGTATTTTGTAGGAGCACCACTTAATTTTCTAATAAGAGCCCATTTATCTGCCTAGTCAAAATGCTGCTCCCCCCCACTTTGCAGCTGTGTGTTTACACTGTAAAAGTTTATCTGCTTTTTTTTTTTTAAGAGTATATTTTTCCTGCCTTAGCCATGCAAGTGAGAGTCCACTCTGGGCCAGGCAGGGCTGGTGATGCTACGAGAAGCTGCACTGGCTGTCCCTGCCCTTGGCGGTGGTGGCTGCTGAGCTGGGCTTTACCCAACGTGCTCCGGTGAATGTCACTGGGACGCGTGTGCGAGGGAGGCATCAGTCACGCTGGAGCAAAAAATGAAGCTTTTAATGCACACTGTGCTATCAAGAGAGCTGGGCTTGATGTGGACACAGCTTTGAGGCTGGACGGCTCTACGGACTTCTGAAAGTTTGGTGCGTGTCCCGTACCCCTTACAGATTCTGTGCAAAGTTTGTGTAGCCAGTGGCCTTCCAATAATTGAGAAATGCCCCCATTTTCCTGTCATGCTAATACACTTGGAATACTATTCATATTGCATCTGTGGCATTGAGTAGCCTGGCTTAATTATGGATTGTATTTCCTCCAGTTAATTTTAACCCTAACAACTTTTGCTTCACTGAACAGACTTTCCTCTTTTGCTGAGAAAAAGAGAAAATGAAGCACTTTTTCCCAACTCAGATAGATACAGAAAGAATAACACTATATTCTAGCAGCTGTAATTTATTTCTAGTGCCAGGAGAAACTGCAACAGCAGAAAGATTATGAACTACATGTTAATGAAAGTTGAATAATTTGCATTACTAACTTTGCTGGAAGACTTTTTTCTCTGCAGGCCAAAAATAAAGATGAAAGGCTAAGATGAGTGAGATCTAAAAGAAACCTTTTCTGCTAAGCATTGTGAGCTGTCATGCAAAATAGTAATTTGTTAGTTTAGTGAAAAAAAAGAAAAAGGGCTGTTCCTTGCACAGGAAATTACAAAAACTAGTGCAAGATTGTAGAAGATAAAATTAGGTCATAACATGCACAGAGATGAGAAGATAGAATCGATAAATACTTCAGACTTCTCTAATCGGTACATCTGACAGAGTGCGGAGTAACTGCCCAAAGGCTTCCAGTAGTCCTCACTGAGTTATTTAAAATTAACTTGGCCGGTGCCTTAGCAAATATATTGACTGGAAAAAAGATACCCACAACCGCAGGAAAACAAGTTAAACTACTTATATAGTTGTTTTCCATCTGTAACATCTGCTGCTGAAGTGACTTTGGGGCTATTGCGTGTCAGTAGGTTTTACACCATGGAACCTAGATGTATTCAGTTTCAAAATAATTACTTGCACAAGGCTTTTTTCCTCGATGTCAACAGCACAATAGTGCCGTGATCAAAAGGATGATGAAGTGGAATTCCAAACAGGTCCAGCAACAACACTGGACTCGCCTGCCTGAGCTCTGGGTGAGCTGGGCTGATACTGGAGGCAGATGTCTGACAGGTTTTGGGAGGGGCAGGAGATTCAGGGGGTACAAAACAATCTTCCTGGAAAAGACCGTCTGGATCATACTATAATCCCTCATCCCAACGCTTAATGTTATTTTATTTTTAAGAGAAAGCGCCAGGTTTAACTGGCTGCAAACATTGCATCGAACTTTGCAGGCATCTTTGTCTTCAGGGTTCTGCTCTCTCTTCTGAGAATGGTCTTAAAGGGCTATAGAGTATTTCAAATGCCTTTTTAAAGATTTAAAATTTGTTAATAAAATTTCAAATCATTAACATTAACTTATTTTTTAAAACCTAGTGAGCTCTTTACTATTTATGCTGGTTTATTATTTATCCTGTTTTTTCCATTCCCCTTCTGTCTAGATTGGGTACCTTGTTACACCTTTGAGAACTGAGTGGTAACAAATAGTCCCCTGATTTTCTTTTGCTTTCCAACAATGCTGTGATGTTCAGAAAGGAGGGTGTGTGGATAGACTCCTTCTACTCGAGCAGTTACTACAAAGCTGTTTTCACTTAAATATTTATATTATAGTTGTATTGCTTTTGTAACTTTTTTGGTATGTTATTACTTTTTAATGAAAAAGACTTCAGTAAGAAAGAACTGGAGAAAATACAGTTCCTTGTGTATTTGACTCCAAAACAGAACAAAAAGGGATATTTTACTTCATGGCACAGGTTAAATTACATAATTTCCTGCCTTGTACCCATATCTGTGTAAACAAAGGGTATAAAGTCTCAGATTTAACATGGCCCTTGTAAAGAATAAAATAAAGTTGTGTGACTTGACTAGTTTTAATCCTTTTAGCATTCATACTCCAGGACCCTAGGAGATGCATCATGGTCATTTGATTTTAAAAGGGAAACTAGCCACACTTGGCCAGGTCACTCGAAGCGTGAAACACAAACTTCTGTTGTTTGCTTGGTGGTTTTTTTTTTCCTTACCTAGCCATTTGCTTATTCAAAAGCACTAATCCAGGAATGGCCAACATTTCCACATAGCAACCAAATGCATTTCTGAACCTTAATTTTGGATTCAACATGAGATTCTGCAGGAAATGCCATGCATTTGAAGCTGGTATCTGTCAGCTTTCCAGGTTGAATAACTATAGTAAAGACATGGTGACTAAAATTTGCTTTATTTATGTAGCATGGCTGTTAGCTTCAGCAGTTGCCAGTACAGAATCCAGGATCTTCTGACAAATCATACATATGGAGAACATTTTCAAAGCCACAAAAAAAGAAGCCAGAGTCCATTTTTCATCGGTTTGAGCCAAACTTGGGTACCTAGTCCCTCTTCTCTGCTTTGATCCTAAAACAGAGCAAGGAATATTTTACCTCTGTGACAGCAAAACTAGAAATAAATTCCTACAATCAGAGCAGAGACATAGATGGCCCGGGAATTAGTTTGAGATACTTACTCAGTTTGACCAGATCTGTTAGAACAGCTGAAAGGCAGGCTACAGGAAAACAGTGCTTTCAATGAGGTTTGGGTTCTCCAAATCCAACGGAAGGGATTTGAAAATCACGATGTGCCGCAGACTTGGAATACTGGCTCTCGAAACTCTTTGGAGGCTGTACTGCTTGATTTGTTCTCGGTCCCTTCTGGTAGGAAAGCTTACCTCTGGACCTCACTATGTTCCCAGGCTGGTAAACTCTCAAACATATGCTGTTCTAAATAAAAAAAAAAAAGCTCAGATTCATAATGGAACATGAAAATATACTATTGCCTGGCCTTGTGTTGAAACTGATCCAGAAACTGCAGCAATTACAGAACACACTTGTCTTGTTTCCGAAGGAAAGTAAATGGGAACCGGTTTCTTAAAATCATTTCATGTCCTCTGGGAAATGCTCTCACTGTGATAATTTCAGTAATAAGTTCAAGGTTTTATATTGACGTATGAAACTCTTCTAATCTTCACAGGAACTACAGTGCAAAGGAACTATGATAAACCTGGCTCACCATTCCCCAGAGCACTTGGCAATTTGTGGCCTTAAACCTCAGGTCTGCTCATCTCAGGGCTTCGTGTGCAGCAGCGCCAGCTCACACCTACTCTCTTAGCTCTGCCCAGACAGTCCCAGGAACTGATCCAGACAGGCTGTAAAAGAAAAGGTGCACCATGTTGTGAAGGCAGGAATAGTTTGCCTAGGTGCTCCCATGCAACATGGACTCTTTCTTCTGCCTTGGGTCTGTCTCACTCCAGAAACTCCCACAAAGTGGTTGTGCCACTCCACAGGAGCTCCTTTTAACTCCTCCCAAATTAATTCTGATCACTTGCTTCATTATAATCTGGCACATAATCTGAATATATAAACATCTGCTTTACTGAAACTGTACAGAATATCAATAGGAAGGGAGTGCTGAAAAGATTTGGGCTCTCTTCCCAGTCCTGTCCCTGAGTCAGGGTAATGACCTTGAGCAAATTGCCTTGGCCAAAATTTTCAAGTCCATATTTAGGCACCAAAATAAATAACCTGATTTTCAAAGGCACCAGCCAACCACAGCTTCTATCAACAAAACCCTAATCACCAATTGACTGTAACAATTACTGTGTATAAAGTATCTTAGTAAAACAAGAGATATCCCACTTGCCATCTGTTACTGCTTACTTACAGGGAAGAAAGTTCTCCGTTGGTCCACAGATCACCCATGTGTTTAAACTCAGTTTGCAGTGACTACATTACTTTCCCTTTTTACACCGATCTGGCCACACTCTTACTCCTGAGGCAATGTCAAACATGCTGCGTACAGCTGGAAGAGATGCAAAGGAATACCTTTATACCCTTTTGCATACATTTGAAAGGAAAAAGATGGAACAGAGAGAAAAGAAAGTATTCCAGAGAAAATAAAATCATCATGAAGAAGGAAACACGAGAAAGGATGAATGGAAGGAGAGAATAAACTACTACAGAAAGAGGAATGAAAGTGGATAGGGAGGGGTAAGAATGGGAAAGTCAGAAGGCATGGTGATAATATGTCCAATATGTTAAGGAATGGCCAGTATTTAGGCAGTATTTATTCTGCTTCCCAAAAGCAGAGGTGCCAGAAAGTGCCCAGACAGGACCCAGATGCCCACAGTGTCCCTCGAGCAGCAGTCGTGCGCTTGGAACTGGTTGGGTGCTGCTGCACCCCATCATTCCAGTCGCGCTGCAGTAAAGCCGGACCTCGGATGCAGGATCTTCCTGGCTGGAAAAAAGCCGGGCTGCCCTTGGTCATGGCTGTTTGCTGTTGCCACAGCTCTTCACGGCTTCCTGCTTAAGCCACTTTGCATCCTGTCACAAATCTGCCCCGGACACTTGTGCCCAAGATAGCCAGCACCTGACCCCCTGCTTAGACTCACCAGCATCACCTTGCTGTCATTAGTGGCTCCCCCCCCAGCGCTCGCCCGCTGCGGCGTGTATCTGCAAAGGAGCCAAGGTGCTGCTGCAGTGGAAAAACTAACAGGCACCTTCTCGGCTCTTCGCAAAGCTAAAATCTGAATTTAGCACATCAGGCCTACTTCTAAAGGCTGGGACACACAAATCTACAGAGATAATTATTGGTGCGAGCTCCCAGGCAGAGCGCGGATGCTAATAAGGCGTAACTCCTAATTCCGCTGCTTCTAGTTTGCTTTGAGTTAACCTGAGATTAAAATAAAATCAAAGCTCTTTGAAATCCTCACAGTCTGTACTCTGAATTTTTTTCATCTGTAAACCCAGTAGTGGGAAGGGGGAATTCTTGCCCAAGGAAAAATAAAAGATAACTCATTTTAAAAGTCCTTTAAAAATTATTTAATCCAGATTTCTATTCAAATATATTCTTATTTTTTCAAAATATAACCACCTATATTAAGCCTTAAGGTTTTGACACATTAAAAATATTGTAAATTACATTTATAAATGTTCAAGCAGTGTGTTTAATGCTGACATTTTAAGGGAAGTCAAACCAGTGAGCCAAGAAGGGTCATCACCAAGGCCTTGGAACCCAGTTTGTAAGTCTAAAAGCTGGGGATCACTCCAGTCTCTTTGCAGATAGAGAGTGGATAAAGCAGACCAACCAGTTTAATGATTGGCAAACTGAGTAGAATTTGGAAAAAAAAAAAAAAGGAAAAACTAGGTTTCCCCTTCTGATCTATTCTGATCAAAAACCAGATTTGGGAGGTTGGTTAACAAAAATTTACTTTCAATCCAAGACTCCAGCAAACCCCACTGACTTGACACTCCTATGGTTTGGACTGCAAGATCTCCTGGAGCATTTTGTGGCTCCTGCACAAACAATCACTCATCTTTCTGCTCCAGAGAAAGCAGAGCCTAAGGCAAGGATGTGATGTCTGTCCAGGTCTCACCCCAGTACTGTTGCAGCAAGAGTTACTACGTACGGTCAGGACAGCTATGGAGCACAGAGGATCTTGAGGACACTAGAGTTCTTCACTAAAACTAATGTATATTGTACCCAAGAATAACAAAACATTACCAGCTGTAAGTGGTTTGATATTTTACGCTGGTGACAAATACACCTGCTCCCTGATTCACCTAAATCCATTGGGTCATGTGGCCAGGTGCTGTGCTCTTCACTGGGAGAGAGCAGATTGTGACAGATGGTTTCTCCATCTCCCTCTCTCTCAGGGACCTGCCTTAATTATAGCTAGTGCTATGCCACCTATGCATTAACTCCCTTCAGCTTCTATACACACAGGGTTAACGCATGGATAGACATTAAGATAATATGTATATTCAGAAAACAATGAAGTCATCCATGTTTCAGGTCACCTTGTCCTAGTTTTGTACCAAAGTGTGTCACATCAACAGCGGTTGCATTTCGACAAGCTAATAATAAACCTAAAACCCCTATATATCAGCAAAAGACTCTCCACAGCTGCAACTATCCGCAAAGCAGAGGTTTAAAGCCTCACACTATGTGTAGGTCAGCAACAAGGAAGTCGACGCATTGCCCCCTGGTAAGGCCTGTCTTAGCTTACAGCAAGGTTCGGCATTCATCGTGGCTGGGTTTGGCAGTGTTTGTAGCTGGGGTATTGGTACAGAAGCCTAGGAGCGCTCACAGGGACACCTCTTTAGACATAACCGTGACAATCAAAACCAATGAGCTCAGTGCACAAAGTAGGGACAATGCTTTACCATTTCATAAACCAAGTTTAAATGCAAAATATGTTGTAATAAGCTTACTTTTTTCTCCTGTACATTTCTGCTGTGTTTTTCAGTATTGCTATTTTAGATTGTGCATTTTAATAAAATTCCAGCTTTCATCCAAAAATAACTTGACGAAGATCATGAGAAAAATTAGTCATGCTGCAGTATCAATACCAACGCCCCATTCAGCATTTCCTGTCTGACACAAAATAGAAAAGAAAAGCGAGGCAAATTTCTATCATATATCGCTAGATATATTTGGTTAAATATTTTTGATAATAGTCAATTGTCTTGATTAATAGAAATACATTCTAACTTTAATGCAAGGCTATTTCTACCTTGAAAATCAACATATTATCTATGAATGAGAAGGAGCACTACAAAAATAATTAATAAGTATAGAGAGAAGCCAAGTGTAAATTGTTAATTTAAGTCAACACTTGCTGCTTGTTTATTTGTATTATAATTAGAATTCATTTAAGTCTGTCTATCTGTCTAGGTTTTTCTATTTATTTGTTTTTATTAAAAACATATTAATGCTCAGGCCTTTCGAAGGAAGACTGCATAATGCCCACACTAAGTCCTTTGGTATACTGAGGCTTGTAAACAGATTGCTAGATGAAGGCAAAGATTAAAAGACAGCAAAGGGCTGCCAGGCTAGAAGCCCGAATTAAATCCATTAAGATATATTTGAATAGGCAGATAAGTGAGGAACAGCAAGCCGGGCTGATGAGTTTCTTCACAGAGAAGAAACCACGGCGAGAGCTGCCACGCATGGTAAAGCATCAGGCCACCTGCTACTCACATCCAGAGACTATTGATATCCTGGTGGGAGTTCACCCATCAAGGAAAGTCCTGCTGTGATAAATCAAACTAAAGTGACAGCGGCAGTTCTTCAGCCATAAGGTCATTTAATAAAGTAAGGGAAGAGTCACACACGTAAGTGTAAATACCCCACACGCTTGTTCAACTTGGTGCTAAAGAGCCGTTGAAGTGGATATGGAACATGCAAAATACGAGAAAGATGGAAGAATTTAAAATTCTGTTGACCTGCTCCCTAGGTCCTGAGGCTGGATTTCCATCTGCTCTAGCAACATAATTAAACGTTTGCTAACTAATGACAGTATGTGGCTTTTGTCACCAAAAGAACAGACAGTGGTAAACAAAACCCTATTTACAAGAGGTAGGGAGGAGGGAAATGTGACTCTGATGTTGAAATTAGAGATAAACAAAATCACACCACTTAGCTAAAGAGCCTGTCTAGACAGAGGAAGAAAAAAAACAAATGACAAAAGCTTGATGTTATTTTTTGTGAGAAAGTGAGGGGAAAATTATTTTGTGGCTGGGCAAAATTCTTCAAAATGAAAAATGTCAAAACAACAATGTCAAGATCACTGAACATCATCTATTTTACACTACAGCATAGGATAGCCAGAGCAAGGCCTTCTTAATTCTGAAAAAATAACACAAGAATCAAAAGTACAAACAGCCTAGGAAATAAGTGAGAAAATCAACCAAACAGATTTTGGTCCTAAAAGTATAAGAGCTGCAAGCATACACTGAGGCTTCACCTACATGGCAGGTCTATTCCGCTGCAGCTACATCAGTAAAATTTAATCTAAAAGGAAGTGGTTGTAACTATTCCACTTTGGATTCCTGTTTTGAAATAAACTGGCCACAGGAAGCGTTATTCCAGAAAAGTCAGGATGGAATAATTACTCTACTATACTCATGCCAAACAACTTTCCCACCAACATAGCCCTAGGTAGAATAGAGTGCAGTTTAAAGCTAAAATCATTAACATCATTCAACAATAGTGGAATTTCTTTATTCCAGCAGTGAATCCGAACCTCTCTGCTTTGAGCTGAGGACTCCTATGCCATTTTCTAACTAACACAAATGTTTACAGCCAATTTAAAATCCCAGATTATCTACAAAGTAGCTGCTAGGTAGAATACGAAAGCATATCCTGAGATGTCTCCCAGTTACTGCAGATAACTGGGACTTTTTCGCTTCTTGCAGGATGGAGTGGGGGAAGGCACACAGCACATGTACAGCCAAATGCTGCTGTCAACTGAGCAGGAAAAAAAATTCCTGAAAAGCGAAGCAAGGATTTAACAGAGTGAAGCAATTGTGGATTAATAAAATGGCAGGGAGCGGGATAGCAGGTATGGATGCAGGGCCCTGAGTAATACACACAGTTTGAACACATGGGGAAGTACAGAGTTGAAGATGGAAAGGCAGGAACAGGACTGTCAACTGGAGTAGATGCTGGCTTCTTGGCAGCTGGGGTGCTCATTTCTTTTGAACATAAAAGTCAACAGATAACTGAGTACTGGCCTGGGGTTTTGATCAGTGTAACATCAGATTGAACCTTGCAAACACCCTGACAATTTTGGTTGGTTTTAGAGCAGACCACTGTTCTGTAACACCACTGCTGCTTCATCCACGAAACTGGAGGTAGGGTGCAAATCTCTGAAGGCAAGCGGTCTCCCTGCCTCCCCCCGAACAGTTACATTTTCATCATTATCATAATCTTCTTCCTCAGATACCTGCTACTCACTGAGGTCCATCATGCCAATCTGGGGCCAAGGATGAAGACGTGGGAGGATGATGATGGTTGGCAATGCTGGGTATCTCATGTCTGTTGAGGGAACACTAAAATAAAGGATGGAGAAGAGGTGGATGGCGGGGCGTTGCCATACCGTGTTTCTGGCCTGTTGGCTGAAAGCAATTAACTCCTGTAAAGCACAGGACGTCCTTGCGGGTGGCTGGGAAGCAGTCTCATCCCAGCCCTGTCATAGACACATTAAGTGCAGCTCCCTAGGTCTTGGGTTTTTTTCCCAATTTACAACATTTGAATGCTATTTCTCTCTTTATAGGTGTGTGTGGAGACAAGGGGCTTTCCACATTTCATGGAGCATTCATATTACTGCTATTACTTAGTTTATTTCAGAGTTATCTATCTTAGCGTATGGCCTGCTCTGCTTGTACCTGCACGCCTGCCCGCTTTACCAGGTTGGGAATTGTGAACTTCTCTCCTGAAATCTCATGTATCTTCCTCCTTTTTTGCTATAAAAAGCTCTGTTTGGATCTGGTTTTGGGGTTTTTTTATGTTAATGGCTAACGTGAGTCATAGAGGCACAAAAAGGTTTCCTCCAACCCGGAGCACTGCAGTCCACGCTAACACTGAAAAATCACCGAGCAGTGAGGAAATCCTTCATCCTTCACTGGAGCGTTGGTCTTTAAGGGTCCAGCGCAAAATTCTCGTAGATCAGCTATGAAATAAAATAACTGCTGTGAACGCCTACAGGCATAATTTCGGCCCTACTGCATGAAGGCAAAGCCTGGTTCAAGGCGCTGTGAAGGCAGACGCAGGCCTCCGACTCCCAAGCCCTTTGCCGGGCGGGAACGCACGGCACAGCTCCCGGCCTCTCCTCCGCCAGGACAGAACCCCTCTGGATGAGGTGGGGGCACCGCGTCGCCCGACCGCCATGTCAGGCTGGTGGCAGGTGACACGGGGCAGCAGCCCAAGGAAAATGACGGCGGCTTCTCCCCCCCCCCGGTTGTTTTACTACGGGTTCCCCTCCGTCTGAGGGAAGCGGCACTTCAGGGTCTGGAAAAGGAAGGCGGGACAGGCGAAGGGCGGCGATATCCCCCAC
>NW_009646856.1:268353-289505 GCF_000708025.1 Charadrius vociferus
CCCCCGCTCGTCGCCGCTCGGCCCTCCTGAGGAAAAGTCCGTCTCCTGGGGGCCTCCTCCCCGCTCTCCCCGGCTGGTTTCTGGCCACTGGAGCCCGCACCGGTGCTCGCCTTCCGTCTACGGGCGGCGAAGTGCCGGTGGTGGCGTGCTGCTCGGGTGGGAGCAGCGAAACCCCACCCGTGGGAGGTCTCGCCGTGCTCGGTATCCTCCCGGCAGCTGGCTTGTTTAAAAACGATAGCTTTCCAGAGTTGGGAGCTGTAGCTGATAAGATCCAGTGTGCCGCCTCCACAGTTGTTGCGGCGAAGGTTTCCAAAATACTTCATTCAAAAATATTTCTGTCAGCACTAAATTTCAGGCCTTAGAAAACAAGGATAGGTTGGGTGGCACAAAATTTTATGTGTTGGCTTTTTTGTTGTTGTTCTGTTTCTTTCTTTTTTTTTTTTTTTTTTTTTCCCTGTGATGACACACACCAGTTTGGCCAAAATTTCTTCCTGGCTGTGTCACACAGTCCCAATATTTAGTTAAATGCCCTTTTGGGAGGAGTATTCTCTATGTTGTTTCCCTGCTGTTTAAAGGGAGAACTTGTAGTTATTCGTAATCTTGTTCTGGTTCTGTTTTGCTTTCAGCATCCACAGTAGCGCTGTCATCAGAGGCACGTGCATTCCTCTTACAGAGGCATGATATCAGAAAAGTAGTGTCCCTGGACCTGTGATGAGAACCTACAATATTTCCTTTAAAGGATAGAGTTCTTTGGGGTATGCTTTCTTTGTGAATTTATCAGTCAGAAGTGTGTTCTGCATGAGGCATGCTTTTGTCCTAAGTACGTGGGAGCCATCAAGTTTATAAGATCCAAGAAAAGAAGTGTTTGAAGTGGAAAGCCCCAAAATAAGTGAGAAATTGCCTGCACTGATAAAAAGGCCTTTGTATCATTAGCCAAGTCTTGTGCATTCTTGTATGTTACTACATTATCCAAGCAGGTCAGTTGACTAAAATGAGGTAGATGGCTGTTCTCTTAGAAAATTAGAAATATCCTTTGTTCTGTCTTGTTCATTATATACTGTAAGTACTGTGCTGTTCTTTCAGTTGAATTCTCCTATTAAAAAAGGAAAATCTCACCATATTCCAAGAACAGAGGGGAACGTGTATTTGTGTAGTAGTTCTCTTATGTGGAATTAGTGGCAATAATCTCAAGGTCTTGACATTTGAATACAAAGTTCACAAGCCAATATGTTCACACATGCCCATCAACTAGGACCAAAATCTTCAAACTGCTGCTGCTGGAATATCTAATGCCCTGTGTTACTCCTAGAATCAGGATCCAGGCTGGAATAAGTAGGTTGATGTTATAGATTAGAAGATAGAGCAGTTTGTTTTGTGTGGGTCTTCTGTAGTCTTCGTCGGATGTCTGTAGAGGATGTGGTTGGTTAGATGTCTGGAATTCTGGCTTGGGCACTGCTAGTAACTGAGCCTGTCAGTTATTGCGAAATATTTTACAGGAGAAGAGAAAAGATTGTCAAATACGACTTCTCTTCCGAAGTAGTTTCCTGTTTGAATCTTCCTGCAGTTTTTACGCTTGTAATAATAGTTCATCTTAAAAATACCAGGCAAGCTTTTCACATGGTGGTTTCACTCTTTCTTTTCTTCCTTTTTTCTTTTTTTTTTAAGGGAAAGACAAGATGAACCCTTTCTTTTTTCTGGGTTTTGGACATTCTCATCTAGTCTACTTCTGGAATAGAAGCGTACCTTTCAACTCAACAAATGAGACGTACTGCTACAGCACTGCCCGGGGCAGCACCGTGCTTCAAGGAGTAACTTTTGGTGGAATCCCAACTGTCCTGCTGCTTGATGTAACCTTCTTTTTTGTAAGCCCAGTTTCTATTTCTTGTATTGAAAATAATTCTGGCGTTCTCAAAAGTTAGATTGTTCAGAATTCTCTTATTTGTCAGGTAGAGATTAGTTTCTGAGAACCCTCAGAATAAGAAATGTGCTAAGGCCATCCTGAGTACATCAAAGCACTTTTCAAGTGTTGATAAAGGTTCATGTACATGTGGGATGACAGTGTTGCTGTATGTTGGATGTGTAGATGTAGAGAGAGTGCAATATCATAGGGTCTGTATGTGGGGTCATGGTGAGCTTTGTAGCAGTAGCTCAAACTTCTATGTTTTGTCTTAACTACAGGAACATTTATTCCTTACTCGGTACATTTTCAGGAAGGGAACACTGTTACTAACTTGACTGTTTTTTCAAAAGAATATACAATATGGAAAATGTGTAATTTCGAAAACATTTTTAAAATTAGATTTCCTGAAGCTGTTGAGGAAATAACGTACTGATCAGCTTAGTCCTAACAAAAGGAGGAATAGGATTACTTTGTGGCCTGGAGGCTCCAGGGCAGGCCTGAGACTTCAATAAAACTTAAGGTTATTTCTGTGAGTTTGATCTAGATGGTCTTAAGCCACCAGAAGAAGAGCTGTAGACGTGCAAATTGGCTTGATAAGTGAGGTTTGTGGTAGTAAAATGAGACTAAAGGGATAACATGGTTCCTGAGTTGTAGAAAGCTACTGTGGAGAAACTTAGAATTACCTGTGTATGGTCTGAGCTGGTAGTTCTGTAGGAACGTACAGGATGTTCCTAAAAGTTATGTAGTGGCATTCTTTTCTATTGATTTGGTGTATGCAGCATGCTATCATAAATCTATTTTCTAAGGATGTACAGTATTTGCTGCTCTGTGCGACTGATGGCACAGCGTTTAGTAAGATTTAGTTGGAATGTTTGGGGGGACTTTTATTTTTTTTAAAGCTGTGATTGAATTTTAAGAAACTGAGTCTCTGCTTTTGAGTTCCTTGCTATTGAACTCTCCTCTCAAACAGCATTAGATAGAGAGTTTGATGCAGTGTAGAAGGCTCCTCTCCAAGTACCAAGTACTGCAATTTATTTAGCAGCTCCTGTATTCCTATTTTCATGACAAATTTATTGCAGATCCCTTTAGTAACTGACAGTTGATGGGTTATGAATATTATTTCTAGGCTGGTTTGCTAAGGAAGTGAGGTTTATATATTGCACTGTCATCCTATTTTTGTCTGGCAGTTCCTCCTAACAGCCATAGAATACGTTACCAAATTTCAACCAAAGTTGTCAGAGCCTAGAGAACTTTCCTGCTTGCATGGAGTTTAATGGCTGGATGAAGGAGGAAGATCTAAATTAATATTCCTTGTTGGGAGGAAGGCTCTTGCAAGAAGGTTATATTCATTGTGAAATACGGAAATTAGCTGTGTAATCTTGACACCCAGATAATCTTGACATGCATCCTGGCTGGCCAGTTGGTATTTGCACAGATCCAAATAAGTTACATCACTAGCACCGCTTTCTAGCCAAACAGGTATGGGGTGTAGGAGGGGCTAGAAGGTGAGGGCGTGTGCTACATATGCATAGAAAACAGGCCTTGTTACTTCTGCTTTATTGCTTTGTACAGAGCAACTCGTTTCTTTAAAACAAAAAAAAAAGAAAAAAAGAAATGCATCTATAAAATACATAGTCATTGGGGTTTCTTTCTTGTTTTCTTAGCCTCTTTCAAAAAGTGAAAATGCAGGGGGGGAGATAAAAAAAACGTTGCAAAGATCAAATATAAGTTTGCGGCTTTTATGAGTTATAATAATATATTACTTTTACTGAGGATAAAAATAATTCTCATACTTGAGAAAAGATTTGAGCCCCCTGCAGCCTGTTTGCCTTACTTTTTAAAAATAAAATAAAATTGCAAGTCTTCCATCATAGCTCTGGTCATTAAGTAATGCATAGTAGTAAAGGTGTATTTATGAAGGTTTTGACTTCCTCTGAGGTACTACTTGCTATTTTTCCTGTCAGAAACCTTCATATATTTGCAGTTCAGAAGTATTTTTGCATGCAGTTCTCCTCCTTTATAAATTAGAGCAGGAAGGCAGGTGTTCTGATCCTTGGGTCCCAGACTGGTTGGTTTGTAGCATGGCCACTGTTGCATTAGTTAACATATGACAGTTGGTTTAGGAGCTAGGAACTGTCAAAAAGTGCTGTCCTATACACCTAAGAATAATTATTATGAAGTGGAAAAATGAATAGTCAAAGATCTTTGGTTTTATTTTCTAGATTTTAATATTACTGTTTTCCATCATAAGAAAGAGATTCTGGGACTACGGTCGTGTTGCTCTGGTGTCAGAAGCTCAAAGGTAAAAAATATACGCAGACTGATTTGTTGGAATCATTTGGGGACTATGGAAGTAGGTACACTAAACAGTGCTTAAATTAGGTACATTTGTATCAATTAGATATGTTTGTAATGACATGCACATATTTGTTAAAAATGGCCTCACGCTGCTTTGTGTGAAATACATACCACTCACAGAGTTACTCTTTGTGGTTGCAGTAATAAATTTGTGTGTTTGGCACTGTCACGAACTTCATTCTACAGTTGTGGGTTAAGGAAGCGGAGGTAAGAAAATAGGCTGCTTGTCTGCTAAAGTGTCACATAACTACAGGTTGATGTTTACAGTGTGTTTCTGTGATAGAAGGATATTAACTATTTTGTTTACCTTGGCTCTAGCCCAGTGTCTTCTCAGAGCTTCCTATGTAGCCCATGCCATATTTCTGAAGGGTCTAAAAATAAAAAAGAAATGTATTGTTGCAGGCTTCTGAAATTCTTCACTAATTTTTAGTAATACTGCAAATGAACTTTTGATTTTTATTTTTTTTTTAATATTACTTCTACAGGATGTCTTGGGATGTTTAAAAGCTAGCTGTCTATTTATGAAGTGGGTAAACTTTAACAGGGAGCCTTTTCCTGGTATTAGTGGTGTAACTAAGTTGTGGTAAATTCACAGTTAAGCCACAGAAAAGGACTCAAAATGTGGTTTTAGGTGTAATCCATGTACAATTGTGAAAAGTAAATGGTGGAAAAAAAAAAAAAAAAAGATGAGAAATAAGAGGCAGCAAGAAAGAAGATGCTCTGGTATAGGTGTTCATATGGGCTGTAGAGACCTGCATGGGACAAACGACTCCTTGAGCAGACGCCTGGGAGCGTGTGTTATTGCCTCTGCTGGACTGTGACCGGAGCCAGCTAGGTGAAAATTATCATAGATATGCCTATGAATGCACTCCATTTTAGCACATATTGTCTTGTAATTATGGGTTCATCACCATTGCAACATTTCTTTTTAACAACAAACTGAAAACAGGTACTTTGCTATATTTGAGGGCTACAGAGTTTCTAGCCTTGCTACAGCACTGAATTTGTGTGAGGAGGTAGCCCTGCAGGTAAGGCATTTAATTGTGCAGAGAAGTTCTGAGTAGTGGCTGTAAGATGAAGGAAGAGAGGTGGAGGGAAAGGAGGTGATGTCTTGTAACGAGGAATGTCTGAACAGGACATGTCTGAACAGCTACCTTGCAAATCTGATCCTCCCTAGGCTTCCAAAACCCGTGTTGCATTCCCTTATGTTACTGTGGTCTAATATCCCAATAAAACATAGTTTTCTTTCTAGTTCTGTTAAATGGTCTCATGTCAGGAGCTCACATGTCCTCCCTTTTCCACATGAGACACAGAAAAAGTTTCTATAATTAAGCATAAGCTACAAGATTAAAACCACAACTTTCATATGTGAAAAAGGGTTTTTTTTGTACTACTTCCCTTAGTTACTTCAGAATTGTTAAAGTTTTAAAAATTTGGTGGAATTCTGTCATCTATTATAAAAGAAGCTTAAAAATGTCATTTAATTTATTATAGTGAATCACGATACAACCGACTGTCAACATCTTCATCAGTACCTGAAGATCTTGAATATGATAGGGTAAGTATTCTAGAGTTTTGGTATGTTTTTTTTAATGTAAACCATTTAATGCAGTCTGTTCTAATTTGCCATTCTACCAAACCAAATGAACAGTCATTAAACTGGAAGACTATCTATGTGCAAAAATTAGTAATCTAAATCCTGACAAACTGTGGCCATATCACAAACCAGTATCTTGTGTCATTGTTTTTAAGTGACTTTTTTTTTTTTTTAAAAATTAGCATGGGGACTATGTGTTATTTCAAAGGGGATGCAGGGAAGAAAAAAGACTACTAAATAATTTGTGCTTAAATAATAGTTCAAAAAGTTACATTATGTTCACATTGCAAAAAATACCCAATTAGTCTTTATAGTACATTGTCTTCCTCACGAAGATGAGACAACTGGATGCAAGTGTGAGGCTAGTAATAATATCATGTGCTCTTAATATTAAAAATGGTTTGGCCAAAAAATTTTCTTCGCTCCAAACCTTTAGTTGGTTCCATCTATGGTCTCTCTTTGAATTCACACATCTCTGTTATTTTGTGTTACAGCTTCAGAACAAACCATGCGAGAGCTGTCCAATGGTGGCAGCCTACGTTTTAACATTTTATATATGTATCAACTTAATATCTAGCCTTGCAACTAAATAATTGTGTGAGCATCAAAAGCCTACTGGTGTTTGAACAGGATTGCTCTGCTATTTGTGTAGTTTTCTTCATCTTTTTTAAAAACCTAAAGCAACTTAATCATTTAAACTGTTGAATAAAAATGTGTCTCATTAGCTTGATACTATTCATTTGAAATAAGAGGCCTTTCAACAGATAAGATTTTTTTTTTAACCGTACGGGAATATTGTGAGATGTGATCGCTGCCATACAGTTTCATAGGAGGATTTGTAAATCTGTGCAAGAAGCCTTTCTGTTGACGTAATCACAGCGTTGTTTCTAACTACTGTTTAAGTGATTAACTTCTATTAGACTCTTGCGGAACTTGTCTCTGAAATTGGAGAGTCTCTGGAAATGATTTTGGGAAAAAATAATCACCTTTTCTGCTCTAAAACAGTCCTTTAAAAAAAAAAAAATCCTTAAAAGCCTCAATCTTAACTTCTGTTCATTGGAGATGGTATTTGGGCACACTTGTATAAATTTAAGAAGCCCAAGCAATAAACATGCAAGTAATAAAAGAAACCCCACCCTTAAATACTCTCTGAAGACAGACATTTGAATTAACTTGTAAAAAATGTGTAGAACACAAGGTGGGTTTCTATATATTTCTAAATGATGATTTCAGAGCAACAAACTGCCAGCTCTTTAACTAAGAGATTGTCTTAATAGAAACACTTCTCTTAATGGTACAGATTAGAGACTGTATGTTTTGTACGTTAGCTCCTAAAAACTTCCTTCTTTATTTATAGGGGTTTTGTTCTTGGATGACAGCTGCTTTTCGGATGCAGTAAGTGTATGAAACAGAAATAGTGAGCTGTGGTTTGCTTTGCTCTATTTTTTAATAAAAGAGGAGGGTTGCATCCAATAAAATGTAGGTGTGGTTTTTGGTGGTTTTTTTTTTTCCTTCGGTAGATAGAATTTACTACAAACAGTATACAGGTGCCTCTGGTGGGGTGCAAAAAGAATATGAAAACAAGGTTGGCTTATGGGAATACTTCTTTAGGATACAGTCATCCTTCTGCTAGCAGCCCAGGGACTTCCTGATCTCGGGCCAGTGTGTGAACCTGAGTGAATCTATGGCATTTATATGGATTCTGAGCTAATAACTAGGCTCTAGGCTTTTACCCTTCAAAGAGTACTGTGTGGGTGTTTCCCTGTTTGAAGCCAGCCTGGCCCCAGGCAGGAAAGAGGATTTCCCTGCAAGCGTTTCTGTGGAGAACTGGTGGTTTAGTTGGGGCTGGAATTGGCTAACTAGGAAAAGCCCATCCCACTGTTTCCCAGAAACCGAGCATTAGATGAGTGATGTTCATTCTTTGTATCTCTTGGGGCTTAGTAAATCATGATTTTAAAAAAATATTTTAAAAAGATAAAGATAAATTCACTCAATTTCTAGCTTGGGTACATTGAAACAAGAAAAGGGGTGGGGATCGAGCCTGTCTTTCTCCATTTTTGCTAGTTCAATTGCTTCCTTTTCCAAGAACTCCTATTTTAATGATCTGTCCTGCTGACAATGGATAGGTGATTAGAGTTCATTCCAGAGCCTATTAATATCTTCTGTTAATTGGATGTTGTAAGAGTAAGGTGATTCTGTTGTCGTTTTCCTCATGGGGAGCCTTTACGGAGATGAGTGAACACTGTCACAGTGTGATCTTAAAGTTTGAGAGGTAGGCTGAACACCTGGTGACTGTCGTAAAGGAGGAGGTCACAGCAAATGACTTTGTCCTCTTTTAGGCTGATAAAAAAAACCTTGGAATTATATTTGCTTTTCAGATTACTTGTTTCCATCTTAAATTCCCTCATGTTAGTTTTTGTATGTTGATACTGCACAAGGAAAAGACACTTTTGGAACTTAAATTTGTCGATGAAAGGACACAACCATGTTGAAAATGGATAGGGGTTGATGGAGATGTCACTGGGTAGGCTGAGAAATTAGTGTAAGTTCAAAAACAACCCCCCAAAACCTCAAGGATGTTAAGTGGACTGACCATGTGCTTTTCTGTCTATGATGCAGCGATGATGAGATTCATGAGAGATGTGGTGAAGATGCCATACATTACCTTGCCTTCCAGCGCCACATCATCTGTTTGTTGATTGCTGTCAGCATTTTGTCTGTGTGTGTCATATTGCCTGTCAACCTATCAGGTGATCTACTTGGTAAGATATTTTAATTTTTTTTGTATTCTGGGAAGAATTTTGTGTTTTATATAATTGCAAAAGCTTTTAGTATTTTTTTATTTTGGCGAACTTTGTAAGGTTTGTTTTTTGTTCCTCCGCCAGTCCAGTATGTGTGTCATTTTGTGTGAAATTTGTTTGAGAGTAGAGGGTTCTTTAAATGTCAGGCAAAAGCTGTTGTCAGAAACAAGATGGCAGACCACATGCAGACAGCAGACCACATGCAGATATAGATGACTAGACCTAGAAGGCTCAAGGCAGGATTAACTTGACCTATGCCCTCTTAACTGGTCTTTATCTAGGCACTCTTTATGATTTTTATTGGTGGTGATTGCCAATGGAAACTGTCTTTGCAGTTGAGAAGTCTTTTTCTAGTGTCCAGTCCAAATCTCTTTTGCTGCAATTCAGGATCACTGGGGAGAACAGATTATTCTTTTCCTCTTTGCAATATCCTTTTAGCTGCTTGAAGATTATCAATTCATCTGTGCTTTTTCCTCTTTTTGATAAACCAGACCAGTTAATTCGGTCATTAATGAGAAATCTTTTCCATTTGACTGATCATAAAATCATCGGGCATCCGCCGAACTTTTTTTCTATCTAGCTAGACTGTCTCTCATTGTTCCCTTCTGTCTTGGTTTGCAGCTCGAAACTGGACAAAACTTCTCGCTGAGATTTTGTCAGTGCTGACTAGACAAAGAATTGTTTCATGTTTCCTGCAGTCTAGTCCTTATTGTGTCTGCCAGTGTGACACCTATTTCTTTTCATTATTAACTCACACTCAACAAATACAATAAGTGTGTTCTCTAGTCTGCCATTCAGGTTGCTGATGAGAATACTGGTGGACTGAACTCTGTTAAATCCTGTTTAAATACTCTTTGATTTTTGATAATGAGCCCTTATAAGCCTATTTTATATCTGGCTTTGTATCAGTCTTATCAAGATCATGTTTACAGAGTTGTTCACTGTTGATCATCTTGGTGAATAGTGCTGCAAAAAAAAGCAATGATTCACTTGGTTTTCCTAGGAGCTCTCAAGTGGAGTACTTGCTTGTGTTTTGTTTTGTTTGTTCTCATACTGCAACTATTGCATCTTATTTTGTGTACTGACCTTGCTGATCTTTGTCCCTGTAATTTATTCTCTTCTATTGTCTTTAATAATGTGGCCTAGTTTTTGTTTTCAGTTTACTGCTACCTGTGTTTTAAAGAGCCTTGTGACTTAGCCCTCATCTGTAATGGCGTACATTGTACCTGTGCCTTTAGCATTGTTTCTTTGTGGAACTGCCATCTCTGACTTCCCTTTTATGAGGTCTGTCTTAGCAATTATCTATTTATGTTAATATCTGCTTTCTTAAAGACCATTGCTGTTCTTTTTTTCTTCTTTGCATTTCTTTTTTTTTTTTATTTGGTCCTTTCAAAGGACCCTTTATCAGTTCAGAGTCACTTCTCCTTCCTTGCTTTCCATTGCTGTGTTCTCAGCCAGCATCCCTAGTTTTACAGAATCAAATTCAACATAACTGGTGCCCTAGTTGCTGTCTTCACCTCCTTCGTAAAGTAAAGAGAGTGATACTGATGCCTTCAAAGAATTTACCGAACGTGCTTCCCTCTTCTGGTCTAGTTACTACCTATATGTTTATATCAAAATGGATTTTTGTAATACACATCAATTTGCATGCACTGTCCTTCTGTAACTACAATTTGATAAAAGTTGTGGTATCTTGGATACCAATAGATGCTCTTTGTTAATTCAAATGGCAGAGTATGGCTGGCCTTCTAAAGCAGGAGAATACAGCTTGTGTTATCCTGCCTTAATTTTTGTGATGCTAGGAAATACAGCTGAAAAACAAATACGAAGTTTTAGTGTCTTTCCCCTTCTTCCTCCCCTTGCACCATATGTTGATTTTGTGCATTTGCAGTTCTTTCTGTTATGATGATTTAACTTGCAATGTGGTTTAACAGTCTATGCCAGAAGATTGTGTAGCTTTCCAGATACACTTAGCTCTTTTTCCTTTGTGAACATGTACTCAGTTTTCACTCATTTACGTTATCATTTTTTAAAATACTTGACAGTCTAGAGAAACAATGTCATATAAACTTTCTCATTTTTGACCTTAGTAGGTTATCAGTACTGTTCTGTCAACACTGAATTAATGCAGTTTAAAAAAACTGAGATAAGAAATCAGTGAAGATGGAATAAAAATGCGAATGAAATATGTTCAAATCCCTAAAGAATGTTCTTAATGGATGTGAAGGGAGATTGGAGGGAGAAAGGGAACTGCTGCAAAGAACTAGTATTCAGATTTTAAGAATAATCTATTATTTCTCTTGATGGGTTGAAGGTACTATAATCCTGGGATTTTTGTTTTCCAACTTTAAAATGCAATAGAGTGTAAACCAGCATTGATTGTGACTCTAAATCTTTTTAACAACAAACATGCCCAACATTAAAAAGAAGTATATAAACATTTAAAAAACAAAAAGCTGACTTTCTGACAGTTTGCATGTGAATGTTGAACCAGTTAATTATGCTACTTGTTTTTGTTCTTAGATAAAGATCCTTATAGTTTCGGAAGAACAACTATAGTAAACTTACAAACTGGGTAAGTAAATCTTGCAGAGTACTTTTATGCTTATGTCTGTTTCCTGCCGTAGTCTTGAAACACATGAATTGATACTTGCAGCATGGCTCATGGGGTAGGAATTACTTATTCACGCTTCATCAACTGAAACTGGGATACGTTCTGCTTCAGGCTCTGAATTTACAGTGCTGATAAGAAATCTGGAGACTTGGCTTCTACTCTCTCAGCTTTTACTTCTTACACCACATGTTTCTCTTGGCTAATGACTACACATCTAGCGATATTATTTTCAGACATTTCCACATTAAAAGAAACGATACTTCAGAAGGAAAATAAACCTGACAGCTTTACTAGAATGTGTAACTTGGATGATTTAAATTCTCTTACATCAGATTTATGTGTGTGCGTATCTCTCCCGTCCGAGATCACGACTAAAATTACTTCTATGTGTTTTTAAAAGTCTGTAAAATAGTTGAGAAACAAAGCTGTACAATTTTTCTTTTGTATTGTTTGATCAATCCACATCTATCCATGCTACCGTATCCCATAGAGTTTCTGCCAATGCCCTTTGGGTTTTTTTAACCACGTTATGAATCCTAGTAACTAGTGGGAATTTTTTGTTTGGTTGGGCTTTTTACCTGTAAAATAGGTTCCTGATTGTAATTATTAATGCTCTTTGCAAAACTGAAGAACGTTTCACAGAACAGAACTTCTGTAAGCTTTGAGGAAGGAGCTATCAGAGAAGCAGGACTTGCTTCCCGTGTTCAGGGAAAACTCCCTCTTTTCAATTTGAGTAAGGATTGTGTTCAAGGAGAGTTCAATTACGCACTCAGCACGGCAGCTGAGTATATAAAATAGAAAAAATCTTTTGGCAAGTAGCATGGTGTGTGCTCTTGGTCATCCAAAAGAAGGCGCAAGTCAAATGCTGCCTAAAAATGTCTATGTTGTAGAATATCTGTTTTCTTTGTAGGTCTGTTACCATAGAATCTTATGATAAGCGAGTAACCCTAATGTCTATCCAAGGCATCTGCGTAGGCGTGACTGACTACCAGTAACTACCTTTTTTCTTGTTTTGTGTTCAATGAGAGTTTCTGATCTGCCTAGTGTTTTGATGGCTACTTGTATCAGGCTGACAATTCGTTCTTCCTGTTGCTCATATTCGTTACATTTTGTCCGACAGCAATAATCTTCTTTGGCTGCACACAGTTTTTGCTGTTATTTACCTGATTCTGACAGTTGTCTTCATGAGACATCACATGAAGTATGTCACATATAAAGAAGAAAACATAGTAAGTTTCTGTGTTGGAGTGAAAAAAAAAGTACAGCATGTTTGCAAGTGGCTAATGCTAAAAAAGCAAATTGCTAAGATGCCTCCTGCTTGCTAGAATGTGATGTAAGTGTGAAGGAATTCACTGAAAGCAAAAATCCACTGAGTGAATGCTAAAGATGGATGGAGAAAAGGGGGTTGGGGAGGGATTTGTGAAATTTTGGTGTAAACTATTACCAACGTAGAACATGAGCGTGGTACTGTCTTGAATAGATGCAGCTCCCATCAAAATCTCCTACCTTTTTTTCCCCTCTACAACACAGCTACTTGTGCTGTGTCACTGCCTTCCTCGTATTCTTCTTTACTCTTTCGTGATGTGGTTTCTCAAAATTGGACTTGCATTTTCTCTTGCAGGTTAAGTGTACATTGTTTATAACTGGTCTTCCAAAAAATGCAAAAGAAGAGACAATACAAGGCCATTTCACGTAAGTTCTGTGCTTGAGTAGTATTATTAGCAGCAGGAGATCTAAAATTGTCCTAATAATTTTACCTGCCCAAGCAGAAATGTTATTTGACTTTTGCACTGTTTAAAATTCATATGCTAGTATCCATCTTCTAAAAGTATATCTTCTTCCTTAGACAGAATTGAGGAAAGACTATATTTCAATAAAGTTGGTTAACTGATCTTAAAATTAGAATCTAGGGAAGTGGCTGTGTATCCACGCTTTCCATTCATGTTCCCAAGTGGCCTTTTCTTGGGAATAATGCTGCACATGTCACATTAAAGTAACTTTTGTTAACTGTCTGTCTGGAAGTCTCCACTCTGTGATGCCCATTCAGAAATGAAATGAGTGATTGAGATGTCAGTTAGACATGGGTGATCCTCTTTGAAGCAGTTTCTTCACTGTACTTTCTGTTCTTACTGTTCTCATGTGCTGCTTCCTTTCCAGTGCTGCCTACCCAACCTGCACTGTGCTGGAGGTCCAGCTGTGTTACGATGTAGCCAAGCTCATTCATCTTTTCAAAAAAAGGTATTTGGTTTTGTAATCTACCTGAGTTTGGCATAATTGTACGTATGCTTTGCCAGTTCTTAATCAACGTATACCAGTGGTACTAGCCTTGCACATACTAGAAACTAATTCTGTTCTTAAAGTTCTGGTCTGGACTTCAGTTAGATTCTGGACATCAGTTAGATGTAGCCAAGCTCATTCATCTTTTCAAAAAAAGGTACTTGGTTTTGTGATCTACCTGAGTTTAGCATAATTGTACGTATGCTTTGCCAGTTCTTAATCAACGTATACTAGTGGTACTAACCTTGCACATACTAGAAATTAATTCTGTTCTTAAAGTTCTGGTCTGGACTTCAGTTAGATTCAGCTGTGTTTTAAGGTGAGGTGTGGCGTTCAGCCTGTTTCTTGTAGGTGCGCTATGTTGTGTGTTGCATAAGATAAGCTTTGAGTTGCTGATTATTTATGTATGTATGTATGTATTTAATTATTATCAGGCAGTGCAAAGTGGAAAACCCAACTATTGAATTAATGACTCCGGGATCCTGCTTCTTTGGCTGGAGGTGCTGGTCACAGGAGAAAAAAGTGTTATCATCTGGGCTATACATTGCTACTTTTTTCCCTGGAACCTCACTACACTACAAGTATAGGCTGTATAATGCTATTACAGACTTGAAAATAAATTATGCCAAATAGCCAAAATAAGGTATATGAATATCTTTGGTGGCTGATTAATTTGTTATCAGTCCTAGACATAATTTTTTCTCTTGGGTGTTATATTCTTCTTAAGCTTGATGTTGATACTGTTTTCTTGCAAAATGTGATGGATGTATTTTTCTGTCCAGAAAACAGGCAGAAAAAAGCCTGACTTACTATGAACACCTGCATCAGAAGTATGGCAAGCGGGTCCAAATCAACCCTAAGCCATGTGGTCAATTCTGCTGTTGTGAAATGAGAGGATGTGAAAGGGTAAGAAATTGTGTTCATTTTTAGTTATGGCTAGATAGATTGTTAGAAGAGTAGAGAACGGTTTTTCTGGGACATCTTGTTGAGCTTCAGAAAGTTCTTCATTCATTTATTGCAGATAGCTCATCCTTTGTGTTCTTGCAGTCTACAGAAAAGGAATTCCCCAAAACTTTTGAAATGTAATCTGAGTGCAAAAATTGAAAAACTTCCTGTTTGTTTGTCTTTGCATTGTGACCTTATTTGTAATTTGTGGAAGTACCGTGAGGAAGAGAGACTATGGTTTGTGTAAGCTGTATTTTAATGAAGAGATTAGCCATCTGGTACTTGGATGTAACAGTCATAAATTTCCCGACAGGAGGATGCCGTAGATTATTATACCAAAGTTAGAAATGAACTGATGGAAGAATATTCAAAAGAGGAACAAGCTGTTCATAATAACCCACTGGGAATGGCTTTTGTAACATTTCAAGAGAAATCCATGGCAACCTAGTAAGTTTTGTCTGCTGTCTTCTTTGTTCTTTTTTAACTAATAGTACAGCTGATATCCTGTTTGTGTTGCTTGTTTGCTTATGTTGGTTCTTCTTCCTTTCTTCTTCTTCACCATCCTGTGGATATGGTCTGCTTTGCTTTCTGGTAAGTTTTCCTGTAAGTGTGCATTTAGCCTCTATGTTTCGAGCGAAGAAAATACCTGAGGGATGAGATGGCTCTGGACATTTATTGGGATAGGGATCCTTTCTCTTCTGTGTGGATCCAGTCCATCAGTGTAGGTTAATAGTAGGGCAGACTAATTGGCTCTTGAAGAGGAATTACTGATTTCTCCATTTTCTACTGTGCAAATGGTCCAATTACCAAACTGTCACAGTGGGTGCAAATTACACTGCCAGTTAGTCATCTCAGCAAAGTAGAGTCAGTGACTGGCCTGGCCATAGGTGACAGATACGCATTATGTATCTCTCTTACCTGTTATTGCAGATATATGTGTAGGCGTAATATCAGAAGTTGTTCAGCAATTTTTACTCAGTCATTTGTAGAGAAAATGCATATAGCCTCTCATTTTCTGTTGGCACTTTGTGAGCATCTCGTACTAACACAAAGTGGGTAAAGGAAAGCAGAATAATATTTGTATTACGAAAATAACACATCATGCTTTTTTTTTTTATTCTTCATAGCCTCTCAGATTTAAATTGTCTGCATTCTTTTGACCTTCAAGTCATGTTAGAGAGCTAGTCTTTGAGGCTTTTTTTCAAGGAGGGTACAGAATTCCATGCAAGAATTTGACATGCTGTAGAAAGTTTTGCTTGCTGTTGTTGAACTGAGTGGTGATTATGCGGTGAAATCCGCCCCCCTTCTAATTTTGTAATGTTAGAGACCATATTTAGAGAAACTGTGACACTGAAAGAAGAAATAAGCACTGAAGGTCCTTCCCTAGCTGCTGATTTGTCATATGTGATTTTGATGGGATAGTCTCTCTTTGGGCGTGTGTTCTGAGTTGCGCTGCAGGTATCTCTGAGTTGAATCATCAAGAACTGAAAATATTTTAGTTTGTTTAGCTTGGAATTGATGCAGTGGACTCTGTTTTCTGGAAAATTAGATTAGATTACCTGTGAAGCTGAGGCTACCATCAAATTAGAAACTTATTTGGCTCCCTCAGTGGGCTGTGCTCCACAGAGCTCTGAAACAGGATGCAAGACACAGGAAGCCAGGACTGAGGTTCAAGGAGTCAAGTGGTTGTAGAAACCACTACAGTGGTTGGTTAGTGGTTGGTTAGTGGTTGGTTAATGATGGTGCTTGCTAGTATAGCTGGTAGTGCTAAAGCTTGCTCTGTATGTATTTTTAAAAATAAACTGTCAAAGTATAATTAACTTTCTTAAATACTTGCTGCTGCAAGATGCTGGCAATTCGACATCGCTACTTGAATTCTAGTAAGGTAAAGATCTGGGGTTTGGGGGTTATTTTTGTTTGTTTGGTGTTTGTGTGTGTGGTTCTCTGTTTTCTTTGTTAAGAGCACAACTGAGAAACAAGCATGTTCTGCCCGTTTAAATATAATACATATTGTTTCCATGCTAGTGTAATAGAGCTTATCTGGAGGGGAACCTCTTTTACACAGTAACACACACACATTTGTACTGTCTCTGAATATATGCATTGCATGTGTGTTTTGAGAAATCTTTGAAAGCGTTTAATTTAGGCATGTTTAGAGTTTGTTTAAATACGTTGATTGACAATCAACTTATAATATTAGAAGATAAAATTAGGTATTTTGATTATTTTAGGAGTGGGTGAAAGAGGGTAATATTTTGAATTGTCAGAATACCAACATGATAAAAAAATTTTCTGAGAATTGGTACTCAAGGCAAAATTGGCTAGTTTTGATACCAGCGTAATGAAATGAGTGTGCAGACTAAACCTTTAGTCTGCTTTGATTTGAAAACAGCTGTAATTACACAAAGAGGTGTCTGGGCAACTAGCTGTCTTTATTTTTCTTTATTTTTCTTGTTTTCCAATGATGTCGGGCTTTGATTTATTTTTTTATTTTATTTTTTTTTTTAATACAAGTCACTGTGGTTATTTGTGCTGGTAGAAGTACTGAACAGTTCAAACTAAGACTGCTTTTTGATTCCAACTTTGTCACATCTCAAAGACCTGTGGTAGTAACTGTTTATAGGATAGTCATTACATGCATAATATAATGTTACATTGTTGTCTAAGAACTATCTTTATCTCTGTTTTTTAAAAACAAAAAACCCTGCACCTTTATCACTATTCCCAGTCTTTCTCATTACATATGCAGCATTTTCAGGCGTAAAAATTTGGAAAAATCCTCCTCTTCTTTTTCTTCCTTACAGTATCCTTAAGGACTTCAATGCCTGCAAATGTCAGAGCATTAAGTGTAAAGGAGAACCCCAGCCATCATCCTACAGCAGGGAGCTGTGCGTGTCAAACTGGGAGGTTACATACGCTCCTTATCCTGAGAATATTTGTTGGTAAGATTCCTGTCTTACATCCACTTATTTGTGGTTTATTATTATGGTTTATGATATGGATTAGAAGGGGGACAGGAGAAGGGGCTGAGTGTGTTTTTCTTTAACCCTAAACTTCGTGTAGTGTTTGGGTGTGGCTGATCTACATCTTTATTTCCATTACTGGTGTTCTTCATTGACCTTGGGGAGGCCTCTCAGAGGCTGACTAGTTTTGCCACCTCAAAGTTCTGGTACCTGCAGTTTCTGTTAACTAAAACAAAAACCCAAACACACACCCCCACCCCCAACTTATTAACGTCTGTGCCTCAGTGTTTCCATTTTTTTGAGGTTAGTGCATATCTACTGTTAAGATCTGAGGAAAGCAGATGGTGTTAGTGCTGCCTATTCTCCAAGTATGGTTTGTTCTTTTTTTTGAGTTGCCATATGACAAGTAGAACTTGATCCACTCTGTGAACTATGGTCTGTCTTCTAACATCTTTTTATTAACCCAGTAAATTTCCCAGACTTTACCCACTGCTTACAGGAAAGTGCTGGAAAATCATAGAATCATAGAATGGTTTAGGTTGGAAGGGACCTTGAAGATCATCTAGTTTCCACCCCCACCCTCCCCCTGCCATGGGCAGGGACACCTCCTGCTAGACCAGGTTGCTCAAAGCTCCATCCAGCCTGGCCTTGAGCACCTCCAGGGGTGGGGCATCCACAACTTCCCCAGGCAACCTGTTCCAGTGCCTCACCACCCTCAAAGTGAAAAATTTCTTCCTAATATCTGATCTAAATCTACTCTTTTAAAGTTTGAAGCCATTCCCCCTCGTCCTGTCACTACATGCCCTTGTAAAAAGTCCTTCCTCAGCCCCAAAATAGATAAATGCTTTTTGAATTAAACTGTTCCTGTGCTGCCTTCTGTAATGCTTGCAGGCTAAAAAGGACTAAACATTTTTCAGTTGCTTTGCAAATAATTTAGGGTTGGGTCAATGTAATCCTCTGTTCATATAACAGTAAATTTGTTGTGACATTTCCATTGCCCAAACCAAAACTACAAGTGAGACACAAACATGGATCAAATGGCCTCATGTTACGCCAGGGAAGGTTTAGATTGGATATTAGGAAAAATTTCTTCACAGAAAGGGTTGTTAAGCATTGGAACAGGCTGTCCAGGGAAGAGGTGGATTTGCCATCCCTGGAGGTATTTAAAAGACGGGTAGATGTGGTGCTAAGAGATGTGGTTTTATAGTGGTGTTGGTAGTACTACGTTGATGGTTGGACTGGATGATCTTAAAGGTCCCTTTCAACCTAGACGATTCTATGATTCTTTGCACAAGTTACTGTATTTCAGATGTATGAAACTTCTTTTTTTTTTAAAAAAAAAGAAAAGTACACTTTTTTCCTAATGTTTTAATAGAAAATTACTTTTAAGGTGACTATGCCATCTGTTTTTAATAATTGAGGTAATAATTTCTCTAGAACTACAGTTCTGCAGTTGGGAATAAACTACAGAATCTTTCACCATAAAGTAAACAACCATGAATCTTAGCTGTGTCTTTTGAGACATGAATTAAAAATCTCTTGCAAGTTGCTTTCCAAGTAGGGTCAGTTTAATCTGCCTTTGTCATGAAAGGCTTCTTGCACGCGTATGTGCTTCATTTCCTCTTCCTTTCTTCAAGCACTGTCTTATGGACACAGGAAATGATCCTTGAGACTCAGTGGGTTGAAGCACTTACAAAGCTTTTCTAAACATCTCTGAGAGGGGAAGGTGGTGGGATTTTGCTGTTTGGTTTTTTTTCCCCCTGTTCTTTTTATTTTCTCCCCTTGAAGAAGAGGAGACACTGGGATATGCCAAGTTACTTACCTAGGCTCATAAAAAGAGTTGTCATAGCTGGGGATGTTACTGAGCCTCTGTATCCTTGTTTTGTCTGTTCTAAATACTTGGCTTTGGAGTTCAAATCATTCTAGTCCTTTTGGGAACCATTTCAGATAACATGTAAGAACTTTACCTGTTTAAGACCTATGGTTGCTGTTTTAATACGGCAGGAAGGGATACAGGGTTTTTTAATATTTTTTTTTTTTTCAAATCAGTTTCTTGATGGGTTGATTCTGCCTCTGATAGCTATTCTCCTTGCAGAAATACTCTATATCTTCTTCTCTGTTTCTTCTTGTTCTAATTTCAGTACTTCTGTATTATTAAACAATGGAAATGTTTCATCCCTAAACCTTAACTACATTAGACATTGTGTTTGTGTTATGAAAGACTAAATATGTTCTGCTGGAAGTGCAATTTATGTTATCATTCAAGAAAGGTTGCAGTTTTCTTTATTTCTAATAGCAACTGGAACTTGTATAGTGCTTTGTTATATAAGTTTGAGACTATGGAAGCTCAATTTAGAAAAAGCAGTGCCACCTGTTACTTGACAGGTAGTATATATTTTTTTTAACAGCAAATGCTTACTGCTTGTTTTTATCTCCTTTTTTTTCCAGGAAAAATCTTTCAGTGCGTGGACTGAAATGGTGGTTTAGATGGGCTTGCATAAATTTGCTTCTTTTTATTGTGCTTTTTTTTCTTACTACTCCTTCCATAATCATCACAACCATGGACAAGTTCAATGTCACTAAACCTATTCACTACCTTAATGTGAGTATCACCATATGTTTGGATATGGCTGTGTATCAGACCAAAATGTTTATAAACTGATAGGTATATAGTAAGGCAATGAAACAATGTCTGTAAGCTAAATTCAGTTGAAATTCTCAGGATTGTTTTACTAACTGCTGATTAAAAAGCATATGTCCTGAATCAGGTCTTTAATTCTGTTTTGTTCCTTGGTAGGCTGAAATAATTTCATCTGAAACTTTATATTATTATAAATTTGTGTTTTACTTGTTTGTAGTAAAAATTTGCATTCCACATTTACATAATTCTAAATTTTGTGGTCAAAAACTTTTGCCAAAAATGGAATTTCAACTCCAACTTGTATTTTGTTTTTTTTTTATGATGAGAAGGGGGGAAATCAGATTTTAAACTCTGAAGTAAAATGCCATAGTTTTATTTTGCTTATTGGATTCAAAACAGGATGGCATCTATATCTGGTCCTAGTTTGACTGCAGCTAAAGTTTCTTGCATACTGTTCGTGTTAAATACTTCCCCAAGCTAGAGTAACTACATAAAAACTACTTCTGAGACTTCACTTTCATGCAGTTTAATTCCCAATCCTATTCTTGTTTTTTGTCTTGCACACCAGTGCTGAGTACTTACTCATTTTAAGACTGTATCTGAATATAATTTCCACAGTCCAACCTGCTATAATTTACAAAACCCAAAATATTACAGCCTCTGTTCTATCACAGCTGCATTAAAACGTTTTTAATACTTATTCTTACTTCTTTTCCCCCACTAGAATCCCATCGTCAGTCAGTTTTTCCCAACGCTCTTGCTCTGGTCCTTCTCAGCTTTACTACCAACAATTGTCTATTACTCAACTTTGCTGGAGTCCCACTGGACAAAGTAAGCAAGATTTTCCTCTGTTTTGGCCTTATCAGCTGAATTACTAAAATAAATGGAGAAAGTGCTTATCTTTCATGTATCTCGTAAATCCACAGACCTCTCATAGCAGGGAATGTCATGTTCTTGTCTCTTTCTAATGTTATAACCAACACTTTGGAGTTTAAGTCATTTGTAATCAACACAGCAAGTGTAATCTGACCACATGATTTGCTTATGCTCCCCCCC
>NW_009646856.1:289540-337170 GCF_000708025.1 Charadrius vociferus
GTGTAAGCAGGCTCAAGGGGTGTAGCTTCAACAGGAGGACAGGAAGTGCCTCTGATTCCGTAACTAGCTCGCTCTCTGGGAAGATAGGATATGGGGGTTTGGATCCCCTCTAGGCTGAGAACATCACAGAACCCCAGAATCCTCTTTCAACAGAAAGTGCTCCAACTGCTGGCGTGCTACTTATAAAAAGGGCATCCATCTTTTTGTTGTTTTGGGTGGAAAAATTTGTCTGGATGTACCTCTTGGTGCACAACTCAGTTGCTGTTGGATATTGTTAGTGGTGATCTGAGAAGACCTATGGGACCAAGGCACAGCAGATGTGTTGATGCAAGATTTTCAGATACGACTGGTGTACTCCAGAGACGTCAAGCACAGTGACGTGCTGCTAATTTGGAGAACTCAGAACAGCTTGGTTTGGCATGCCAGATTTCATCTCCAGTTTACCTACAGTCAGATAAAAGCATGATACTGTACACTCAACTTCACTCAATCTTTTTCCATAATGCCTGCAGCCATTTTTTGTTTGGTTTTATATTCTAAGGTCAAATTTTTTTTACTCTCTTAGTTTTTTTGTACCATTCCTTTTTTTTTTTTTTTGCTAGTTGCACTAGGCACATGAACTTTGAGCCCTTCTATATCAGTTGAAATAGCTTTGTAAAGTCACTAGTGATTGCAGATCTGATTTCAAGCATTGGTATAGTTATACTGATATGCCCAAGGGCTACACGATCCTATAATAAAACCTCTGTGATTTTAATGTGCTATCAGATACCACCTTTAACAGTCTGAATTGTTTATAGCAACTGCACTTTTCTGGCAACAGTGTGTCACTAGATAGATGTTCCTGCTACTGTAGTAGCAGTATAGCATTAGTTGTGTCATGTTGTTCCCAAAGACTTGACACTTGGCAAGGACAGTCAAGTAGCTTGTCTAAGTATCTAGTTTCTTGGCAGTGGTGCCCTCTTATGAACTGCCTAATCCCTCTTGGCATAACACTTGAAGAGCTGTTTGTTTACAAGCTGTTGCCAGATGTGAGTATCATTGGATGAGAGACCAGGTGTGATTGTCACACGTCCCCTTGCTTGTGGTGCAGACCTGTAGTGATGCTTCTCCAGAGTCTGGATTAGTCTTCAGAAATGTTGTCTGTGCCCAAGGAGATGTTCAGAGCCTGCTTGGTCCAAATTAGTGAATATCACAAAGATGTTTGTTTTGTGAGTTTCTTGTGGCAATGTGATATGGTTGGGCAAGCCGGGAGTCTGATGGGTGCTGACATTCTCTGGGCAAGATCCTTTGCGTGTGGAAGTCTTTTGTATGAGTTTCTTACTCAGTGACTTTTTATGTTGGTAGATCTGCAGAGAACAGAATAATGATGCATAAAGTCTACATATTTTTGATCTTCATGGTACTGATTCTGCCCTCCCTTGGTCTTACCAGGTAAAGAATCACAGTTTATCGGAGTAATGTTTTTATCATATGAGACAACTTCTGTTCTCTAGTTGCTAGTTGAAGTACCCCCACTCCCTGCAGTGTGTATGATTATGTTGTTGTTATGCATTAGTTTTCAATGTTCATTTTTCATCTGATGACTCATAGCCCTTAAAGTTTCCAAAGGCTGACTTTTGGCAAAGAAATTAAAGACCTTGTAAGATCAATGACTAATTGAGAGGTGCCCATATGCACCATCATAGCTCAGAACCCAGTTTCCTGACTATGTCTTATACTTCAGTTATAGTTGTCCTTTTCTTTCCACCTTCACAGTATTTTACTATTTCCCTGGCTAACCAGGTAACATGTATTTGTTCTATCTATATAATAACTGCTAAAAATGAATCATTAAAACTTTAGGATGAAGTAGATGGTTTCGTTTTGTTTCATTCTGTGTCTTTTTTCTTATTTCTGACTATCAGTAACTGTGATAAAGCTAAACTAGTCTTCAGATTATTTGGTTAAATTCTCTCTATCCATGATCCTGATCTGAGCTACTTTAAAAGAGAAGCAATTTTGCACAGTACTAAGCTGTTGGAGACTGAATTACATTAACTGTCTTTCTTGCAGCCTTGATTTTTTTTTCCGTTGGCTGTTTGACAGAGAATCGTCCGATTCTGCAGTTAGGCTGGAGTAAGTATGAGCAACTCTTTGCTAAAGGAATACTTAGGACTCTTTTTTTTTTTTTCTTTTTTCTGTTCACTAGCCTTGGTTAGTGTTTATTAAAATTTACTTGGGGATGGTATCCAGTGGGATGATGTTGAGCTTCTGAATAAGGGGAGGAGAATGCAAGTGATTTTGCTGTGAAGAAATCCATACTTTTTTCCTGCTAGCTAATGCATGCAAACATTCAATAGAGAGACAGTTATTTTCCCAAAGCCTTACAAGTTTTGTAGAAGACAAGAAAGGACAGGATGATATGATACAGGTGAGAGGGGACCAGAAAATGTACTGAGGATTGTTGCGTATCATGGACAGGGTATCTTACCAAGGATTATAATGAGACCAAATGGCTGCAGCAGTTCTCTTTCTGAAATCCATTGACTCTTGATTTTAAGAAACATGAACACTTTTATACCAGCATTACAGATGTTGGTTATTACAAGCTCTTGTGACTGTGGCTGGAGGGAAAGAATAGAAATGCAATTATTAGGACATAGTTAGGTTTCTAAATGCTGTGTCAAAATCAGTAACAAGACAACTAGGAGTTACTAAGCTAGGAGAAACACTTATCTGTTCCAGTCTTATCTCATCTTGTCTCGGGTTGCTGTTGCAAACATGAAATGATGCTCTTGTCTGCTATCAGCCACCCTCAGACTGCTGTATCTTTTTGTGAACAGTTTATTCCTTGTCTAAACAGCAAATTAGCCAAGCTCTTAGAGTATGCTACACTTATTGCATTTATAGCTATCTAGTACTCTTTTTCAACAAGATTATCGGAAGTCCTCTAGCCACTTCTTATGGTGTCCAGTGGTTATCCTTATGGTAAGAGATTTCCAGAGGTGATATGGATCCATTGTATATATGCTATATTTGCTTGTCTGCTTTCCAGTCAGTGTCTGATGTCTTTCCTTGCAGGTGTGTCTTTTTGCCTGACCAGGGAGCCTTCTTTGTCAACTACGTGATTGCCTCTGCTTTCATTGGCAATGGGATGGAGCTGCTGCGCCTCCCTGGCCTCATCCTTTACACCATACGCATGATAATGGCCAAGTCCACAGCAGAAAGGAAAAATATTAAACAGGTATTACAGCCTCTCCTTAGCAAGAGGCAATTAAATGACTGATCCTTGTCAGAAACAGTGGGAGCTCCCACCCTTAGTACCATCAACTAGCATCTCCTGTCACTTTCTTTTGGCCTTTGTTTCACTTATCCATCATAGGTTCATATTCCCTTCATTTGCAGCACAGATAATGGGGAGGTATTTATTCAAGTCAGAGATGGTCAAAAATCAAAATCCAAGCTCTGAACTTCAGGTATTCTTTTCATAGCTCCAAGTCAAGAGTGTGATGATTTAGACTTTATAGGATAATTCTGAATTTGTCGTACAGTCTAAACTTCAGGGTTTTTTTAAATTCAAATCTGTCTACAGTTAGTTTCTTCTGTCAGCCCACAGATGTGTACGACTTACTTTGATCTGAATATACACCTAGCAAAATATATACTTACGGCCTATATTCCATTTTAAGTGGTGGACTTTCACTTCCAGATGATGTGTCATGTTGCAGCTTGAAATTCCAGGTGTTAAAATGGGAACTTAAGCCTGTATACAGCTGCCCCTGTTCTTCTCTTTCTTCTTTCTTTTTTTTTTTTCCCTTCTTTTTCTATGGGTGGGTGAGTTCCATTTTTAAGATTCTTTTAAACATTCGCTTCTGTTAAATGTTGCATATAACTCCTTGCTGTGGTTGAAATTATTTGTATTGATTTCCTCATCCCAAGAGGAAGAAGTGGGAATACTGACCACACCAAAACTTAATTTTGAGCTTTCAAAAAGCCAGCACAAGGAACAGTACAGATTCAACGGAATCTGCAGTGAGATGAAGGTTCTGAGTTTGGCACAATTCTTTTCTGCCTTGTGGTTTTAAGTAGTTGCTTCTTGTAGATGAAAACAGATTCCGTGAGGAATTACTTCAAGGCTGTGAAAGAAGCAGCATGTTTTCTCTAAGTACAGATGCTTAAAATGCATACTACTTCATCTCTCTAATTACATCATTTATGCCTCTAAGGGAAATAAGTGATCTCTCAAAGGGAGAGAATGAGAGAAGGTGAATTGTTGCTTTAGTGAATCTATTCTTAACTCTGACACATTGATAGATAGTTTTGGGTGCTTTGTTTTTTGTATCAATGTGTCAGAGTTAAGATAGTTTTGGGTGCTTTGTTTTTTGTTCCTAGCAACAAGCATTTGAATATGAATTTGGAGCAATGTACGCCTGGATGTTGTGTGTGTTCACTGTCATCATGGCCTATAGCATTACATGTCCCATCATTGTCCCATTTGGTAAGTTTCCCGATGAGGTGTGGGCACTGTGTGAGTGAGATGGGGTCATGTGGGAGGTTCAGAGCGCCCAGTTCTGCATTCTTATTCCAGTTCAAATGCTAATAATCCGTAGGACTTGGATCCAAGTTTCCTTCCCTTCCTGTGGAAAAACAGGGCAGAAGATGGCGATGGTCTCTTACTGCCGTTAAGTTGAAATTATATTTAGTGTCTATTAGATGCTTATTTTATGTCTCAAGTTTGAGTGTATTAGCTCTGGTGGTGGTTTTTATAGTTAAGCATAGGAGTTTAGGGTGGGTTTGGAGATGAGGGGATTGTTTTTATCTCTGTGTTCTTGAGGTCTGGCAGAAGCAAGCTGCAGAGGGTACCCAGCCTGGAGGTCCACCTGAAGCAGCCAAACTTGACTTGAGACTTTGTGATCCCCAAATCCTTTAGGCACATTTGGAATAACTTTTGTTCTAAAGTTTGACTGATGTATATGAAAAGAAGTACAAATATAAGTGGCTTGATCCAGTATCAAGAGACTGGAAAACTACCTGTGTTTTCACTACTGCATCTCTTCTGCATCTCAAACCATTTATCTAAAATTCCACATCCTGAATGAGAATGAGAGAAGGGGTTGTGGTCATCAGTGTGCCATCGACAGCTCTATGCTGCATGGTCCTGACCCCGGGGATGTGACCTTACAATGTGCTGGTTGCTTTGCTGGGACGTGGTCTTGGTGAACACCGTAGCTGCCCTTTGACCAGAAAAGGAAATGCTGTATTCTCGGATAGGTTTGCTGGCTTAGAAAACCAGTTGAGCAGGAAATCGGGGCATGTGGGTGGAGCACAGCTGTCCTGTGGTGTAGATGGAGCTGTAGTCCTACAGGACCCTGAGAAGGTCTCAAGATCTCTGAGTTACAGACCTCCTTTTTCTAGGATGTTTCTCCTGTTTGGTTGGTTTATCTCTGTCCCATAATCAAAACATCTCTGCATTAAGTTGCCTATGTATCTAGCTTTGACTTGTTTTCTTCGTCTTGTACCAGCCATTAAATCCTGTATGGGTGTGCAAAAAATTAACAATCTGTCTAGAACTCATGGACAGTTGTCCATCTTTAGTGACTGTGACATGATCTATGTCTTATTTTATTGCATCTTTCGTTCACAGAGATTCTGGACTCTCATAAGAATTATGTATAAAGAATCATTTCAGCAGCTACAGATATTTCCACTCTGGAAACCTGTTTATCAGGCATAAGTAGTGCTAAATCATTTTATGTAGTTGGTATTTTCCTTTTCTAATGCAAAATTTTAGAGAGCTAGATACAATGTAATTAGCTAAATTTAAATATTGTTTGTAACTGGTGTTAATCAACAACTTTATTATTGGGAGAATGTAGCCATTTTTTTTGGTAACAATGTACTTGATATTTGTTTACATTTCATTTTGCGTGCAGTTGTAAATATCTGAATGTGCTACTGCATACCAGAGCTGTTGCAACTCATAGCTGTCACAGCAGGAACTGGCTTTTTTGGGGGGATAAGAAATAGCTGACTTGAAATTCAGTCATGAATCTGTTGAAGGCCGAGAGGGAGACGTTAAGCTGCTGTTAGACCTTTCTTCTTTACCAGTACAGTGGTGGAGGAGTTACCACATCTTCCCTACTGGCTCAGCCTCACGTGCCAGCACTAGGAAGGAGCTCTGGGTTTTCTCTGGGAGCGCGAGTGGTGCCACAGAGAAGCGTGTGGAGAGGGGGAGGGATGGGGAGACCCCAGGGTCTTGGGCTGGGGGTGCAGCAACCATAGGAGCAGGCTGCTGTCATGCAGCTGTACCCCATCCATATTTGGGCTGTATCCACCGTTGGTATCTAGATTTTCAGTCGTTTGATTGCTGTAGATCTGCTCACAGAATTGCTGCTTTTTATCAGTGTTTCACCAACCTCTCCCTTTTTGCCTTCCAGGTTTAATATACATACTCCTGAAACACATGGTTGACCGTTATAACCTTTACTATGCATATCTGCCTGCCAAGCTGGAGAAGAAGATGCACTTTGCCGCTGTGAATCAGGCCCTTGCAGCTCCAATTCTCTGCCTTTTCTGGCTCTATTTTTTCTCATTTTTGCGGCTAGGTGAGTATTACCTTTTTCCACCTAGAAGCTGCTTCTACCTCTCTTGCCAGCTTACCTAAATTACGTGTGAAGTTTCATAGGTTTTGTGGGCTTTTCTTTTTGCTTCCGTAAATGGGAAGTCATTGTGGTTACCTGTGGCACTGAATTACACAACATTTGCAGCTTACAGAAGTTTGCGTAAGGTGGTCTGATGGAGATGGCTGATATGTTAACTTAAAACTGTTAGCATGGAGCTTCATATTTCTTCATTTTACAGGAGATCATGTGTTCCTAAATCTGTAGAGTTTGAATTGGCCAGTTGGGCTGTGAAGTGACAGACAGTAAAAAACATTAATTAAAACAAAAATGTATTCAGAATTAGCTCTTTTGAATAAGATGGTCTCTGGCGTCACTACCTGCATTTGTGTAGTCTGTGCATAAGTTTAATGTGCCTGTGTGAATTGGCTATTTCCTCTGTTGTACAGCTGTCATTTAGAAAAAGCTGCTAAAATGTTGGCTAATGCTACTAAGGCCTGTGTTCTACATCATCCGTCAAACTTTGCATGGAAGACTGCAGTGAGATGGTGACTCTCTTTCCCCATATTGTAATTTAAAACCTCATGTTTTGTGTGTATTTTAAAAATAGGGATGTTCTGTATTTTGTAAATAGTTGGCATTGATAGTATTGGCTGTGGTGTACTAACAGCTTTGACATGAGAACAGGTAGGCGATAGCTTATGGCTTTTATCTGTGATACAGGAGGAAGCATTTGGCATGGAACAGGGATGATGCTGGAAGGAGTTGAGCTTCCCTTCTTGGGAAGTAGGCCCTTGGCATCTATCTGTATTTTGCCCTCTTCTCCGCTTTCACAGCGCTGATGACAAATGGCCATGATTGTATTGTATTTTTCTAGCATACCAGTAGTAAAAAATATATTGTTGGCAGACTGTCATCTAACTTTAGAGATAGCTCCCTGTGGTTGTAATAGGCACTGGGAACTATTGCTGCAGGCTGTCCTTGGATTTGAGCAGATGTCCCTGCGTTACCTGTATGTTTGAGAGCTTGTTTTTTCCCTTGTTTTGAGAGCTGTCTTTGCAACAAGGAAGACCAACAAATCCATCCTCCAAAATAACAGCAGAATTTCTAGACCATGCTTTAGAAGCATCAACTCCAAACATGCAGCAATTGATATGCCTCTTTAATTGTTATGAAGGAAATCCTGGTGTGGTAAAAAATAAATCTTTATAATAATGTTTTCTGGTTTTGCATCTGTGGTAAAACCATCATTTTGTCATGGAGCTTAGTAATGGGAAACACAGACCAGGTTACCATGTTTGGCTTGGTCAGTATAGAGGATCCTGTTTACAGGATGTTTTCAATGTGCAGGGCAGTCTAGCCAAGTGGTATGAGTCTGAGAGGTAGGAACTTGAGATTTTGATTTCATTGCCATAGATTTCATTGCTGCTTCTCATGCAAAAGAGAAGGAAGGAGGGGGAAGAGTGTTCTGCTTCCTTATCTGCAAAATAAATCAGTTTGTGTAAAGCTTGATTGCTTAGTCATTAATTTGTATAGTTTGCCTGGTGTGGATATTTCAGTCTGGTTGCAGATTCAGTGATAATACTGTTTCCTCACTCATTATATTAAGGCTGGAAGGACTTCTATCCCAGTTCTCAGTCAGGATCAAGTATCGCTTGACTGCATGCAGAAGGTGATAGGCTGTACTCATGTCATCTATGTCCTTCTCAGTCCCTGTTTTCTTCCTCAGCTCTCATGCCATCCATCCATCCTACACCAAAAGCATCCCTGGGCCTCTCACAACAGAGGAGGCAATGGTTCTATCTGCAGTTCAACCCGTCTCCTGGGATAGTCACTTAAGTCCCGTGTTCTCTAGAGCTGTTGGCTGGGAGGACTGCTGAGGACACAGGGCAGGGAAAACTGATCTTTGGAGATTTCTTCTTCCCTGGTCTCTGCTGTTTGCCTTGCGGTTCACACCATGCATTGGCTTTGGTGTAGACATGCCTTGCCAGCTGGTAAATACTGACATAACCTGCGCTTATAAAAATAACCTCCTCTAAAGGGCATTCCAGAATACCCATAGGGAGGTTTTTTCACTTCCTTTTTTGTTTTGAACAGTGATGTGTTTGCGGGGAGTTTTTTTGGTTGTTTTTGTGGGGCGTGGGGGAGTGGTGTTTATTGTTTCTCCCCCCTCATGAACAGATCTGCACAGGGCTTATATAACCTGCTAAAAAGTAAAACTTATCTGTTCTTTGCCACTGCATATGCTGGGGTTGCCACGCAAATATTTGAGGGATGGTGTTGCCTCTTTAGTCAAAAGAAGCTTGGAAACAGCTCGTTTTTGGGTTTGGTTTATTTTTTTTTCCCCCTAATATCTTATTCAAGTCTTCTTTGCTGCAAAATGAGATTAATTTCTTCAGAATATTTCCCCAGTGGACCTGAAGAATAAGTCACTGTAATCATTATAACTTTTTTCATACTAGAGGCTGCTACCATGTCCTTTCCTATAGTTTTATCTTTTTCTCTCTCTCTTTCTGTCTCTGAAGAAAAACTTACCATTCAGCTTAGTTCATGTTTACTCAGTTCCTTCTTGTGTTCCTTTTTCTTGGATTCCTCCCAGTTTTGTCCATATTTTATTGTGGTGTCCTACACAGACAAGGCTGCTCAAGTTGAAGATTCAGTAGCGTCAAATTATTTTGTATAGGTTCCAGAGATACGCTTTTTTTTCCTTCCCACATTTTGTGATAGCATCACACTATTGACTACTTTCCAGCTTGTAATCATCAGTTGTATTCTGCAGTGCTACAGACTTGTTCTCCCTCATATCTACATTTAATTTTTCCTTCCAAAATGTTGTTATTTACAGTTTTCTACATACAATTTCATCTTGGTCTTTTTTTTTTTTTCCTTGAAAGGGGGTGGGGTCATCTAATCTATCAATCTAGGGTTTTTTTTTTCTATTTTTTTTTTCCTTGTTTGCAAGCCATCTAGTTTGGTGCCATCCTTGTATTTAATAAATGGACTCTATCTATTACTTTCATTAATGATCTGTGAAATGTATTTTAGAAGTGGGTCCAGAATAGATGACTGAGGGAGGAGGAGAAGAGTTGCTCTGAGTCGTGTTTGCCATTCAAGTATTGCAGCCGCCTTTCTTGGCCTTTAAGGAAGCTAGGGAAACAGCTCTCTCAGCAGTTTCACCAATCAACAAGCTTTGTGCATAATGAGGTTCTCCTGTTTGTTGCTGGAAGTGGTGTGCCCAGTCCTCTAAGGGAAAAAAAAACCAACACAAAAAACAACCAAGAAGCTTCTGAAAATGGGGAAGATAGTTTTGTTTGTTTGTTTTTACTGCTATGTATTTTTATATTGTATTCTCTGGATATTTTTCTAGGCTTTAAAGCACCTACAACCATGTTTACCTTCCTAGTTGTCAACATCACAATCGTTATTTGTTTGGCTTATACTTGTTTTGGCTGTTTCAAGTACCTGAGCCCACTGAATTATAAGGTAAGATGGATACCTAACACCTTTCAGCACCTACCTATGTGCTTGATGTAGCACCAGATGTTCCTGCTGGGTTGTTTGTGCCTTCTCGCTAGCAACATCTGTCCACAAAGGTTCATCCCAGTAAGATGGCTGAAGAGGGCTGATAGGAGAGGTCAGCTGCTTGGCACGGTGGAAGCCTGTCAGTGATAGCAGGAACTGAATTTGAGAGGAAAGAGTAGTGTGGAAGAAGTATGCAAGAGGATTGGAGGAGGGAGTACCAGCACTGCACAGAGATCCCTCTGGGCAGGTTTTTGGGTGCTTACAATCTCTATATATTGTTTTGGCTTACCAGATTGATATTGTCTCTCTTCCTTTCCCCACCTGTTACTGGTTACAGATAGAAGACACGCAAGGTGAAAGAGGAAGCGACACAGATGTGCCAACCATCCCAACATCTTCTGTAAGAAGTTAAGAGTTACTAATATTCTCTTACGTTTCCTAGAAAAACTTAATTTCACACCCTGCTTACCAAAGAGCTTGTGTAGGACATGTTAGTCTGAATGGACTGTGGGATTTCCCATATGTGTGTGGGACCAGAGAGTTCTGCAGCTGGGCTCCTTGACTGTTCCCAGGTGGTGTTCCAGAAGTACCTTCGGCTGACGTTGTAGGACTAGTTGAGACATGCTACTTCCAGCAGCTCTGTACGCTGTCTTCTGGGCCTTACACCAGACAGATCCTCACATCTGGACAGCTGCCAAATGCAGTCAGGTGCCACTGCTTTGTGACTTTGAAAGTTGTGACATGTGTAGCGGGTCTTACCTGCCATGTCACTAAACAGGATGTAGGACTGAGGTAGAAATAGAGGTCTTTGTGCCACAGCCTACAAGTGCAGGGGAACGTTGCACCGGGAAGCCTCCGTTAGGGTGCAAAAGGCCTTAGGTGTTAAGGTGAAGAATGGGAAACGGATGAAAAGAAGAGTGGCGAGGGGAAAAATTATCCTGGGTGAATTATCCCAACGTTACACTTTGAGAGACTAGTAAAATCCTTAACACTTGTGATTTCAGATGTACGTGCCCCGAGTTTTGCATCCCTATTCTACAGAAAGGACGATGCTTGCCCATAAGGAGCAGCAATCATATGGCACCATGGACAACACTAATTCACAGGCAGAAGAAATCATAAACTATTCTGCTGGACCTGCAATTATTGAGCAGGCATCGAAAGGTTCGCTTTGAATACTAAGGACTAACACAAGGTGGAGCACTTGGTCCAGGTTTAGGAGAACTAATTCCCCACCACCACCACCGCCTAAGTATTCTGTTTTATTTACGTATTCCTGCCTACAGAAGAGATACAGAAATAATTCAGTGTGTGGTCTGCAGCTGTGCTCGGAGATTAAAAAGCAGATGCCTTGGGACTGATTGTTTTCTAGGCTGTATACACACATTGTGAGACGAACATGTTGAACACAGAGATGCTGATCCTCAGGGACTTCACTTATGCTATCTCATCACTTGCCTTATGAATTTAACTTATGCTGCATTTTGATACCTGGTCACCAAAGTAAATGCAGCTATTACAGCTGTCATTTATTTATTCAAAGTAATTCTTGCTTTTTTAAAAAAAAACAATAATAATAATAATGAAAAACCCTTTAGTATTTATAAATCTCTTGGGATGTGTTAAATCCTGAGGCAATGTCACTTTTGATGAAAATGCTGTTTACATGGGTGCTGAGGATGGTGTGTGGGAGTCTCTCCTCTTGTCACCCAAAGTACTCAGTGTAGATTTGACCATGGTTACTTTTTTTCCTTAAAAGAGATGAGGGAGTTACTGTGCACTTGGGTACTAAAAGTACCAAAACAAAAATATGGGTGTAAAGAAGGGAGTGATTGATAGTTTTTAGATATTTTTGGAGGGCATTTAGGTTGTTAGTCTCTGTTCACTTTTTTTAAGGGCCTTCCACAATGAAAGTTCACCTGCCAACAATAACAGATGTAAACATTTTATCTTTCTTTTAATCTTGTGTCAAAATGACATATCTCTGGGTTTTCTCTATAGTGCCAGTTATGTGAGCTGTAAGATACCAAGTTTTTAAATTATGTAGTAGGTGCCAATTTATTCCGAAGTACATTGTGTCAAAGTGTAACTAATAATCACCAAGCAATAAAACACTGAGTTCAGAGAAATTTAAGGCTGTCTTGATTGATTTGTTTTTTTCTTTGCGTATTGAAACAGTTCTTTTGCTAGCTGCTTCGCAGCATGATCGGTGTCATGAACTCTTCATAAGAGCACTGTCAGGAGGCTTAGAATGACAGTATGTCCCATGAGAGATTTGAATACTTTTAAATTTCTCTAGGGGGTGAATCTTGGTGACCTTTGGGTGGGAGAAGGTTTTGGCCCTCCCAAGCCTTCTGTTTGCCTGCTCATCATTAAACTGTTAGTTCCTGAACTTGACCTTTTTCTAGCATGTCTGTGAAGCAGCAACATCTTGAGATTGGAGTAGAATTTGTGCCATAAGTAAGTGTGTGCAGATGTTCAGTGTCTTACAGGACTGGCTCCAGCTTCCCCAGACAGCGCTCTGGACGAATGCTGAGCAGGAGACCTGCCCTGCTGCAAGAAGGACCCTGCAGAGCTCTGATAACCCTGATGACCTGCCCATCCTCTTAGGTGAAGGTACGTGTAACTCCTGGTTCTTGAAAGGCAAGTGGGGAGCCTTGTCTCATGGGGGGCATGGATTTGTGTCAGGCTTCTTTATACTGTCACTTCAGTGTTGCAGTTTAGTCTGTGTGTGCAGTTTATGCTTGTGTGTGGTGGTGGGGGGAAATGTTTTGATTTTATCAATTGTGTTATTCCTAGAGGTGGAATGTACACAATATTGTGGGGTTTTTTTAGCGATTGTGGCATTTCTAGAGGTAATACAAACTCTGGATACAAACTGCCATTTAAGATTGGTATTCAAACCAAGAAAAAATAAAACTAACAGACTCCACATTTTTCACTTGTCTTTTGTGTCTCTCATACAGATGTGAGGACAGAAGGAGGAGACAGAGCCTGTTGTATTCATTAGATCAGAAGTCTGTGATTGTTCTAACTCATTTGTAGCTGCAGTACCCCATCTCATACAGGTGTCTGCAGAAGCAGTGGACACGTATGTGTAAACTAATTGAGGAATCAAAGAAATGATTCAGCTACCACACTTGAATTGTTTACAGTGCTGGCACTGCGGGATTTTTATGCTCTGTGGTATAACTTACTTTTTTGAACAAGTGACTTGATATTCACTGTCAGGTTCTTTGTGTCATATCAAGGACAAAAACTCTTTTGGTGATTGGATTTCCTTTTTGTGCTTGGAAGGCTGCTGAACTTTGGTAATGAAGCTCCTTGTGGGTGGCACAGGTTCAGTACAGACAGGGCCAGCTCTCGTGTGATCTTGAATAAACCCACCTCCAGTCATGCTAAAGTGCTTCAGATACAGAATATGGAAAACCTATTCAGTAATGAAAAGTTGCATCTTGCTGAGTAGTCACTGCTGGCATTTGAGGAACCAGTTCATGTGTCTGATGGGGAAATCACCTGCATATTTCAGTTATCGTGTAGCAGCTATTCTTGTTTGCCACTGTACTCTGTTGTAGTTAAACTCCTAGAAATGTCTAGGATATTAGGCCAGGCACTAGTTTTAGTAAAGGCTGGGATCACCTATTAGTAAATTATCACAAGACCGTGTATAGCAACACACGCGTTAAAGGCTGGTTTATCAGCTTTGCTATGTTGTGCTTGCTTCCCAGTATCTTTTGGGTCTCTTTCTGAGAGCTGGAAGTAATTAGGAAACTGCACTGGCTCTAATTCATTCCTTCATGCTGGTGGATATCTCTAAGAGGATAAAATTAGATCGGCAGGAGAAACTCCTTGCATTCCTTGCTGAGCCCCAGAGAAAAGCTGAGGGATGGAAGCCTCAACAAATGTGGATATTGGCTCCACTGTATTTGAAATTCATATTTAAAGCCATTGCACATTCTTTACTGTTCTTTTTATAAATCTTTTGGCAGGAAGCCTAAGCAAGTGGCCCAGCTGGAGTTGCTGATTGTCGCTCCCAGAAGCCATATTCGCTGAGATCCAGAGCCTGCTGCTCGCCTTGAATTGCTCAGTTGAAACAACTCCCCCCCACTTCGCTCCTTGTGAAGTCCTCACTTGCGTTCTAGCAGCCGCTACCAACAGTGCTCCTGTGGAATGTGAATCCTGGACGAGCCTGACATTCAAACACGAGTAAGCCCTACAGTGCTGTGATGGGATTCTCTGTGACACAACTGAGGGGACAACCTCTGAAAGAAAAGTTGAAGAACAGAGCCTGTTTGATATTTGTACAATCTAGTGCACTTCTGCAAAGACTTCGCTATAGATAGATCTTCTATAGTGAAGAAAATGCTATATGGTATGCTGAGACTAAAAAAAAAAAAAAACAAACTAAAAAAAAACCCCAAAAAACCCCACCAAACAAAAAAACCCCAACCAAACCCCAGAAAAACCTTGGCTAGTGTAGATGTACCTAGTTCTGTGCCAGGTAGGTCTTATTCTATGTGTATGCCCAATCTGGTTCACCTCCTGCCCTCCTACAACACATCAACACCCAAATGAAGATTGCAATTTCTCATTGTCATTAGGTGCACGCGTTCAGGCCTTGTTTTCCTTTGGGCTTTTCCCATGTCCTGAGCCAAAAGGAGATGTCTGTGCTGGCCAAGTTTTTACATGCTTCAGTGTAGCACTAGACCATGTTCTTTCTCTCTTTACAGAAATCCAGTTCCCAGCTCGGTTTACCCACAGATGCTAGCAGCACAACTGAAAGCTTTCTCACGTATGATCTACAGACAGTTCATTTATTAGCGTTTGGAAGCCTTTTATGCATTTCAAGAAGGTGGGGTTGTCCTAGGAGCAGCAGACCACAGAGTTGTTCTCCTGGCTCTTAGCAAAAGCGAGGTGAGAGGCACAGGAAGATTTGGGGAGGAGGGGTCTTTTTCTGTCACTAGCACAAGCCCAAGCCCATTGAGTACAAAGAAAAGACACACTTTAATATCTCTAAACTGCAACAATACAAGGAAATTCGCACTTTTAATTCCAAATGATGGCCAGGGTCGTAACTTTCAAAGAGGCCATGTATCTTATCTTCTTAAACTGGCCTTGCAAATTCCTTCTCTGTCTAATCTAAAGACTTCTCGAATGATTCTTCTTGTCACCTGTCTCTAACAGCTGCAAGTGCCTGTTTCAGATATTTCAGAGGTACAAAAGTTGTTCTTTCTTTTGAGGACAGCTGTCTAACAGATCAAAACAGAAAGAAAATTACCAAAAGTAGAGACACTGAAAATTGAGTCATTGTAGCGGAACATTCTTCCATCTAATTTTTTGGTTCTTGGGTTAACTCCTGGCTCTTGCTTTGTATCCGACATCCTATTGGTTAGGCCATAGCATCTCAGCTGCAGCAAGTGCAACTTCCCAATTTTTTTTTGTGCTCAAACACAGAGCTCCTGGGTTCACTTGTTCACTGTCAGCAGAGCCTGTAAGCATTTGTTGTTTGAAGAGAATGTGTATCACGATCAGCTGTCTTTCTCTTGCATGTACCATAATTAGCTTTTAATTCTTTTGACGAAACAATAAATGTGGCCCCATGAATTAACTGGTATCGTATGTGAAGCTGCTTCTCCCTACTCAGTGTGCCTCCATTACTTATCTCTTCTAACTAGGAGCCTGCAGTCTCCAGTAAAGCCCGACTCTGGATTCCTGGTTGAAAGCAAACGTTGTTGCTTTCCTGGAGGAGGATTTGTTCCCTTCTGTAGCAGCTTATTTCCTGCCTTCGTAGGTAAGTGCTGCTGTAACAAGTGTCTGGTCTTTTCACCTTTGAATGTATTGAAAGTCCCACCTCAAGACCAACTTTTATGGCTAGTGGAAAGTAATGGTCTGTGGTGTTGCATAAGGATTTCACTAACTTAGCGAGCTAAATATATTTCCAACTTCAATTCTTGATGGAGTTCTCTTTCCACTGAAGTTCTGGTTTGGAAATGTCCATAATGGCCATGATTAGATTTCCTCAAGTCTGGTTAGATTAAGAGTTTGTGTATCTTAAAAAGACTACTTTTTACTACTGTATTTGACTTTCTGCACAACAGCTTCTCTTTGTTTCATTGGGGGGTTCCCCCCCTCAATGAGTAGGTGGAGTTGGTATTGGCTGTCAGGGAGAAATTATATTCATTCTGCTGTAACCCTTCTCAGACTTGGATTTACCTGCTGGATAGATGTTCAGAAGGTTCAGTACATTGTATTTGTTTTGTAGAAGTGTCTAAAATAACCCAAATTCTCTGATTCTTAGTTGTCATCTCTCAACTGGTGTTGGCAGCATCTAATGATACAAAGTTTTTGTGGTCTTCAGCAGTCTGCAGCTTGATCCCATCATATCATTTCCCCACGATGTGATAGATCTGTGACACATATGATGTAACACAGATACGATAGTGTCATTTTAGGGCCTGAAAGCACTTTTATCTTCCAGGCCCTCAACTGGTGTTTATGTTTAGATCTTGAAGTAAAATAGCTTTTTCTGAGAAGTCACAGGCCAGTGGTTGCAAGATCTGATAGCTTTGAACACGCTGCACTAGATCTGTGCACGATATTCAAGTGGGAATGGGTGGGCCTGTAAATAGGTAAGAGGAAGAGAGGGAAATTTTCACATCTGTTTCTGGACTCAGTGGTTAATTAAGTTCTAGTTCATAGTTAATGAAGACACTATTCTGAAAAGTGATGTTTAAAATAGAGTTCTAGAAATCTAATGTATGGTATGTCATAAGGTACTCCTAAATAAAATAGGAGCTGGAATTTGTTCCTGTCTCATATCGTTACTGCTGTGTGGTATGAACCTCCAGTTTTTATGTAGTGACGCAAAAAGGTGAAAGTTTGCGATGGAAGTTAGTGACTGTTTTTGAAGGGTGTCTATCTGTTGTGCTTCTCAGATGTTTATTAAAAAAAGAAAAGTTGCAGTACAGGAGGAAGACTGAAAGCAGAGGGAATATAAGATAGGTGTGTTTTTGTACACAGCTCGCCTTCCTTCACGCATTTAGTGGTGGTTTATACTTGGCTTTTCAGATTGATTAGCTTTATTACACCCTGCTATCCTGAAATGTAAAGCACCAAGTTGCTTCTTTCAAGTGAAGATCTTCCGTGTCAAAACTTATTTTGAATTCTAAATTTTTTTCCCCAGAGCAAATTATGAGTATTTTTTTCCCCTCCATCTATAGACCTAGAGAAATAAAACCAGCATCTATGTCCGCAAAGGAAAATGGAAAAGAAAGTGATTTAAAAAATTCGCTAAGTACCATAATTTGGATGCAGGCAGATTTTTATGACAGGGTTCTAGCTTTAGGAATGGTGTAGACTTTTCTTATTTTTTTACATCTTATTTTTTGACATCTCTAACTTCAAAATTGTTCCTAAAATAGGAAGAATTCATTCCCTTCTAAGACCAGAAATGAGAATCTGCTCGGAAGAAAAGGGCAAAAATTGAAATTGGTTGTGCACCTTTGAGAGGAATCACTTAAGCAATTATTGCTGTTATTTAGCTTCAAAAGGGAAAAGACACAGTGGTACAGTAGTGAAGTTAGGAGAATTAATTAAATCTTTGTTCTGCAATGCGTTCTGTTGCTCAGACTGTGTGAGGTATTACTTAATCCCTCTTTGTCTCTGGTTTCTCTGAAAGATTAAGAATACCTTCTGAGCACTGCAAAAAGCTTTATCAGCCACAAAAGACTTGAAGTGATGCAAAAATAAAATTCCATTGAGACAGAAATGCAGGGGTGGACCTTTGTTCCCTTGAGACTGTATAAGAATTCCTAGAACTCAAGAGATACAAATGTATTTACATAGAAACTCACCCCAACAATGGAGCCTTGGTTGCAAAAGAGCTTATGAACTGCTGGAAAATAAAGCTCTTAGACTTCCTACATTTGGGGAAGTTGAAAGGTTAGTAGGCGTGCTCTGAGCAGAGATGAGATCCTACAAGGCAGCGACGGCCATAGTCCAGAAGTGAGTGGGAGTACTTGGGCTCAGCTGGAGCAGAGCTGCAACCAAAGCTCACGAAGTCGCACTGAGTGAGGGATGCTGCACAGACAGTGGGGAAAAATGTTAGTGGGGCTAGGCATTTCCCTGCTGCAGAGGAAGAGGTTAACATCGCTTAGCTGAATACCTTGGGGTGGGACACATCCACATACTCTTGTGCAATGGACAACTGAAGCAACAGTAGGTGGATGTGTTAAGAAGGAAGGATGGATATTTGCCAGGGAGCCAGTATCAGCAGGACAGGCAAAAGTTGGTTTTGCATTGGATGTGGAGAGGATACCAGTAGGGAGGCAAGTCGGGGACTGGGAGGAATTTCAGAGCTGAGGGTGCAGTTTCCCATTTCACCTGCCTCCCTGGGCCCAAAGCAGGCTGCAGCTGCTGCGAGGGGCAGACAGCTGGGCTGCGGACACAGCCAGAGCCCCTCGCTCAGCCCTGGGGACAGTGGGCTTTGCGAGCGGGATGCTGGGCCCCTGGCAGCTGCTGGGACAGGCAGCATAGGCAAGGTGAAGCATTCGGTTTCCCTCCTGGCACCTCTTTTGTGCTGTTGAAACAGTCGTGAGTCGGTCTTCACATATAGTTGAGTTTGTCATGTTGGTACCTTTGACTCAGTAGCTGCATGGTTGAGTGTAGTTTTGTCTTCTCATGTTTCTGTTCACCTTTTCTCTGCACTGTACTGTATTCCCTCTGCACTGAGCATCTGCAGCGGTTTGAACCATTGCTGCAAAGGAGGATTATCTTTCATTTAAGAAGACGAACCCATCACTTAAATCTCATTTATCATTCATCCTATCCTCAAAACTGCAGACATTCAGTTATTAAACACAGGGAGAGCATGAGCATCCTTCTTAAGATCCTAAAATCCAATCAGGAAGGTGTTTTGATGACTGAAGTTTGGACTACATCTAGCAAGGGGAAAGAGCTGTCACTCAGCGCAGATCTGTTTATAAATACTGCTCTCCTGAAGACAACTGACAATTGTAATGGGGCTAATTCTTCTAGCAGCATTGGCATAACACCATCAGGGCTGTCTGGCACTGCACAGGATATTTCTTCCGTGAAAGAAAACTAATCCTAAGCAAAATGGTTCTAGTGTGAGTTATGTTCCTTAAAGTGCTATTACAGCAAGTAAAACAAGTGGCATCATTTCTCAGTGTTTTAAAATAAGCTACCCTGAAATCAATATGGATTTATTCCTTGTCTCTTCCCACAGTATCCAGAAGGATCTTTCCATTCCTCTTTCAGACAAAAATGTATCTTCATTTAATGCATATTATGCATTGCACCTGCTGTAAAACAGAATGTACATTTGATTGACTGTCTTGAACCGATCAATCCCTGCCCCCGAGCAATTCCAGCTGACTCAGTGGTGATGAATAGTCCCCCTTACGGATCTAGATCTAACTGTGACGCTAGACTTAACAGGTTCTATTTTTTGCTAAATGATGGTTTAACTTCCTTTTTCACATGAAAGTGTGATTTCTATTCATTTTTTTTTCATTCATAATCTGAGTAATGCCTGACTTTTTTGTTTAATGTACATGAAGTCTTGTCATGTTTAATTATATAAGATGTCCAAAGGCTGCATATAGTGGCTTGGATTTTTCAGGACTTTATGGTTTGTAATTTAAAAGTCAGAAGTCAAATTTGGTTGTTGTGGGAGTTGGTTTAGCTGTATGAGAAGATGATGACCTTACTAGTGTTTTTCCATACCAGAAGCAGATAGTTTCCAAAGCACTTCGGCTGGAGGGGCAGAGTGTAAGTTCTGTTTATTTTCAGTGGCATCTCCATGGTTCTGAACCTCTATCCGGACTCTTCATGGGCTATAGCGGGCTAGTTAAAAAGCAAGGTTTAGGTCAGCTACTTCTGGTATCAGCGTGGGAGAAATGCATGTTGTGGAGCAACTTAAGGAAGAATGGCTTTTAGGACCACAGTTTCTTTGAGCAGAGACTGGGCAACTTTGGTCCAGAAATGGAAGCTTCACCAAGAAATGGCTCTGGAGCAAAACAAAATGTTTTAAGCATCGAAACGTCATTTGATTCTGGTTTCTCCTGAAGGGCATAGCTACTATTTCAAAGAGCCTTATTCCCAAGAAACAGCTCAGCATGATTGGCCTTGTTAGAGGAAACTCACTGTCTGAGCAGCAGGTAATTGGCTGGCTCACTTAAATAAGAACAAGTATAACAGAGCAGGGAGTCATTTCTTACTGCTTATTACTATTGCAATAATCCGATATGCAGTTACTTGCTAACAGAATGGTTACAACTATTTCTGATTATCTGACTTTTGCACTACTGACTGCTGTACCAGAATGTATCAGAAGTGAGTCTGGATTCACTCAAGGTGGTTTTCAAATCCAAATCTCAGGCTCGTGGGAGAGTTGCTCCCTGCAGAAAGAGATGCAGATGCTATCACTAGCCCACAAACACTTCATTAGCATTAAACCTTGCACTACAAGCAGTGGGATTGGCTGTGTTTTTCTAAAAACAGATTATTATTTTGGAAAAAGGGTAGGGGAATTGATGGCAGGCTTTACAGCTGGCACATAGCTGAATTTTATCCTCTTTCACATTGTCATAGCATTGCACTGAATCTTTGTATCTCAGTGTAGATAAGTAGGTGATGAACAACAGCTGTTGATAACTGTAGGCTTAAGGTTTGAGAAGTGTCACATCAGAATTCAGAACCACCTTTGCTATATAACAGGTGTTTAATTATAATTTTTAAGATTCTACAATCTACCACACCTTTTATGTCCAGATTTTTTTCCTACCCATTTTTGTGCTGGATTTAGTATCTTGGTGTCTATCTTCTATACTAAGTAAAACTGACAGTGTGGACAGCTTGTGTTTGTAATAGGCTGATGTGCACTTACCTGGCCTGCAGAGGGGGGCAAGGACGTGCTTGCTTACTGTCTCTGTTCGTTAGCATTGTCTCAGATATTGTTGAGCACTGTGAGGCACATTTCAAAATAGAAAGGTCCTACAGGAGGTTGGGTTTTGTGCAGCTCTTGCTGGTGACTGAGCCCGGATGAGCTGCTGTAACACAAAATCACAAAACAGAGTGCTGATGTGCCTCCTTCCACTGAGGCTGGGCCCCTTCAAGCAGATCTGCTCCAGAAGGGAGAGAGAAAAGGCTTCAAGCTTTCTACTCACATCTGAAAATCGGTTTGGCAGGTATCATATAGCAAACTTCCTTCCCACTTACTTTATCTGCGCTGTGACTGAGCAGTCCCTGGGGAAGTATTCAGTTATATCAGTATATGGCAGCGCTCCCTAGCACCACAGCAGATGTCTGCATGTGCATTAAAGATAAGAGAGGATGATCTCCAGCTCTGAAATATAAGGCCACACAGGGGACAGAAGTAAGGCAAAACCAAATGGCCAGAGATCAAGACTTGTGCAGGAGGGAGCCCAGTGGGGCATGTAAACAGCTGTCATTATTAGAGGTGAGCTGATTCCTCCTGAATAAGCAATCTTTTTTTAATATACTGAACCTGAAACAAGTTTGGGGATGGTCTTCTCTGAGAATAATCTATTTTAGACAAAGTGAATGATTCTGTATTTTCTTCCTGTCTAGTCAAAACAGATAGGCCTGAAACACATGTTATTTTGCAAATGAGAACATAAATTTTGACTAATGAAAGCATTTACAAGTACTCATTACTAATCTGGAAGCAGTCAGCTGTCTTAAAGAATTCAAGTATAGCGAAGGTCTAAGGCAGCACTGCAGTCAGTCTTGTAGGGAGACCTGAGAGCTGCTGTGCCTTCCTCTACGGGCAGAGGTAGGTGCAGAAGCACAGAAGGCAGAGGAAGGGTAGCAAGAGGTCTCATCTCTGCTCAGAAAACTGATCCAAGCTGTTCCACAACCCATCTGCCCTAATGATTTTCTGTCACGGCATATCAGGTGGCTTTGAGCACCAAGATTCAAATGTGCCCAGCAGGAGTGTTGACTTTCCTTCCCTGAAACAAACTAGTCAGTATTCTTGAGTCTAAAGCCCTGTAGGATGGAGCCAGGCTCTGCTGGAGTGACTGTTATTTAACAGCCCCCGTTTCAGTAATATTGTGAAATAATACTAATCCATGCAAGTGTTATTGGTGGATTGTATTTCTCTCTGCTTCTAGGGGTAAGGAAGTATATCACAAGTGACTGGAGAACAAAACCATACTGAAATCAGTCATCTGGATACAGTTTAAGAGTGTTTGAAGCTTAACTGCACACACTAGGGACTGTTGCTGGCAAAAACATACAGCCTTTCAAATTCAGTTTTCTTTGAGCAGTTTGTCTTCGATCTGATCTTTGTAACAGATCCAGTACAGAATCAACAGGTTCTGAATTGATGCTTCTCTTTGCTGTCACCAAGCAGAATCTCAGTTATTAAAAATTTAAAAGAAACATATGAGTATTATTCAAAATTTTAATGCAAGTTTCTTTGAATTTTGAATTAATAAAATTTTTATTCTTTAATAAGAAGTATTCACAATACCCTGCAGAAGCAGCGCAAAGCCACAGTGTTTTGTCCTGATCCAGGGCTATGATTTTTAGTTCAGAGTAGCTTGGGCTATAATTACTCCCACCCTCCTTCTGGTCTGAGCTACAGGCACCTGTGTGTTTCAGCTGTTCCTCACATGTTGCTGTCCCAGGAGCCTGGCACAGGGGAGCCGAGCTTCCTCACAGCCAGGAAGCTGCTTAACAGCCCAGGCTCAAAGAGAAAGGCAGCCAGCAGTAACCAGCTGGCTAGTTTAAAGGTACTGTAGATCATCAATGCTTGCATTCATGCAAGTTAGGTCTTGCTAGGCTGTTCCCCATTCTTTACATGAGGAACCTCCCACCTATACCAACTCAAGGTTTACTGCTGCCGTGAAAAAAAAAAAAGCGCCTTTCATAACAATTAAACTGTTATTAGTTATGTTACTAGTGGTAGGATCTATTTTTCAATTTCAAAGCAAGAGTCAGGAATACAACAGAACAGATTTTAGAAGCCTGTGCTTGGGGGAGAAAGTAATCCAATAATCTTCATGCTACCTTCTTAACCTAGATGAACAAAATAAACCATTCCAAAACCAGCAGGTATGCGTGGCAGTATCTTGTTGAGATATACTGCATTTTTCTTGCTGTCCTCTCTCACATCTGGTCGAGAATAAGATCTAATTATATGGATTACAGTAGATTTAGTAAGGCCTGCACCTGTGCTAAGCTAAAGCAATTACCCTCCTGTTTGTTAGGGGAATTATTCTCCTTTCTTTCTCCAAAGTTGCTCTTTCTCGACTTTCCCAACAAATTGCAGAATGTCTTCAGCAAGAAGTTCAGGTTCCTCCAAAGCTGCGAAGTGGCCACCTCGAGGCATGAAATTGAAGGAAACTATGTTGGTGTATTTCTTCTGGGCCCAGGCCTGGGGTGTGTGCATGACTTCATTAGGGAAGGAGGCAATGCCAGTAGGTACTTGTACTGTGAGCCTGAGAGGGGAGAGAATAATTTTAATCTTTCACTTAACTCAGCAAGAAATGGAAAGTCCCGTGGAAATATTGTTCTTAAGCAGTTGGGCACATTATTAGGCAATTAAAACTTGACTTCCATATCCTTAATTTGAACATTTGACAATGCTCCTATTCCTGGGGGGGGAATTCTAATTTTTGCATCAAGTTTCCTCATGCTGCAATCGGGGCACAAGAGTCATGTATTGAGGGGAAAGCACACAATTTGACAAGGGCTGGAGAGAGAGATTTACAGTGAAGATTACAACTGAAACATGTTGAGCCTGTCAGGACAACTGGAGGGTAGGCAGGGGAAGAAGTATCTTGAACTACTGCAAAGGGGGAGGAGAGGGGAGAAGTAATAAGAGAGTAAATCTGTAATAGTTCAGAGGAAACACTTCTGACCGTGAGACTACCCTGTAAAGTCGCTCTTGCTTTTAACTGGAACAAATGTACTCTACAGAACATTTTGCACATTAGTAAGTATAGCGAAGCAACTGGATTTGAGGGGAAAAGTACCTTCGAAAGTGTAACAGTCCACACTTGTTATAAACAGAGCAACAGTTTCTAAATGTAAATATCCCATACACAAGACTTCATTGTCAAAAGTGACAGACTTTAAAATTTAGATACAAGAGTTGTTGGGCACATCACCACTGGAAGCCTGAAAACAGGGTGCCTAATTTTACGTAGGACTTTAAGACTCTTTCCTCTAGGCACATAGAAGCTCAAAGAGCTCATCTCATGTAGGCAGAACTGGAGCAGGATGCTGCCCACAGTGTAGCCACAGCAGCTTCAAGAACAGAGTCAGCTTCCTGGGAGCATCATTTCACAGCTAAATAAATACCATAGCACCAAGCTGTGGTTGCGAATACCTCAGGGCAGGTTTAAGCCTTCAGAAATATTCAAGCTGACACAAGTATATGCAACCAAGCTGCTGTCTTAAGTGTCTGCACAGCAGGAACATCAGTCTTAATGACTTTCAAATTATTCAGTTTGTCAGTATATTGAAGTTGCTTCCAAAGGTAGGACTTAAATCTTTTGCAGAAATAGGCAAACTATGTCCAGAAAAGTACTAGAACTACAAACCAAATAAACTATAAACAAAACTAACTGCATGACTCAGTTGCAGGCTAATTTAGTAACTGAAGTAAATAAAATCTGGAAGTCCTTGCACATGCTTTCCCCTAGTTGGATGCACCATGGATGGGAGGTCTTCAAGCACTGCCTCCAGTCAGATTCTTCTTACTGATGGTTCAGGATTCTTACCTAATTACTGTGTTTTCCAGGCACAACACAGTACACAACTAACAGACCTGTCCTGCAGAGGAACAGGGTGATACAGCATTGCTTTTCGTCAGCCTTCAGAAACTTGCAGTAGCTATAAGGCATAAGCAACCTGTCTTCAACCATAAAATAAGATTCAGGCCAAAATATTTAAAGAAAAAATCCACTTACCTTTCATGTTTCTCTGTGCCTATCCCCTTCTGCAAATTTTCTTTGTAAAAACGCATTGATGAGACTATACAGCCTGACACCCAGTAGATCATGATATTGGTGAGCAGATCATCCAGGTTAAACTTCCTGAATAGGTAAGCCCAGAGATTGCTTAGTTAGAACTGAGTAGCATTTTGCATTACTTTAGCAGGGACTTGACTTTTGTTTGGTTTTAAGAAAAAAGTTACAAGGAAAAAATAGTTAACTTGGTTAAGAAAAGGCTGAAAGGTGAAGTGTATCCCCTTCTGTCTGTCAGTAGCCAAATAAACATGTTAAAGGCTTTCAGACACAAACTGGGAAGTGACATTTCAACTCCTGCACAGTAGGCAGACTCCAACAAGCACTTTATGCCCCAGCGTAGCTGTCTATGCTGTCCATAGATGGGAGGGTAGGAGCAGAACAGCACATGGAACAGCTTGTGCCATTTATTATTTGTAATTTGAAATGCTACCATGAGCCTTCAATAGAGCCATCACACCAACATGTGCTGCTGTAAACAGCGCATGTTTCATATCAAATTATTAGCTGTATGCAGTGCAAACATTCTATTCAAATCCGTTGTCCCTAGACCTTTTCATAACATGCTCCTTCACTCCACTCCTGCCAGGTAGCTCAGCAGTTTCCAAAGGGGTCTTCATCTCAGATTTCTGCTGCACACTAAGAATGATCCTTTATTAGTAAACAGTAGGTAAATGAAGCAATACTGATCAATTTAAAGCTAATTCATAGAGAGTTAAGTATTAGTATTAAAATGAATTATGAGTTCTGTTTCCCAGCATCTTAATGTAGGTTAAACTTTTATTTTTCTGTCCTAATGATGTTCTCCCATCTAAGTCAGTTTTTAATCCCCAGAAGTTGCAGGGGGCAGAACTGGAGCAGGATGCTGCCCACAGTGTAGCCACAGCAGCTTCAAGAACAGAGTCAGCTTCCTGGGAGCATCATTTCACAGCTAAATAAATACCATAGCACCAAGCTGTGGTTGCGAATACCTCAGGGCAGGTTTAAGCCTTCAGAAATATTCAAGCTGACACAAGTATATGCAACCAAGCTGCTGTCTTAAGTGTCTGCACAGCAGGAACATCAGTCTTAATGACTTTCAAATTATTCAGTTTGTCAGTATATTGAAGTTGCTTCCAAAGGTAGGACTTAAATCTTTTGCAGAAATAGGCAAACTATGTCCAGAAAAGTACTAGAACTACAAACCAAATAAACTATAAACAAAACTAACTGCATGACTCAGTTGCAGGCTAATTTAGTAACTGAAGTAAATAAAATCTGGAAGTCCTTGCACATGCTTTCCCCTAGTTGGATACACCATGGATGGGAGGTCTTCAAGCACTGCCTCCAGTCAGATTCTTCTTACTGATGGTTCAGGATTCTTACCTAATTACTGTGTTTTCCAGGCACAACACAGTACACAACTAACAGACCTGTCCTGCAGAGGAACAGGGTGATACAGCATTGCTTTTCGTCAGCCTTCAGAAACTTGCAGTAGCTATAAGGCATAAGCAACCTGTCTTCAACCATAAAATAAGATTCAGGCCAAAATATTTAAAGAAAAAATCCACTTACCTTTCATGTTTCTGTGTGCCTATCCCCTTCTGCAAATTTTCTTTGTAAAAACGCATTGAGGAGACTATACAGCCTGACACCCAGTAGATCATGATATTGGTGAGCAGATCATCCAGGTTAAACTTCCTGAATAGGTAAGCCCAGAGATTGCTTAGTTAGAACTGAGTAGCATTTTGCATTACTTTAGCAGGGACTTGACTTTTGTTTGGTTTTAAGAAAAAAGTTACAAGGAAAAAATAGTTAACTTGGTTAAGAAAAGGCTGAAAGGTGAAGTGTATCCCCTTCTGTCTGTCAGTAGCCAAATAAACATGTTAAAGGCTTTCAGACACAAACTGGGAAGTGACATTTCAACTCCTGCACAGTAGGCAGACTCCAACAAGCACTTTATGCCCCAGCGTAGCTGTCTGTGCTATCCATAGATGGGAGGGTAGGAGCAGAACAGCACATGGAACAGCTTGTGCCATTTATTATTTGTAATTTGAAATGCTACCATGAGCCTTCAATAGAGCCATCACACCAACATGCGCTGCTGTAAACAGCGCATGTTTCATATCAAATTATTAGCTGTATGCAGTGCAAACATTCTATTCAAATCCGTTGTCCCTAGACCTTTTCATAACATGCTCCTTCACTCCACTCCTGCCAGGTAGCTCAGCAGTTTCCAAAGGGGTCTTCATCTCAGATTTCTGCTGCACACTAAGAATGATCCTTTATTAGTAAACAGTAGGTAAATGAAGCAATACTGATCAATTAAAAGCTAATTCATAGAGAGTTAAGTATTAGTATTAAAATGAATTATGAGTTCTGTTTCCCAGCATCTTAATGTAGGTTAAACTTTTATTTTTCTGTCCTAATGATGTTCTCCCATCTAAGTCAGTTTTTAATCCCCAGAAGTTGCAGGGCGTATCTCTTTTCTAGGATATCAAAGTGGGAAGGGAATACATCAGCCTTCATTGCCTATTAGCTTCTTTGCATGCTGTAGTACAGCACTACATCATTTGTGGTCACTACAGGCTCCCTACAAGATGTGAGGCGATCAATTCAGACAAACTTCTTTAGCTCTGGGTGTAGTCATCTCATCCAAAATGGCATAAGAGGTAACGCTTACCTCTCTACTCCTCCATCCTCTAAATTATGGAATTCCAGATCAGTCCATGTAGAAAACTTCTCCAAGATGTATGCAGCCAGTCCTACAGGAGAGTCATTCAAACCACAGCCTGAAAAGGAGAAGGAAAATTTAACTAAAATTGCGACTACTGAACACAGACTGTTATAGAAGCAGCCCATTATAATACAGGGTAGATGATAACTTTACAAAGCTATTCCAGTAGCCATGTTCTTAAATAAATAAGTAAAATACTAGAACAAGTTGGAGCCGTTTATTGTGGAATCATTAACTGATAGTATCTGCAAACCAACAGGCTCTGCATTAGCTCACACTGTATGTTTTTTGAACTGATGTAACAGTATTGGATTTCTGCTGGCTTTTTTTTTTTTTTCTTGTAAGCTAATAAGATTAAGCTCTATGTGCCAAGGAGGGTTTTCTTCCATTAATCTGGAAGTTGTCATGTATTAAACAGCATTACAGGACCAAACCCACATGCCTACACATGACCGGGAGAATTTGCACCATTATCTAACAACAAAAACATTTTAAGGATTATTAGAAAGTCATTAAAGAAGAGCAAGGCTTCTGAATTAGCAATAGCCAACTGCCTTCATGTAGAACAAGGCTGAATATACTTTTTATAGTTTGTTTTGCTTGGACAGAAAAACCATACCCGCACCTGGAACTTTGCTAATACATCCTAGTGCTGTGAAATACAGGGACCATAAACTGTCCCAGCTGCTCAGAAAAACTTCAGAAAAAGCTTTTCCTGTGGAGCAGCAATATGTCTGAAGTTCTACCCGTGCAACTCAACCTTCCTGAAAGATATCTAACACTATAGCTGGCACAATTTAATCAGTAATTGCTATTTAAACATGATAGTTGAGTTTCAGTTACCAAACAAGTAACATTGACAACTGAAATACCAAGTGTTTGAAAAAGTTATGGTGAGCATGCTTTCCAGGTCTGCAGAACTAGACAAGCAATAGCCTGTTCTTATATATGTACTGTGAACAAAGAGTACACTGGTTTACATGTAGGAAAAATTGACATTGATCCTAACAGTACTTTAATATCGGCTCTGCCTGTTTCAGTCAGTTGAAACTGAACCCACACTCCATGCAGGCTTCCCAAAGAATAAACATAAAATCAAATCCATGCAAGCCACTTTGATCAAAAGCCAGCTCTGAAGCAATCCAGAGTATAGTATTAGCAAGCACAGTACATATCAAGAGCCAGAGACAACTTCCTTGTGTAGGACACAAGGTAGCCCTGTACCACCAAAAGTCTCAGGAAGACTGTGATAGCCTCCATGGCTGTGCTTCTTCCAGCTTCCTTGTGCTCCCTTCTTCAGAGCATCTTTCTCCCTGTAGGAACCTGCCACGCTCCTCTCTTCTTTGTCCTCAGAAGTGCAGAAATGCTCCTGCTCCAGCTCCCAAAACACAAACTAGCTGCTGATTCCCAGTCTGCACAGTCCGCTCTGACAGACCACACGCTACTGGCAGGGACAAAAATCAGCCAGGAAAACACAGCAGAACGAGCATCTTTCAGCTGCCAGCTTCCCCATCTTTTCTTAAAGCACAAAAGGAATTACAGACTAGTAACTTTTAGAAACAAAAACTCAAAGGAAGCAAAATGATTTTAAATCCATAAAATTATAATTTTGCCAGCACGTTTTAAGAATATACCTGCTCCTGTAGGTAAGCTTATAGAAAACCATTAAGAAATAGTTTCCTTAGCTATTTTTTTAATAAAATCCACAAGTGAATTGCTGCTGCACTAAATTAAAATATATTCAGTATTCTTGATGCCATTGTCCAATTCAGTTGCAAAAGATGTTTTTAAAATAGAAACACTTAATACTCAGATACTTAAAGTAGTTAAGCAATCTGAGTGACTAGCTCATCTAGAAAGAACATTCAGCTTTTCTTTTTTCCTTGAAAGTCTGCAAGGGATTCAGAACAATGAGTGAGAACTAAATTTGATTTTACTTGTCAGGTATTACTTATCCCTATAAATAAGCTACATTCCATGCTGAGACAGCTAAAAACTTCTTGTAGTTTACATCATTTGAATGTGATCCATACTCGGTAAAGAAACTCTTTTGCTCTCAGCATAGCTGAATTTGAAGTAGAATTACAGTCCCCAGTGGTACCAGAAGTGGAAAAGTATTAAACAAACTGTTTATGAAAACTGAAAATGAGGTCAGTGGCACATGGAGCATGCTCAATTTTGATGTGCAGATTGACCGCTTCTGCATGCAAAAGTGAGTGTAATACTGCATACCCTTATGTAACTTTTTCTGACTTGGACACAGAAAAGGAGCCCACCTTTTAAAACCTCTAACCTTTCTACTTCAACTTTGCTGAAAACAACCCTGATTTTTCTGCATATCTTAAGCAGTATGTTTCATTTCTATGAAAGTACAACTAAAATGAACAGACTAAGTATTCTGAGCTCAAAAGGGGTTTTTGTTTGTTTTACCAACAGTATCAGGTTTTGTAGCCTGTATGTGAGCGTAGCCAGACTCCAACAAGATCCTGTAGAGCACTTTTTTCAAGAAGGGAAACATCCGCCTAACATCTTCATCCTGGAAACCGAAGAGCCCGGGAAGATAGCGGCCCAGCAGAATGGAGAGCAGGTGAGTGAATCCCATGTTTGTAACTGAGGCTAGATTTAAATGGAGACCTTTCATATGGCTAAAAATAAAAACAGAAAAAGCCCCCACAAATGAATAAAAATAAAATGCAATTCAAAGTTGTTATATTTAAAATGTTATTAACAAAAATGGACATACTTAAATTCTGGCCTGCTAACTACATTGTGACCTTAGTTGTACTTTGTGGTGTGACTTTTCACACAAAAAAGACAAGTCAAAGGGGCAGCTGTCAGTAATCAGCACACACTCCTGGACACTAAACCACAAATCCTCCTTTTGTTACAAGTACTTAGCCCACTCCAAATCCCAGTGGGGCCATTACAAAACTACTGCACAGCTGTTTAAAAGAACAGGTATACAGTATAAACTAAGGTATGTAATTCTGGGTCACTGCAAAGAGACACTACACAGTGCTTATATGAGGACTTGGACAGGAACTCTCTAGTGTGCAAGAAACAACTATTCCAAGAATAAAACAGCTTTGCCTGCCAACCATGTAGCAGACTACCAAAGGGGTACTCACTTGGGAGCCATCTGGGCCAGATTGGTGCAGATGAGCCAGCCCCAGTCACCACCTTGTGCATAGAATTCGTTGAATCCCAGTCTGAGCATCAATTCATAAAAAATAGAAGCGGCACTTACAGAATTGAAGTCTGCATTTAAAAAAAAAAAAAATACTCCTGCATTAATTCCAGCTACACTTCTGACTCTGAAGCATTTATTCTCCCCATAAAGGCAATGTTCAATTTCCTAAAAAGCTACAAGTCCATTTTTCCGTGCCTGTCTGACAGACTATTTGGAAACCATTGTCACATCATCCAGGGAAGGTGTAGAGAGCAAGCAGAAATCATGAGGAGAAAATGCAGCCTTCATTGCCAACTAGTATTCTCCTAACCCCACCAGTTGCCCACACACTTGCCTGACTGAGGGGTCGCCAGACTCCCTTTAAACCGTAGTCATACTCCAGCTGAGCCCTATCAGAGGCACTGAGCATTGCACAGGCAGTGTTTCCATTTTGTCTACTGTGAGCAGAGTCTGATCTCAATGATAGTTGCAAACTTTAATTTTCCACTAGTAATGCACTTCTCCACTTCACTAAATACTGACCACATGAATCATAACCATGGAACTAGAGAAAAGCAAAAAGAACCTTCCCCACATCATTCACCTGCACACATAATTAAATACTAAACTCAGTATCACTTTAAATACTACATCACTCCAATTTGTTGCAGGTTGTGTTTGTACAATTCAGAGCACAAGCTGGACAAGCAGGTATTTTGCTGTAATCTACCATGTAGATACATGAATTGATTTGTTTCAACTGTTGCTTCCCACCTGCCTGTATGTGCTGTTGAACATGGATTCAAAACATCCAAAAGGGACAGTAACAAATTAACTTTACCCTTCCTGCTCACCCCCACACAATTCATTAACTCAATTACAATTCATGAGTTGTTACTTCATAACTTTTTATAGTTCTTTGTGAATTATATATACATTGCTCCTGAAACTGATCCATGGTGTCACCTGAAGTCACACTGTTAACTCCCCCTTCCCACAGGACACACAGGATCTTTGTTTCTACACTGGGAAAACAAGAAAAGCCAGAAGTTACTGTTCTGCTAATAGGGGCTATCTCACTGTAAGACTAGGCTTGTGTTAGTCACTTTCTTCTCATGCATCATACCTTTTTTGTGGGGTGCTTCTGAGAAACCATAACCTGGGATAGATGGGCAAATGACTTCAAAAACGTGTTCATCACTGAGGCCATGGCTTGCAGGATCCGTCAGGAGAGGGATGATTTTGTAAAACTCATAAAATGAGCCAGGCCAACCATGAACCATTAATAATGGCTTTGCAGACTGGCCTTCAGGCAAACGAGGAGGCTTTACGTGAACAAAATGGATATCAATGCCTGTAAAAATAAAATAATTAATTAACATGCCCAAATTTACCGTGAAACTGAAACTAATCACAAAACAGATTATGAATGTCTTTTCTGAAGTCCTTTTTTGGTGAGCATGCAAACACACTTTACTTCTCTGGATCCATTTATCCAAGGACCTTATAATAGGCAATTAAGCAGCACAGCAGCTAAATGAGGTCGTCATATTTCTGTTTTAAAATAAATTGGCAAATTAAGACATAGAAGTGAAGCAATCTACTAATGGTAACACAGTGACTCACACAGCTTAAAGGCAGAAGAGACGATTACATCATTTAGTCCGAGTGCCCTTAAATTTTACCCAAATGTCCCTATATGGCACTAGATAGGCTTCAACCAACCACAGATGTTTCTTCCTGAAAGGCATACAATTGCAACTTGAAGGCATCAAGAGATAGGGAATTCATCATAACTAGCAGCTGTTTGTTTGGGAGCGTTAATCACTTTCCATGTTTTGTGCATGCCTTACTTTCCATTTCAACACGTCTAGCTTCTGTCTCCAGCCATTGATCCTAACGTTACAGCAGAAGGCATTTAAAAAGCTGTCAGTAAATATACTCTGTCTGCAGGGGCCTCCTGTAATCGTCACACATCTCAACTGCTGATAAACCAATCATGCTGAATCAAAGACTTGAAAACATGCCTTGCTAAAAGAGAGTTAGTGTTCAGTTTTGTAGCTCCTTTCTAGCTTTTGTCCAAAGCTTTCAGTATCTTTCAGTATCAGTGAGTAAACCAAAACAGGAAACTATGTTCTTGTACCAGTCTCCTCATTGTTAAGTAAAAAGGTAAAAATTGCAGTCCTATTTCCTTTGTGATTCTTACAATAGGTAAACAGTAGGCTTCACACAGCTGCACTAGTTGAACTTGAACTGCTTTTCCTCAAACCCATTCAGGGCTTTGCTTTCCAGGAAACAATTTGCTCTTACTAGGGCCTAAATGCCTCACTTCTCACTTATATTTAGGCACATTTTGCTCACATCAACTCCAGCTCACCCACCCGTTTCACTGACTGAGATTTTCCCATCCTTGACAATTTTGTGGATTTCTGTATTCTCTGAAAACCTTTCAAGTGATGACAGAAGCTTGGAACATGATATATGGCATGTTTGATCTCGTCTTTTCATGGCTCATCTCTGTAATTGTCCCTAATGTTACAATTTCTCTTCCTATTGCTATACATAGTACATTGTCCTTAGCTTCTTTTCCCTTTCTTATCTCAGATGGTACTTTTTTTCTTTTTTTAAGGGAAGTCTCATCTTTTTCAGCACTAACCATGTTTTATACACTTAAATAAATCTTTTTGTTCTAACCACTGTGTAACAACCATTTTTTGCCCCCAATCCATTTAAAATATTACGGTGAACTGCCCCATTTGAAATAATGTACAATTGAGGGTGCAAGTAAAAACGTAATAGCATAATCTCAAGCTTGAATTCTGCCATCATGTGAGACAATTGCCTGCTGTGCTCTAAATCTACAACTGTACCCCCAAATGACCCAAGCATAACCTAATTCAAGCAATTGAAACGTACAGTTTGATGAGGCTCCAGCACCAGCAGACCTTAGCTGAATGGCCTCTTTCAAAAGGTGTCTGTGCTTTGTATGAGAAGACAAACCATTCACTCACACCTGGCAGCACATCAGTAGCAAGGGAAAGGCGTTCTGCATTTACTAGACCTATGAATGCTTGAAATGGTAATGGTGCAGCAGAGCACATCTGCCCTGCCAAGCAGGGACAACCTGAGCAGCCAGCACACCCAGCTGAGGACGGCTGCCAGACTGACAGTATTACCATGACAGCAGCAGCTGGGGAACTACGTGGAGCAAGAGGAGGCATCTGTGGGTATTTCTGCGTGATTGCATGCAAGTCAGAGAACATGTGTACATCTTAAGATCCAGTTCTGTTTCCAAATGCCTGTGCTTGGCTCCTGTTAACATCAGCTGACAACCCATCCATGCACAAGGGAATTCTATTTGTCATTCCTTGTCCTAAAGGCTTCAGTTACGATGAAGGAGTTTCTCGCTGCTTCATCATCACAGCCAATAATCCACGCCATGGCAGCCAGGGAGGGACGGCCCATGCGACACAACCATAGCATTCTTACCACCGAGAACCCTTGTAGACAACATTATGTATTACTGTTTGTTTATTTTTTTAAGGGAAAAAGCCACACACCTTGAATCTTAGTTTTGAATTGTGGGTACTTGTTGAGGACTTCAACTTGTTTCTTCCAATTGAACTGGTTTTTCCAGTAGGAGACAACCTTCCTGAGATACACCGAGTTAGTCCCATAATGGAAGCAACTGTTCTCCAGTGGCTCAGTGAATCGAGCCTGGTCAAGTCTCCTAAATAAGTCCTACAGGGAAAAAGAAAGAGAGATGTTACAAGCATTTGTGTCTGCCATCTTGCCTCTACTGTGCATAGTTTCTAATTATTCCCAAGTGAAACGAGAACAATGAAAGTAACATCTCTAATGACACCTGTGCATTTTGCTGATGCTCCATCAGCTGTTCCAATTCTTTTTCTCCTCCAGATGGCCTCCTTCCTCTTCCATTTACAGCTGTTCTTAACAGTCTCTCTCTCTCTTTGTTTTGCAGGGCTGGCTAACCTGTTTGCCAGGCTGATGACAATACAGTCTTCTGACACCACGGTGGCTTCACAGCATAAGTCTTGTTGCCTTTCCACGGTACTCTGCTCCCCAGGTTACCTGCGAGCCCAACCTCACAATCAATGTATGGATCTGGCCTGAACCTTTTGTTCTCCTTCCCAAACCAAGGGTCTGGGTGTCTTCCCTGGGAAACACTCTGAGGGACTTCGCATGGCCACAAAATTGGTGAAACTAGACTGGAGTGAAAGTTTCCCAATCTAGAAAAACTACTGAAGTGACCTTCCTACGGCACTTCAAGGTTACAGGGGATGCTGACAATACCATAAAATCAGTCCAAAAATCACTCGGCAGGGAACAACAGCCAAGAGCCTCTTCCTGCTGTGAACAGAACCACAGAATAATTGAGGGTGGAAGGCAGGTCTGGAAATCTAATCCTGCTCAAACCTCTGTGGGGTTTAAACCTGAACACCACTTTCTAATACAGCGATAGAGGTATCTCTCATTCTGACTAAGATGAGTGAGGTGTACGCACTCGCTCATGCCTCACACTGAACAGGCAGTCTAGGCAAGATGTTAGTATGTAAGCTCACCGTTTTTGGCATTTAACATGTACAGAAAGCATGGATTTTTAGATGAAGTTCTCAACGTGTCTTTACATACATGCTTTCTGTCTATGCTCAACACCTTTTAAAAAAATATCTTAGTAATGTATGCTAGCATAACTTTTAACTCCTAGTTTATGCAAACATTTAGAAATAGAGTTTTCTACTGATGAGTTATGTTGCAATAGCTGTCATAATACAGAACTGTGCATTTCAAAAACATCTGTAAGTTAGAAATTATCTAGCTTTGTGTCTGGAATGTAAAGGGAAAATATATTTGACATCAATGTCCATTGATATTACTAAGGACAGCAAACAAAGTGTTAAAAAACCCAGTCCTGACTGAGAAAATAGGAATCCATTGTAAATGAATAATATGAGCAATCCCATGAACACTGTTTGAACTACTACTCCACACAGATCTATGAAACTGTGCAATCCCTGACTTAAAAACATACACAATCAAAACCTTGCTGTCTAATTAATTCTGCAACGTGAGTTTACTGTAATTACCACTCTGGTATTAGTGTTGAGCAAAGTAGATCATTAATTACAGACAATCAGCATCCAACACAGCTGCAAATATAAAGCAGTCAAGAAAACGAGATATTCATAATTTCTTTTGAAAGAAGGAAAAAAAAAAAAGACATTGTTCTTATTCTGGCCTACACAATCAAACTGAGGAAGGTGCACAAACAGGAATACAGAGTTGAGTAATCTGTAATATGATTTTTATCTTTATTAGGCTTTACAGAGTAGGTTTATTTACTAGCAATCTTGCAACAGCCAGCTAAGAACAAAATTGTATAGCAGGATGTGAAATCTGCCTATCCATACCTATCTTCTGAAGTACTGAAAAATCCCTTCCCCCAAGTCCTGGACATCATTGTTCATTCTCATTAATGTAACTATGGGTTCAGTTTAAAAATTACTTCCAAACAAATTCGGCATTTATTTGGCCATTTCATACTTCTCTCTCCCCAGGACAGAAATTTGCTTACACTCAGCTCTTCTTCTGTAGTTTCCACCTTAAATGGCAAAATAGTTGTATCTTCTTCAGTGTCAGGCTTTTGTCCCTTGCCCCACCATCCCTCTTTGAAGGGTAATATCTCTTCTTTCTTCTTGGAAAGCAAGAAGTAGATGATGACCGCTCCCAGAACCAGGAATACTTCAAGCAGCATAATGCCTGCAAGAGAAGAACAGAACTCTGGAAGGCCAATAAGATAATTCAGACACATACGACTTACTTTTTATAAAGAAAATAGAGGTTTACTTGCATCTTAAGACAGGATTTGATCTACATGATGTTCTGTCACTCACAGGACATCAACACTTCTGTAAAGTTTCAGAAATAGGATGTTTTAACCTACACAACTCAAATAGGGAGGAATTAAGTGTTTTACGTAAAAGCATTTAGTAAAAGCAGAACTCAAAGCAAGTCAAGAGATCACATGACTTGGTAATTAAATAGTCCTCTGATTAAACACAGCCTGTTGGCTTCTTCAGTGGTGCTGATTGCTGCTAAACTTCAACAGTAAAGGAGGTGACTGTAGATACAATTCAAGTGTAATGCTTTTTCCTCCTTTGAGCCTCTAGATTTCCTACAAATTCCAAAGCAGAGCATCTCGTCAGTAAGGCTTACTATATAAGACATATATAGAGAATAAAAAGCAAAGAGCATGAGGGCAGCCACCTTGTGCCTCCCAGTCAGCCTGGGGGGCGGGGCAGGGATATCTTTACATAACCTTTGAACAGCAGTGCAAAGGGGTAGAAAGACCTTCCCTTTCTTTCTCCCTCTGAACTGTTTTAGAGAGAAAACAAAAGACCACAAGCATGCTCTCCTGGCTCTAAACCACCCTGCCCCAAGTGATAAAATTCTGTCAAAGCAAAGAACAACCTGATTTCACAGAATAGCTGCACAACCTGACTGCAGGGCTGTTGTGCTTTAGTCAAACAGAACACCTTAACAAAAATCCATTTTGAATATATTTGAACTGTTTCGTGCTGCAGGTAGAAAAAATAGTTACCAGACTCTAATAATTAATGTTTTCAAGCATCCCTTTAAGTTTGAGAAATATTTGTCACATGGTTTGAAGAACAGTACTGTCATCGTTTTAATGCATAATTTTGAGGAACGTAGTGTTTCAAACACTCATTTGCTGGGGAATTGAGAGGATGTGAAGTATTTCTGAACTTCTGTAGAGCAAGCATGGTTTATCACACAGAACAGTCTTAATTCTCTCCAGAGCTGGAATGTTTTGTTGGTTTTGCTGCTGCAGAGTAATAGATGCTCTGAAATTGCTCAGAGTCAACAGAATGGACCAAATTTATTTCTGGATCAAAACAGGAATTGTAAGACAAGTTAATGGGAGTTCACATGACTATAACAGAAGTAAAATTGACCTTTAAGTACCTTTATGTGACAGGACATGTTTTAGTCACCCTCTTGCCTTTAATTTTCTAATGGCTGACAATAAATACATAAATAAAACTGTAAAAATAAACAAAACCTGTCAAAATAAACACCCACTGAAACATTCAGGGACATGGGTTAGTGGTGGTTTTGGCAGTGTTAGGTTGATGGTCGGACTTCATGATCTTAAAGGTCCCTTCCAACCTAGACAATTCTATGAAACATTTGTAGAGAAGTAAGGCACTATGCAGATAGGGCAGCAAGCTACAAAAATATATTGCTTACATATGCAAGTGCTACACCCTTGAAAAGTGACCTGAAATTCCTTAATCCTCAGAGGCTGGAGAAATGGAAATGATAGGCACTGAAAGAATGTGATCTGTTTGTTTCACTTGTCCTTCCATAATTTCTGTTGTTTGAGGACATACTAGTTTTTCTTCACCATGTTCTCTGGAGCACTAGACAACAATCTTTTCCCACCTCTAGCATACTCACGCCGTAACTTACCCCAAAATTAAAGTTTGTCCAATTTCAGCTTGCCTCAACACATAAACCAATGCAGTCTAGGAGCCTCCAGAGCACAATTAAGTTTTACCGCAGAGCAGAACTGGAGGGGCTTTTAGAAACCTCAGAGCACTTTACATAGAAATAATACCTACCACAGTATTTAACAGCATTTCTGTTACTAAGTCTTCACAGAGAAGAAAAGCAACTTCCCCGAAATCGCAGCATAACTCAGGCCATGTCTAGACTAGAAAGGTTCACCAGCATAACTATGTAAACACCACATACGAAAAGTTCAAACTCTTGGCCAACTTCAATATGTTTACAAAGCCCCACAACAAACAGCCATGCCAAGAGAAAAAGAGAGCTGCTGTCAGTGCCAGCCCTGTTGTTCAGGCAGGATGGCTGCAGTACCTAGAAAAACAGGACTCTTTCTCCTGGCTTATGCTGTATCAGCACCATGGCCTCTGCCAACATGGTGACAGAGGCACACCACCTAACACAGAACTGCATTACCCAGGAACAGAATTCCAGCCCATTCTCTAGCAAGAAACTTCTATGTCCTAAGTCACTGGAGTACCCAGGGCTTCAAAAATATTTCTGTTTCCCCCATCTGCTCTCAGAGGGACTTGAGAAATCAGAATTTTTGCAGCAGAAGACACGGGAGGGATTGTGCACAAACATCTATTTTGTATTTGCCCTGGAGTGTGTGTACAAAGAACTCACTATGTGAAAAGGTCATAGAATCACAGAATGATTTCAGCTGGAAGGCACCTTAAGATACCCATTTTTGCAATTAATTCCAAATGGACTTTAAGATGAGCTTGTTTACAATCCGGCAGTAAGTGCCAAAATAAATTTCAGGTTTCACAAAAGTTGTCTTCCATTGCAGAGAACTGGGGCCAGTGACAAATTGATTTGCATGAGATGTCATTTTGATTTGGAAGAAGCCGCCTGTGACACTGGCTGGATTATTTTTTGCTAACAGAGGGAGATCCCAAGTTGCTCTCTACATTCAATCTCTCTCAGCTCCCTTGAAAGTGCTTACAAAATTCCTAATTACAACAAACACTGGGGCTCCAACTATGCTACATTTTTTTTTCCTGAGTGCACAGGTGGAAGAGAAAGGGCAAAGTGCGTCAGCAGTATTTTAACTTGCACCAGTTCATAGCACACTCAAAGGGATTGTTTTGCTAGTGATGAGTTACTGGAACGCAGCATGCTCCTACTAACCCCTCCAGCCCGCGCTGAGAGGAGACCACTTAGAGCAAATGTACTCAATGATTTCCCAAGTTTGCTATTCAAGTTAGTTCTCTAAAACTCCTGTGTGTTATTTGAACAGCATAAAGCAGCCTCAGTCATGACGCATCTGCAACAGAATTTCCTCCTCTAATCACTACTGAGCTGTCATGAGATGAAAGTTATTAGCTCCTTACAATTCTTTCATAATACAACAATATAGCACCACAAATGTGGAAGGAGAACACGTACAATAAAACTTCTCTATACTTGCAGTTTCCAGAGATGTAAACAACAAAGTGCTGGTGGTTTTATTCTCTGAAGTCTCTTGATGCAACCATGCTGGCATGTTGCCTTTAAAAAATTACTACTTCAAAGGGAGTTCATGTTTTGGTTTGGCTTTTTCCTCTTTTTATGCAACCAAAGGCAAGACCCTTAGAAGGAAATATTTCCATTTATTCCACTGTCAAGTACTTAGGCGCCAAGACTTTGCTGTACTCTGGGGTGGATATTGTTTGTAGGCAGCACTTAAATACCTTAGACAGTGCTTTTATCCTAAAGAGTCCAAGGAAGAATGTTTTTGTTTTGCTACTTTAAAAACATGTTTTGAAAGAAAAGTTTTGAAGTGTGACGGATCCAGTAAATAGCCCAAAAACTTGCTCCTCTTGAAGAAGGCCAAGTGCATCTCAAGAAATACATTGTTTGCAAGAAAACCCCAAAACTTTCTTACAGTATCTTACTGCTCCTTGTTGAAAACACTTGTTTTTCAGCATTGTTTGCATTTCGATTTGCACTGTCCCCTATTCGTGCATTAACAGCAGAGCTAATAGCTCCACAAGAAGAGAACAATTATTATTTACACGAAAGCTATGTCCTGTCTCATGCCCTGTCTTCATCAGTATCCAGTAACAGATGCCCCGGAGAACAACACTCTTTATTTTTTTAGAGAGATCATCTATGAAATAGCTTAATGGTAAAATCCCCATCTTGTTCTACTAGTAATCATTCACCTTTGCCTTGCAGCATTTGAATCCATTTGAAACACGTCACTGGAGAAATAAGCAACTGGAAAGACTTTCAAGCTAACATCTGAAAACCCATTTTGACCCAAACGCTACACAACCCAGCTACTATGGATTGAAAGATGCACAATACCCACAACTCCGAGTGGTGCTATTAAACCTTATCAGTGCAAAACAGGTAATGCATGGGTGAAGCAAAAGTTCTAAAAGACCGTGCTGCTTTGAGACACGTACCAGAAGTGATCATGGTTTAGAGTTAATAACATTTTCTCTCCAAGGCTGGTTTACTAGCAGACTGCAAGGTAGCTCAGGGCACTTAGCACTCTCTGATGCTGTCAGATACAAGGTTTATTGATTGATAATTACTCTGCAGGAGAAATAACAGCTCAATTTAGAAGTGATGTTTCTGTTTATTTTTGTTCTGTTACATAAACTCCCCCATTAGGTTTTACTGAAAAGGCACCCCTCTGCTGCAGCGTCTTTGTTTACAGATCGGTTTGCCTGAAGAACAGCAATTGCAGGTTACTCTTCCCAACAGATCTGAAGGAAAAACAATCCACCGAAGTACTTAATACTCATGGTACCTGTAACAGGGTCCCCTAGCACTGACAGCCTAAAAGGGACTGAGACGTGGCACAGTCCCAGAAGCTTCAACCTCAGTCTACACCCTACCATCTCTAAGCATCACATTTTTGTCATTATGTAACACTGGAAACAGAAGAAAACCATGAAATGAAGACATTTGTATAAGAAAAGCTTCCTCTTTATGTAGTTTATGGAACATTATGACAAGTTTGAAAATAGCGTAGCAACACAGGAATTGCTTTGCATGCAAGTGATAACATCTTCCAGGTGAGCAAAAAATTATACGTTAACATTGTAGGAACGTAGGGGAGGTAGGCATCAGATGGAATAAAGCATCCTACACAAGGAAGCAAATCAAAGACAGGAAATACAAATCCAGTTTCTGGCTTGTCTCGATAAGAAATTTAGCATTTACATTTTTTATTGCCACAGGGAGGTGGCACACAATGCTATCTCCAAAACAGCAGGAAGAGATGATATCATTCTGTTCCACAATCTTTTTCTAGACTGTTTGCAATCAGAAATTAACCAGTACAGCAGGAACCTAATTAGAAAAGTACAACCAAGGAAAGGGGTCACCTCCCCAAAGAAGAAGAAACCACACTCTCTCCCAGTGGGGCAGCTAGGCCTCTCCCAGGACAGGGTTGGGGGTACACCTCCATTACTGCTGAGGAACACCCCACACCTGTGGCAGTGAAGCACTGCTCCCTTGCAGCTGTACATCTGCTTTGCCCCTTGGACAACAGTAACAAACAACAGAGAGCTAATGTAAGGCTCATATGCATCACCCAGAACTTGTACTTACAGCAGTTAGTCCTTCGTTCCACGGGAGTAGCTGAGTACCTTATACAACATATTCCCACCTAATTTCTCCTACAATACTATGACAGTCAAGTGTTGTCATCTCTTCAGTACTACACTGAAATCCAACAGGCACTGAGACCCAAGCCTAGCTCAGCATAAAAGAAAAGTAGTATGGGACTAAGTTCACTGTTATCCACTGCCTCACCCAGAAGCAGCATATTTATGCAAACACTGGCTGGTCAAAGCTCATTATCACAATCATAATTTAAAAATGTGGCATGCAGTACTTTAAGAGGAAGATACTCAGTTTACAAGAACACATACTTAAACAACATTACTTGTTTTTTGAAATCCATGCCCAACACATTCTTCTGTGCTGCTTAAAAACATGTCTTGTTTATCTCAATTTTCCTTGTTTTACTTCTATTATTCTTGAACAAACCCACTTCCTTCAAAGAGTCTAAAAAATGCCTGCAGGCTACATAAATGCAACCTGGCAGAATCCCACCTAGGATCTGTGTGATGCCCGTTATTGTGACCCAATAACTATGTGCACAAGTCAGGGAAAAGGAGTTCTACTCTCCATCTGCAGTAATTTCTGTTTAGGACTCTACAGACAGAAAAGCTGCTAAAGGATTCTTAAATCAGCACTGTTCAGTCATGGGAATTAAGGGTGAAAGAACCACTTAAACTTTCATAATAATGCTTTTGATAGCTAAAACATTAAGGTTAGATCACGTAACGATTTTATCCTATTTATCCTATCCAGCCTTTACCCTATTTAATGACCCTCAAATTCAAACAACAGATTTTTTGCATGCAAGCAGAGAAGTGGCAGAAGCCTGGCATACAACTTGGGGGTGAACACAGCTGAAAGCTGGGTCTCCTACACAGCTCTCTCAAATCACGTTACAGTTAAAAAAGGGAAGCATATTGTGCCAGTAAAAATTTTACAGTTCTTAGCCACTGTCCAGCCAAACAAATGACACAGTCTGATAAAACAGACTCCAAAGAACATCTCGAGCTTTTCTTCAACATTTAACGTCTAATGTCTGAAAAGAAATAATGAATAGTCCGTTGTTGTTTCGCCTTCCACCAGAGTTCCTAGCAATAATGAGGTTAAGTTCCTCATCCTATGCCAGTATCTGCATTTTACAGAGGGGGTGGAAAAAAGTGCAGATGAACCAAAAGAGTTAGATATTACAGTTAAGGAACAATTACCTCAATCTCATTTCCTTAGGCCTTAAGGGAAATTCAGGCTCTATTTTTAGCTTCACCAAATCCACCAATACTAAAGAGTAAAAGGTTGCCTTCCTCCCCTGCGGTGGTATTATTGGCAATGTTTTGCCTGGTCTGACCTCTAGATAAGACTCAGATTCATCCCATACTGCTAGGTGGTACAGCACAGCCTGTGTCTTTCTGCCTACTGTGGGATTTTCCATTAGTCTAATTCTCTTATGATTCTTCCATGGAATCAGAGAGAGAAAGATCTTATTTAACTTGCAGCTTTACAAGCTTTTTGTACTAGCACTGTTAGAGAAAACTGTCTTGCTAAAACCTTTAATTATTAACACATGCAGAATTGACAACCTTAGAGGGGAAGAGTACCTTAGAGGGGAAAAGAAGAGTGCAAACAGTTTGAAGTCTTACAATCCAAACTATGTAAGAACAAGGGGTATGACAATCTTTACATTAGAAGAAGGTGTAGAGATGGAAGTGATGAATATAAAGACTGCCAGAGAAAAATCCTGGCAATCTCCAAGACAGCAAGATGAGGTGCACTTTGTAAATTTATATTAGGATCATGACACTAAAGTAGTAAGGGCACAATGAATGAAAATGTGTACGAGAGTGTAAAAGGAAAAAAAAAATATATATTTTTTTTAAATTGTGACTATGGAAACACGAAGAGATAGAAACTTGTTATCTCTCTATGAAGACTTCATTCTCAAAGAGAAAAAGAACTTTGAATGATGAGAGAGGAGGGGAACAGATGGTAGTCATCATTTTCTGTCAAATAACTGCAACACCAAAAGGATGTGCCAGAGTAAACATGTAACAAGAACAATTCTTGCTACTTCATCTTTCTCTTAATAACAACTAAATATTTAAGTTCTCTTTGGATTTAAGGGCTTCATCTAGAAAAGTGCACTACCTGTAACCACCAGATTAGAACAATTAACTTTCATGATGAAGCAGCCAAGAGAACTAGGTCCTTTATTTTTGATTCATAACACGTAGCTATTTAACCTGAGAGAAAGATTCATCTTCCATTAGACAGCAAAGCATACCCAGGGAACAGATGTGGTGGGCACCCAGGACATACAGGACAAATGGACGGAGCAGTAGTTGTGCGTCTTCATTGCAGAGCTCAAAAGAAAATAATGAAAAACTCCTACTGCTGGGTGCAAGAAATAAGAGAATTGCTTATGGTAGAGAAAGAACAACAACAAAAAAAAGTTTGCTAAGCCTTTATTTTTCTTGTGGGTTACACTTAATCACCTCCAACAGAGATGTTTCAAAAAAACAAAGTGGAGGAATGTCGGAGAAGAGCTCAGTTTTCAGAGAAGAAACCTGGAAAACAGCTCCTGTTCTTCACCCCAGTAGGATCCCTCCACAAACATGATCACAGATCATTTCCTCATTCTGGCAAATGCATTAGAAGTCAGCATCATATGCTACTGAAAAAAACAACTAACAAAGCATGGCTACCACAATTCCCACAAAAATATTCCCAGCCCTGCCAATCAGAAAGCATTTAATCAATAACAATATGCTTGAACATATATAAAAGCTGATAATGCCACTTAAAAAAAACAACCCAAAACAACAACAAAGCCAAACCAAACCATAAAATCCAGGATATATTCAGGTCAGCGTTAGCCATCCTATGTCTTGTCATGACCAAGACTTTAGAGCAAATGCCATTTTAGAAGTAGATTTTTGTGCTTTACTATTTACGTAAACACCCATTTGCACATACAGTGATGCTTTTACTTAAAAATAATGTGTTCAGAGGAAGAATCCAGGACTTCTTCAACAGTAGTATTCAGAAGGGAAAAAAGTATTTTCAGCATTAATTACAAGCAGACCAAAGCTCTTCAGAGAGAAGCAAGACGCTCTACTTTGCAAGTCACTTTTCTTTAGGGACCTCCACAATAATTAGAGATCTATTTGCCACATTTGAAACTTGCACGTTAAAGATGACTGCCCTGGTTCTGGGATTGTGCATTGCATGAAGAAAATACTCTTGCAGGCTCAACAAAGCCTGCCACAAAGGTAAGGCTTTACCTCTGCTTGTCTGGCCACAAAATTTGAATACTTCAACTATAATACAAGAAATGTGCATAGGAATATGTAAAATAATCAATTCATTTTGCCTAGAGCTATAAGCTATACTTTACCTACCACCCCCACCCGTGGTTTGCTACTTCTCCACTGACAAATTACTTGACAAACTATTACTGAAGAAACAAGAACTTCTGGGACTATTACCATTCAGGAATTATTACCCCAAACCTTTTTACTTACGCGCTGTAATTACTTTGAACAAATTGGCCATGTATATTGTACTAAGAAGCCTGAACTTGTTTCACAGTGTTTGCAATATTAAAACATTGCAGTTCTATGTCTAAAAATACTACGCATATCTGAAAGCTTTGGTGAAACCCTAGATAAACAGGCTGAAAACATGGTATTTCCCTATGGAATGACCAAGTACAAGAAGTACAGTAGATCAAGATGGGGTGAAAAAAGGCCTTTTGAAACACCTAATAATCCAAAACCTACTTTGGGCAATTCACAAATTGCATGCGGATTCAGGCTGCACTGGTTATTACCAACTATGGTCTATTTGGGATTGTTTACTTCAACATCATGATTAACCCTATGAAAAAAATAAGAGAATTCAGAAGAAATAACAAACAGAGTTTAAGCAAATCACACACAAGTTTTATATATGAATTCAGACTGGAAAAGATGTAGAACAAAGAGTCACGAACTTGACACTGTGCCAGGACGTTCCCCGCAACGACTTCAGCTCTGACAAAGATCTAATCCTTGTCCTTGGACAACTTCAACTGTGGATTGATTTTCAAAGCTGCCTAATTGCTTTTGGTGCCTATCTCCCATCGATTTTCAGTAAGCATTAGCAATTTGTGCACTCAGGTCTCAGTTTTAGCTTACTTCAGACAGGAGTAATATCCTTTTCAGAGGAGATGCATGGCATCTCAAAAGATGAGTGCCAATCAAAACATTAACCCCCCATTTGTGGCTACAGAAGTAAATTTCAGGCAGTGGCTTCTAAGACTGATCCTATCTCCCAGGTTGACCTACAATAACTAGGCAAGTTTTCTTATTTTAGGTAAAGCTCTGCTATGAAAATAAGCGAGAACAGACTACTTCAATTGAATTGGAAAATTAAGCAACATACTTGATTAGGGCATGTTTTAACTGCAGGGCAACAAAGTCAAAATCCCAACTGAATTCTGACAAACTGCGCCAAACTTGAGGAGCGAGTGCGTCATTTGCTTAGTCTTTGCAGATTGCTCAGTTATGCAACAAAATACGGTCATTAAACTTAAAAGGTTTTCCTCTCATCCCTAAAATGCTTGTTCAGCAAAGGGAACTATGTATATGGTACTCATTCCAACAATTTTCAGGTTTGGCAAATGACCCATTTAAAAAAACCCAAACAACAAAAACCAAAAAGACAAGAGTTCAATTTCATATCCCCGTTTAGAGATGAGTAAACAAACAAAACCCAGATGAAACCATTTATATTCCGATAGTTAAAGCCACTTACTTTAACTAAACCAGGAAACCTGGCCAGATTCCCAACAAACGCTAAATAAAATTGTTGTTTCCATAAATATTGTCAGCAGTAAGGCCAGCTTATCAGGAACCTTAGGCTGGACAAAAACTCTGGCTCAGGCAAGCTGTTGGGGAACAGCCCCCGAAAAGCTGATTAAGGCCTTCCTGTTCCTGAAATCAACCCTAAAATCCCCACCGGGGCCCACTGCTATTATTCAGACTTTAATAATACCCATTGTTAATAGTATTTTGATACTGCCAGCTGGCAGAGGGGCACACACACACTTTAAAACAATGGTATTTAAGGCATGTAGGCACAGAGCCCGCTTTAAAGAGACCCCGTTCCCTCTCTCTCGGTGTTCAACGTCTGCAGGCTTCGGCAGGAGACAGAACAACCTGTAAGAGTAATTTCATTTACTGGATGGGGAGTTCAGGCCGGCCGCCCTCGCTTTGCTGCCTCACGCCTCAGCTGCGCACCGCCGCGGCTGCGAAGGCTGAGGCACCATCTCACCCTCCCCCCGCCTCCTCCCCGGGCAGGGAACTTCACAAAACGCCCCTCGCTCCCCGCCCTCAAGCTTCGGTGGCCCGCCGGGTAACGGCCGCCGGGTGACGGCCCCCGGGGGA
>NW_009646856.1:337732-352783 GCF_000708025.1 Charadrius vociferus
CACCCGCTGCCCTCGGCCGAGCCGGTGGCTCCCTGCCCGCAGCGCTCTGGCAGGCCGGTGTTCGGCATCGACCAAAACCAGGGCAGTGGGGAGCGAAGGGGGTCACAGAGTGCTACAGGCTTCAGCCCAGCAAACACTAATTCGCTGTTGTGAATTAGGACATAGGCAGACAGGCAGCAACGAACTAACGAGTGGCCCCAGGTATGAGCTTCCTAAACTGCTTCTCAGTCAACATCACCGGCACTCGCTGCACTGTAGTAGGGCTGATTTTAAGAGACACGCATTCAGCCTGCTCCCAGCCTGCTCCCTGCCTGCGCATCCACGCTGCGAGCCCAACAGAAGGAACACCCTGAGAATGTGTGTGCCCGGGGTGCTTTGTCCCTGAATCTGTGTTCCCCAAGGCCTGTCTTCCAAACTTGGTCAGAGAGATCGGAGCAAGCCTCAGGAGGTCACACTGTAACAACTAATCCCATCAGTAAGAACATAACAAGAAACTTAAATTCTTTATTGGCTCTTGGAGGTTTTTCCATTCAATCTCAGTTTTCATCTCTCACTCCACTCCCAGATTCCAATATTACTTTTTTTTTGTTACCTCCATGTCATCCCAATTCTCTTGTTTTGATTGTTGAAGAGAAGTCTTAACAGACTTGTGATCACAGATACCAATTCCTTTCAAATCTTTCAACCTCTCCTACCTAATCATCCCAGGCTGTTCAGGCAGTCCTTTGCCCAAAGAGCATTTTGTGCAGCTCTGCTCTTTTGCTATGAGCAGCAACAGCAGTTCAATTAAAAAAGTAATCTGTTTTAAAGCAGCAGGTGCCTAAACTGTTCTGTAAGTAAGGCTTGTCTTTTTTTGTTCTTCATCCACAGCAAACGTGTCAGCTGAGAGTTCTGCCCCTTCTGAGGCATCTGTCTTCACCAACAGCTCCATACTACTTTCCTTGAGACGCCAAGAGCATTAGTAACAACCCATCTTTCTTCGGTAGGACTGTGGACATTTCATAAACATACAAATAAGACTGTGTTGAATTTCGTGTAAAAACATAACTTTTATAGGATGACAGATAAAAATGCAACTGTATTATGTCTCACTATCGTAACACTTTATTACAGCTACTATATAGGCACTATATTTGACTATTTTAGTTAATGAAAAATTGCATTTCTTCTACTCCCTATTTGTTATAAAAATGCCAGCTCCAGTCTCTAGTTAGCCAGTAAGTCCAGCCTTTATAAGTTGTTAAAGAAGTAGTTTCATACTTTATCCAGGCTGTCCCATGTTCTTAAAAAAGGTGTCTTCAGTCACCCCTGAAGACACCCTGTCACCTCCTTAGTGCCTTCCAGTTCCTCCTTTCATGAAGCAGACGGGGTAGTTCAGAGTTCCTACTGTGGAGATAACACTCTTGCATAGATGTCTTCCTGTGGGTGTTAACCCTCTTAAATTGCCAATTCATTAAAAATTAGTTTTTCTCTGTGCTCTTAACAGTACTAGACATACAATGCTTCTGGTTCATGAGCAGGACTCTTAGGCCCTGCAGCCGTAGCAGTACTAAACAGCAATGAACAAAGTAGTTACCCCAAACACACAGAGAACAGAGAAAGATTACATCAGGTTTAATTCTTCACATGCATTCTTAACTGGAACTGTTTCAGCTGTTTATCGTGAAAATTGTACAACTCCCACAGCCTATCAAAGGAAAACACAGAGATGCAAATACCACTAAACCTAAAAGCGCCAACCGTGTCCTGGGGTGCATCAAGCACAGCCTTGCTAGCTGGTGGCGGGACATGATTGTCCCACTCTACACTGCACTGGTGCGGTCCCACCTCGAGTACTGTGTGCAGGTTTGGGCACCTCAACAGAAGAAGGACATCAAACTATGAGACAATGGCCAGAAGAGGGCGACCGAGATGCTAAAAGGTCTTGAGGGCAAGAGACGTGAAGAGCAGCTGAGGTCACTTAGCGTGTTCACCTTGAAGAAAGGAAGGCTGAGCAGTGACTCCATGGCAGTCCACAACTTACTCGCGGGGGGCAGCAGGAGGGAGGTGCTGATCTCCTCTCTGGTGACCAGTGATAGGACATGAGGAAATGGACTAAGCTGCATCAGGGGAAGTTCAGATTGGACATTAGGAAAAGGGTTCTTCACTGAGAGGGTGCTCGGTCACTGGAACAGGCTGCCTAGGGAAGTGGTCATGCCACCAAGCCTGTTTGTTAGAGTTCAAGGAGCATCTGGATGACAGTCTTAGTCATATGGGTTAGTTTTAGGCAGTCCTGCGAGGAACAGGGAGTTGGACTTGATGATCCTTATGGGTCCATTCCAACTTGAGAAATTCTATGAATAAGAGAAATGAAAAACATGAGCAACTCCATGGTCCAGCATTCCTTGAAGTTATTTCTGCTTTAGACTCTTGAGCTGAGGTAGAGGAACATTACACAGCGTTATATCCACCTTTAAAGCAGCTGGAGTTTGTTACAGCAAACAGAAATCAAGGGGAAGAGATGGCCATGATATAAACTTACAGGACTACTGGTGTGAGGGGAACGGCAGAGAATTCTGACAGAGAAACTGAGAACAACAGATGTGCTTGGAGAACAGTGTTCATCTTACAATATAAGGAATGATTTTTAAAAAGACAGATACTGATGACAAATTATTATGGAGAATTGCTGATATCTCATCATTACAAGCTGTAGACTGGTAATCAATCAGTCAAATAAAATAATGTCAAGTAGTATGCGATTTGCAGTACAGGAAAGTAAATGAGTTGCTACAGTCTAAGTAGATGCACCAACGCAGAGTCTGAGGCAAAGGATCTTCTCATTTGCCAAAGCTTACATGCTTTTTATGATATTTAGAAAAAATATTTTTTTATCCTATTAGTGGATAAGGAAGTTGGTCATGCAGTTTATTATTGGTGCTTCTGTGACACCTACACAAGTACTTTTTACAAGTGTGACAATATAGAATCTCCCTCTACCAAAGCTCAGATTTGAGAACAAAATCCTCTACTAACACCCACAAGTAGAAGAAAGTAAAGATGCAACTGTATAACAATCCTCTTCCCCCAAGCCAACCAAAAAGTCACCATGATCAACTATATAGAGGAAAATAAGAGGAACACATCTTAAAGATCTAAAGAGAAAGAATAAGTTTAAAACAAATGGAAAAGAAGAAAGGAATGAACAGTCAGAAAAAAAGGAAGTTTCATACAGAAGTCAAAAGAACAAGGACGGAAAACTCATATCATGAAACCAAAATACTCCATTCTTACCACCAGTGAAATCATATCTGGTAGGTGTTTCAGTATTTGTAAGTGTTTTGAAGGTTGGCCACCTGGATGTGTTCTGGACGCACCTGAAGAATTTATTGGTTTGGAGCTACTGCACACTGAACTGTTATTGCTGCAGTGATATATGCCTTTCAACACGCTGATCCCTTCTTAAACCCCCGCCCCAACATCTGTGCTTTAAGAACGTTAAGAATTACAATACAATTTTATAAATGCATGATATAAGCTTCACCTTGTATCATGTGTTCAGTTCTGGTTACTCCATTTGAGAGGCTACCAATGTGGTAAGGGCCTTTAGGGAGTATGTCATCTACCATCTTTGGTTCCACGCTTTCTGTAGCATCCGTATGAACTAGAACGGTACAGAAATTCAGACACAGCTAATTTTTAGGTAAATATTGTATGGCATGTACATTATAGAGCATTTAATGGGACAGACAGGAGGTTTTTACAAGCAAGTCAGCGAAATGACAAGGTGCAAGTTATTGAGGCTGTGGTTCTGTGGCAGCCTGAGCCAACCTAACTGCTGGCTCTTCCGCTCCCATCGTTCTCCTCACCCCTCTTGGGACCTCTCAACACCTCCATTTCACCCCCTGCAGTGCTCATTTGACCTTTTGAGACGCTGCCTCAGCACACTAACCAGGCAGAACACCAAAAAAGCATCTCTCCAGCACATTAAGGAGTTTTCTGATGCCCTGGTAAATCAAGATGGTCCAGCTGAGGCTCTGAGGCACACTAGAATCGGTGCAACAGAGGCAACTGGGATGAGCAGCCAGCTGTTACGGTGTCCGAGGTTGGTGTGGAATCCCAGTCTTTGCACATTTATTACATGATGAACAGGGAATATTGCTGCAGTGGTTAAGAAGTTATTTGCAAAGCAGCTGTTTGCTCTGTTAAAAACATGGTTGGTTATTTGCATGTTTAAATATAGTCACATGTTATGTGGGTCTGCTGTGCGACCAACACGGAGGAGCTTTGCCTCTGGCCACAAACGACCACTCCCTGGTGAATCTTGTTTATTTCTTTGGTTACTGCCCTCAGCCATAGCCTAGCACTGCCACAACAAGTGTGTTTAAAAAAAAGTAATTAAATACACCCCACCCCACCCCCAACCATCAATCACTCACTGAAAAGGTCAGTTTCCTTCCTGCCCCCAAATTTAAAAGGTATATTTTATGGCAATTTAAAGTAAGACATTGACTTTCCCAGGGACACATCCGAGGCATTAGTTCATCCTCCTGCCCGCCAACTCCTTAAAGGAACAGATGCCTTTGGGAGGTAACATCTTTAAGCCACACAGAGTGTTTGCCAGAGCTCATTTTTCAGTGCCCTGCGGCAAGCCTTTCATCTTTTTGCCATATAATGATAGCAGAACTGTATTATAGATGGCTGTATTTACATGCATGAGCAATCCAGTTAAAATACATATTTTTGCTGGCCAATGCGAGCAGCAAATTCTCATTTGCTCACTGCCAGCCAGCAAAGTCATTCAGTAGGTGTCCAGAACAGTCACCCCCCTCTCCAAGAACCCAGTCTTTGAAATCCTGCTGTAAACACATCCCTATAGTCAGGAAGATTCTGCTCAGTAGAAGGCGAACAATGCAGATTAGTCCTTTTTTGAACGGATACCACTTCTAGACAAAAAACGAACCCAACACGCAAACACAACTTCAAAGGAAATATAAAAACCAATCTCTCCCAGACCTTTTGGTATGACTGATGTTTTAAGTTCTAACAAAATGACTAAGAATTGCCACAAAAAAAAGGGACAGAAGAATGCGAGCACAAAATCAAAACTTGCTACAAAAACACAGCAAAATATCCTCAGAGCTGGTCTTGATTTAAATAGAAAGCACTTTCATGAATACCAACATTACAGTTTAAGAGACACACTATGCTGTTAGTAGTATAATACCAACATTCCCAACACATAGGAACCGTCTGCATGGGGAGCACTAATGGGTTGAGCACACTGGTTCTTGCTAGAAGACTGGGCGTTTTCAAGTAAGAGCACTCAGAAATGGCACTCTTTTGGGTTTGTGTGGCAAGGTTTTGGTAGCAGAGGGGCCACAGGGGTGGCTTCTGTGAGATGCTGCTAGAAACTTCTCCTATGTCTGATAGAGCCAATGCCAGCCAGCTCCAAGCCGGCCGCTGGCAAAGGCTGAGCCCATCGGCGACGGTGGTAGCGCCGCTGTAAGAACATAGTTAAGAAGAAGGAAAAAAACCTGCGCAATTGCAGCTGAAGAAGAGTGAGAATATGTGGGAGCAACAACTCTGCAGACACCAAGGTCAGTGAAGAAGGAGTGGGAGGTGGTTTAGAATTTGGTTTTATTTTCTCATTACCCTACTCTGATTGGATTGGCAATAAATTAATTTTCCCCAAGTCATGTCTAGTTTACCCGTACTGGTAATTGGTGAATGATCTCTCCCTGTCCTTATCTCGACCCATGAGCCCTTCGTTGTATTTTCTCTCCCCCGTCCAGCTGAGGAGGGGAGTGATAGATTGGCTTTGGTGGGTACCTGGCATCCAGCCAGGGTCAACCCACCACAGTAATTCATGACTTAACGTGTTTTCAGAACAGCAGAAAGTAATTGCATTCCCATTACAGGACTCCGAGAACGTATACCTAAAACTAACTTGGGCACAGTATAAGAAAATAAGCACGTATCTTCACCAGAAACAAAGACTACGTTCAACAATAGGCCCTGTACACGTATGAAGGCAGTTAACTCTGCTATCACGCTGCGACCATGTTTTTATTGGCTCAGCTCCCACAGACTTCAGTTTTACGTGGTCCAGTTTAAGCCTGCATTCTCCTGAGAGCATTTAGTCTGTTATAACAGTTACAGGACCAACACACACGTGCATATTAAGCAGGGGTTAGCAAACTACCATGCTTTGTATTCTGCTGAGTAACTAATCTGCTTCTAAAATTCTGTGGCATCATTCTTGTCTCAAAACCCAACGCTTCTACAGACTAAAAAGCCCACATCTGCCTTCAGTGTGTAGTAATTTAAATGTGGTAACTCACCCCAGCATAAAGGTGGAGAGGTTTATGTGGACATCAGTCTACATATTGTATAAGTAATGAGATGAAAGGCATGTTTTTATGTCATCCCCAGCAACAAAGACAATTCAACTCTTGCCTGTATTTAAAGACCAGTCCTTGAACTCTCAAAGCCTTTGTAAAAGATAAAATCTTTATATAAACAAACAGTTGTGTTATCTTGAGTCAGGCAGCATCTACCTTTAAAGTGGTATCAGTTTTTCAGAATAAATACCCCTGTGTCTTTAAAAGCAAATCACTACTAACTTTAGCAAAAACTAGATATAGTTCTTCATAGACTAGTTTTCTTTAAAAAAAACGAACAACAAATCAACCACAAAAGATAGCAGATACCTTTCTTAAAGGATCTTCACAAGAAGACTCCTTCGATATGCTTGAGCAAAACAGCTTTGTTGCAGTCAATTAGATTTAATTTACCTCAGCACAGAGCATTGTACAAAGAATACTGTTTTCAGCTACTCCCTGAAGTCACCCACCAATGCTCACAGACTCTCAAAGGAAATTGGACTTGTCCAGAATATGCAGCCTGGATAAGAATAAGCTACACAGAAAAAAACCCCACCTATTTGCTATATATTTATTTTTCCACTTTAGATCTCAAACTTAAGTTAAAACTGTGGTTATAGTATCATTTCTGGTTTAGAATTTTATCTTCCCCTAAGCCAGGAGCACAAGCGAAAAAAGCACAGGTGTACTGGGGGACAACAGTGTGTTACCACCCTTACTTAAGATGAATGAAGTGAGAGGATTTGTTCTGCTTATGGCAAGAGGGTTAACACACCTTCCAGATGACATAATCCTTTAAGACCAACCTATGCTAATAAGCGATCATCTAAGCCTTACTGACCACATCTGGCAGAAACCATAGTTTCTTCACATTTATAACACCAAAGTGTTGAGTATTACCCACTTTTATGCTGCAGGAAGGAACTTACTGAGATGAAATGTAATTATTTTGACAAATTAAAACATTTTTAAAAGCACCTGCTTGGCTTCAGTTCCATTTCCCATTTTGACAGACTCAGGCACCAAAGCATCCCATTTTCCGGAATAAATCTGTCACTCATAAAAGTGTTAGGTCAGGACTTCAGTGGAAACAAAGGCCTCTTTCATAAGGATCTCCAAAACTAAGACCTGTGAGCAAAATTCTCACTTATAATTTAAGGATCTTCTTATAATCCAGAATACACTTACATAACGGACTACATACAGAGAAGCTCAGGGTTAAAACCCCTGAAGGAAAACAGAAGCAAAGGAGTTGCACATAAGAGAGAGCTCAGACAAAGTCAGCTTAAGCGCTGTGCACACAGGAAGAACTGAAATCAAGACACTCAGAGAATCCAGGAAGTGACAACACCAGAAAACCAGAATAAACTCCATGGATAAACTTACCTGATTTGTTTGTCCATTAACGAGACCCATATTCTTTATTAAACCATTCTCACAAAACAGAGCAATTTCTGAAGAAAAGTAGCATGCAGCAACAAAATTTGCTATAGTGAGAGAAAACATCCTTTTTTTTTAAAAAAAAAAAAAAAAAAGAATCATACCACTTCTCCTGCAAAGGTGGCTACCGGTCTGCAACTGCACAGGTTGCCTATTTGCTCCTGCGCTGCCTGTCTGCAGCCTGTAATTGGCACAAACTCCCAGCTGGTGATCAGAAGCATTTGCCAACATGCTGGGCTGCCAAATTCAGTGCTTCTCATACCATGCATTCAATCACCCCTTTGGTGCAGCAGCCATATTAAGCTCAATTTTTTCATCACGTACCAGTGGACACATTCAAGTAGTTGGCAATATGATGGACTGACTCATTGAAAGTTTATTTGGAAAGTGGTCAGTGTACATACGCACACTCTCAACAAGAGTATTAGCACGAAAACGCAGAGCTTTGAGTTCACAGCTTTTCTACCACCCCATGAACACAGCATTGAAGTTGCTGAAAATTCCAGGACAAAGAAGCACCTGTCTTTTTCTAAAGAAGTTTCAAAAAGCTTTTTTTTTTTTAAATTATTTTTTAATATTTAAAGCAGCAGCTTTATCAGTATTATTCTGAATACACAGAACTGCCCTAGTTTTTCTGTGAGTATGTGGAGAATAACTGTACCATCATATACTCTTACAAAAGTAGAGTTAATATTTCCTTATGGCTTTACAGTAGTAATTCCTGATGTTAGAAAACCAGAAATCCATTTCACCATCTCTTTTGCTGGACAACTGCAACTCTCATATATAAATAGTACTGTAGCTGCCCCCTCTAAAACCTGCTCAAGTATATAGCTCAAGCCTTTCAGCCACTTGGAACACCAAGTCTGTCTACAGTCTTGTCTCTCTCTCTCTCTCCTTTTATCCTTCGTGCCACTCAAGCCTTTCTGTCCCTCAGCTCACAGAAGACATCTACATGCCAAACCAACGTATGAGATGTCCAAAAATTACACTAAAATAACTGCAGCCTTTTCACCTGCCATTTTAACATTTTATATCTTCGCTTGTGTGACTTTGTGTAGCAAACATTCATACTGCAGAACAACATTTCAGACAAAAATGGTATAACTACTTACATTATATACTATACTGCAAATATTAAGATAATGATTTGAAGCATCAAGAAAAATTTTCAGCATTACAGTACCTTATTAAAGTTTAGCTATGAACAAAGTTTAGCCTTCTCTCTGGATTTATTTGTATTTCAAAAGACAATGCAAAAAGAAAAAATGTTACATGTGTACCAGTCACTCCTGTAGACTGGAATTTGATTAGCCACTGAGAATTTAGCACTGCAGTATTTTCGAACAATATGCAACAGTATATGTTCAGCTGAAAGGGTACTCTAATGCAATATTCAAGCCTGCGGTTTTTTTTTCTGAGCTCCTGGCAAACGTGGGAACTCCACTGCTTCCCAGTAGCTCAATTATTTTTATGTAAGTGACAGCAGGTGGGTATTTAAGTAGATTGTTTTGTTATACATAAATGCCATTACAGACAAGTCTTTGTATGGCTCTGCTTTACTTTTGTGGCTCAGTTTAACACAAAACATTAGTCCTGGAAAAGCATAGTTATACCAATAGCATAATTACATTAAAATATTCATCTGGTTGTAAGTACGCAAGATCTAGTCAAAGCAAGTATCAATTTCAGCTGCTGGGTTTTCAAGCAAAAAGCCTCTGCAAAAGACAATTAAAGCTTCCATCACCCTACCAGAGGTAATAATGAGAAACAAGTCTAAACCACAGGAGCATTGGTCTATTTTTGACAGTGGTATTTAAGTATTTATTAAGCTGGTTTTCATCCATTTATTCAGTTGGCTTACATCCATCTGCCACATGTAACATTTGAAAATGCACAGTTAGCAAGCTGCTAAAGTAAGGAATCTGGGTAGTGTTTGGTTGCATTTTTTCTATTAACATAATAGGCAACAGCTTCTAGAATTTGTCTTGCTGATATACTTCAACTCTGCCTGAAGCAAAGATAGGAAAAGGTCCCTCCCTGCTAGTATAAAATAGTTCAAGTACTGGAAAAAAGCCACTGGCTATTTTTTAATAACAGCATTTGCATAAGCAGAAAGAAACTCCCAGTGTTTCACTGATCTCTGACAATACTCAAGCAAAGTTTTACTTTAAGTTCTAAAATACAGAAGTTTATTTAGCCAATATAACAGTTCTACAAACTGCACCACAGATAGTGTTGCACAGCTTATGACCAAGATCAATACTAAAAGCTAAAATCTTGCTAGTGACAGTGCTAATACAAATTGGCAATTTCAACATTTCAGTTCAGAAAACATCCATTCTTCTAAACCCCGCTGATGTATATCACTTATGTAAATATTTATTAGATCCAGTCATCATGATACAGTGTTAGTCAGGTTAACAAACCTTCCCACTGTGAGAATACACCAGTATAAGGCATGAACACCACGAAATTTATATGAAATCTATATGAAGTTTTATAGTAACTTTCCAGAAATATGCTTGTGGCCCATCAAATTCAGACTAAACTACTGTAAATTTAAAATATTTACTTGACTTCTTAGCATACCTAATGTGTAAGAATAGTTTCTTGTTTGATTCCCAAAAATAAATATAAGCTTTCAATTGAAAGCATTTATTTCCCTAGTTTTCCAAAGCAGAGTCTGGGCGGGGGGGTGGGGCGGAAAATGCTTCAGACTTGTCATCGGTCCACTTCGGTACATAAAAGCATCTCCTGTCCCAGTATTCTTTCAAATCCAAGAGATATTTTCTTCCAGTGAAACATGACTGGAGCACTCATGTTATTTTCAGCAATTCAGTCTGTTTCCATGGCAGCACTGCGGGATTCCTTAGCCACCATGAGTCGCATTAGCTGACTGTGGAATTTCTCGATCTTCTTTACGTCTTGCGCCTGGTCTGTTCTATACAGCAAACACTGTAAAAGAAAGTTGCTTAATATCAGTTTTCACTTGAACAGTTTTTATCCTGTTTATAGTTGCAACAAATTTGTGCTTGAAACACACAAAACAAGGTAAGTACTTAAAAGTTAGTTTGTGGCATGTTGTTACCATGAGGCAGCACCAACACAGGTCTATCCTGTTTTAAAATATATACACATCTGTGTTTAAGTTTCTCTGAAAGGCCTCCCATTTTCAAAACAGGGAAAGCTCATGATTGTTTCTTCTGTCTCAAAAACAGCGCTAAAACTTGGGTTTTAAAGCTGTCTTTAAAAAGACACCTTTGTTCGTGTTGTCTAAAAATAGCAGCAGATTTTAAACCTGAAATTACTCGCCTCTTCTCTATATTCTGAGAGCAAGTTTATTTTGCCTTTCACAGTCCTTAATGTTACGCTGCCAGTGACATAAAATCAGTTCAGTATTTCCCATTGAAGAGGATCCCTTCTCCCATACAAAATCTGTTTCTAAGACAGTCCTAAATAAGGAACATAACATCTGATTAAGATCAAAAGGAACTCCTTCATGTGACAAACCTGTAAATGCAAAAGGAATGAGAGTAATACACCAGTGATTTATGGTAGAAAGACCGCTTAGGTTTTTGCAGACTAAGCAATTCCTTACACCTGTACAGCACCAGTATGACTGCCCAGGCTGATTTAGCAATGGAAAAACCCCAGAATGCTCCATTCTTCAGTGCTGTCAATACAGCAACTTTTGACAGCATTAAATTCCTATTTTAATTCAGACACAAACAGTAGAAAAACGGTTTATTTTTCACTTCAGTTATATTAGCTCTACAGAGTCAGCAGCAAGGAAAACTTCCCACCTCTACAAAAAAAAAACCTAGAAAACCAACCCAACCCCCTGCTTCCCCCATTGGTGTAACAGCTTTCCAGAACTGGAAGCAGGTAAGGAGGCCTATAACTGAAAACAATCCAAGTTCATGAATCACCTGAATCCAGCGCTCCCCCTGTGGAAGATTTCAATTTAATCGTCCTTCACTTCTCCCTGTTATCAGTGCCCCGTACGCAACATCTCACCCACACTATGCCCTATTATCCTATCAAGAAGTGTCATTCCTGGAGTTTTGCATCTCTCCCAGGTATGGGAAATACCAATGCCAGACCACTTTTCCTGGAAAGAAGAAATCTGATTTTTTCCGAGTCTGAAGATACGAGCAGGGCAGATTACTGTTGCTTACTTGGGACTGCAGAATAACAACTTGGCTGTAACATCACTAGCACCAAGAACGCGTTGCTGGCATGCACGCGCTGATGCATTTCTACCTTCTGCCCACCTTCTCACATCCTAGCCCCTCACATACTTCCAAGAACCCTTCCAGACTATTTAGAACAAGGGCAACCTGTAAACGCAGCTGCTCCACCTCCCTGTACAGCAGCCCTTGGAAGGACACTGCAGAATTCCATGTTGTGTGTATGTGCCACAGTTTTTACTGAATGCATAACTGACACCATAACAGTACTTGAGAAAATGGGATCACTGAACCGCAAGTGAATCTTGTTGTGCTGTCTCATAATCACTCCACCATCTCATAGTCACAAAGAAGGAGCTTAACCTATGGTTGAAAGTTGTTACCACTGTTTGAAGATGCTCCTGAAATGCTTCCGCAGAAGCTACCAGTGTCGTTCTATGACACATTTTCAGAGAGAAGATCCAGATTTTTGTAGTGACTTTTTTTTTTCCACAGAATCCTAAAAATATTACGTTGAGACCCATAAAAAAAACACTGAAGTGTTAGAACTTTTCCTGGACCGTGCATAGTTGAACCACGTCAGTCACAGACACAGCAACTAGGGAAGGCTGAGCACAACAAGTTTTTAGGAAACTGTCAGGCACTCTCAAGGCAACGGCTAAGAGCTCACAAGCTGACTGACAGCAAAATGCAAGTCCGTCAGAGGTACAATAAGCCCTAAAAGGGCAACGTGTTCTGTACTTACAGCTACATCATCCGTTACTTTGATACAGAGGTTCCCATCACAATGTCGATATTTGAGAACAACCCGCACCTGAAAAGACAAACATTTTAAGAATTAACATCTACTAACAATTCTCAGAACACAGCTGAAGCAAATCTGCCCAAATTAACATCTAACAATTCTCAGAACACAGCTGAAGCAAATATGCCCAAATTCAGACTACCTTTTATTATAATTCTGTACTGCTTCATATGTTCCATCACCTCTGTGATGGTCTTCAGCTCTGCTGACCACTAATCCCACAGCCAGGATGATTTGGAAGTTGAAACATCACATTGCCCTGTATAACCTACTAAACTGCTGTTATAATAGCATCAGGAAGCTTAACACTGGGCATTTTCAAACCCACTATAACTACAGCAACAGCAGTTGCAGAGACCTCAGTGACAGGTAAGATAAACTACGAGAGTCATGTCAATACAAGACACCCACTCACCATACATCACACTTCAGAAAAAATAAATGGAAACTTGTGTTTATAGACTTGAAACACTTCAAAAATAAAAAAGTTCTATATGAAAAGAAAATAAAAGAGTTCTACACGAAGACTTGAAAGGGATTAACTGACTGGGGTATGCTCAACATTACTGCTTTTTATTCTACAGTACCTAAGCTATTATCTTAAAAAGCTGTATTTCCAGTCACTGCAGTTAATTCAATAGCTGCACTGAAGCATACAGATTTCAAGTGTTCTGATGCTTTGCAAGTAGAAAGAGACTGTACAAGAATAACACTTTTAGAGTAACCAGAATCAGAAGACTGAGGAGAGCTCTTGCAAATTAAATTGCTTCCAAGACTCAATAAGACTAAGTTTGAAGTCTGAAAGCAAGCATTCACCTTCTCACTACAACAGTTACTACTGCAGTCACCTACCCTGAGTTTTAACCTGTCCACAGTCCTTCTGGACTTTCAAATCACCAAAGTTCTCAGAATGATGGTGATAAAAATCAACATCCTCAGCAACTGACTGAGCATTAAATGCTTCCTCCTGAATGCAGAGCTGGCCACAGAAACTTGGTATCTATTGTTTCTAGCCTCAGCCAGCATCAGTAACTAGAAACAAAGCAAGGTGTCCCTTTTGAGAACATTCTGAACTCACACTATAAACAGGTCTTTGTTGTACAGAGTGACCCGTGCTAACGGTCAACAACCTCCTTGACTACAAAACATATTTTGAAATTCCTGCTCCGAGATGGATCTCACCATAGGTTTATCTTTCTTGTTTAAGAAACTGTCATCTTCAAACAACAACAGCTGCGTTACATCTCTCAACCCAGGAGGCCCAAAAGCACAAGAGAGGCTGCCAGAGGCAGCAGGCATGGACTCGACAGACAACTTGCTCACGCGAAAGGCAAGACCACTCACTGCCTAGCCTCACCAGCCCACAAAGAACGCAGACCCATCACCTTTAACATCCCACAATTCTTGTTCTGCATTCAGTTTCCTGACAAGCCCTATTACATACAGAAGCTCCTTAGACTAGTTCTCTGGCACACAAAAGGAGAGCAGTCATGTTATGACCCTGGGGCCTACATAAACTCTTTCATAAACAGAAAACTTATTGCCATAGCTGGGAAGATATGGGGGCCACTTAAGAAAAGGGGAAGAGCAACTCCAGGCTGCAGTGACATCCCTCCCAAACCCTTGCATTTAACTGGATATTACAGAACATAAGAAGGTAAACCAAAACAATTTATTTTGTTATCAGTAGATAGATGGCAATTGCATATCAAGTGATCAACCATGCTAATTAAAGACTGATATCAAACACTGCTTCTGAAGGTTTCTGTGTCCTCTATTTTTGGTGAGGAAAACTAGGCCTTTCTTAGAGAAGTTTTCTCAGGCATACAAGTCCTACGTTACCTTTTGTGCTACTTTTTGGCTAAAAAGCAATGCTGTTTCTGAAGACTAAATTAGCCTTTAAGTTTTGCGCGAACTATGTTCCTGAAAGAGTTACGAGAAACAAAACACAGTCGCATACCAAAAAGTTAACTCCTAGAGCAGTTACTCGTTAGGAAGCTAACACCTTCCAGTCAGAAATGACACAGCAGGCAACAACGCAACGTAACACCTAATGAATGCTTTCGTTTAATTTTTCAGGAAGACTAATTAAAATGATACGGTCTTAAAGGTTGCAAGCTCATAAAAATTAACGGATTCTAAAGCCATAGCACCGGAGCCACCGAGCCGCCCCCGCCGGCGCCCACCGCCTCACCCCGGAGTCGCTCCTCCCCGAGGCCTACCGCGGCCCGCCCGTCCCTTCCTCCCC
>NW_009646856.1:353363-386499 GCF_000708025.1 Charadrius vociferus
GCAGGTTTTCCCAGGCTGGAAGGTCCTTTGTTCAGCTGGAGGGTGGCTCCATGTTGAACAAAAGAGCCGCTGAGGAGCAGCTGTCCGGCGCCTCCGGGCCGCCGCGGAGGGTGCTGAGGCCGGGCCTGGGCCTGGGCCTGGGGCCGGTGGTAACTCTGCAGGTGTCAGACAGAGGCTCAAAATTAGGGAATTGCAAAGATGTTGGGGAACCCTGCTTTTCAAATATACACGTGTGTGTATGTGTGTGTAAAGTATTTACATAAAACTGACAAGAATTCATTTCAAGAGAGAAATGAAGGGGGGGGGGGGGGAGAATACCCAATTTCTCCTGTTACATTTTAAAATCCCGTTTTCGTTCGTGACGTGTGATTTTTGTTCCTTAGTCGCACAAAGAGCGTAGCCAGCCACGGTGCTAAGCTCTGACTATGTTCCACGGCTTGTGTAACTGCTGCCGTTACAATAAACGCTTAAAAATTGCAGTCCTCTATTTCCTGGGGACACACTGAAAACCCAGAAGCTCCTGATAATGACTCACAACTTGACGCTTGTTTTACTGAACTGAGCAAACCTCAATATTGTGTCCAAACAAATAAACTGGAAAGTTTAGGGCAGATCAGTATGTAAGAGGACAAATTATGCAGGCTGTTCCAGTCTCCAGTAGCAACATGGGGAAATACTAGCTGTAGGTTTTTTTGGCCACAAAAGGTACCATAGGCACAAGGGAGAATGAAGAAACATGGCATAGATATAAAAGGGTGGATGGGAAGTAAGGGGAGAAAAACTAGAATGAATTTCCCTGAGTCAGTAAAGCAGAAAATAATTGTTACTGTGGGGATCAACTCTGAAAAAGTCTGCAGTGATTAGACTGCCAAAGTTTAATAAATTGCAACTTGTGGGTGTTACACGGTCTAAACAATTCTGTTGAAGGGCTTTGCACCAATGAGTGGAGGCTATGAATACTGGAGAGACTGAAGGCTTTTTTTTTTTTCTTTCCAGAACTGCTCACAGAGTTTAGATGCTGCTCTGTCTGAGAACCCAGTTTCAGAAACGTAAGAGTTGTCTTTCAGAGAGGCTGATAATCAACAGCTTTGATTAAAGGTAATAGATGTATTGACAGAGCAATTATCCTAAACACAGAACCTAACCTGGAGGGACTGCTTCTCCACTGTCTCAGGTTTTGGGTAGCCATTTATAACTGCAGAGTAGGGAGTGCTTTTGGTAGTGTTTTACAGAGACAATAGGGGATGTAAACATACGAAAATAAAAGGCGTGGGGAGCACAAACTCTGTAACACACATAACATTTCACAGAACCATTGCTCACCAAATTTGGATCCAGGTTTTCATGTGGGACACGGATATTTCCTTTCTGAAGGAGGAGTCCCAATTTTGAGCTGTCCAGTCAGAAGCACCGTAGGGTTGCTTTTCATAGCATTTTAATTTTGACTCAAATGTTCAGGATCTTTTATGTGTTATTTGACATAAGAGCTCTCTTAGGAGCTTGCCAATGGCTGGTCATTAGTCCATTCCTAATTTCTGCAGTTGAGCTAATGCAACAGAGCAAGATTAGAAACAAACCCATTTTGGTATTTCTTTTTCCTTAACCCAGATGATTTCTGTGATCCAGTTTAGGATGCAGCTTCTAAAACTATAATACATGCACAACTTTGGACGTGACAAAATGCAGCAGCCAGGGCAAAGAACAGAGAGAGGGATTTCGTAATTTGCCTTACCTCTGAAGAAAATGTAATGTGTCGCTATGACAGTTATATACAGCCTGATAGATAATTCTGCATAGCCTGTTCCTGGCTGCAGATCTTAAGGATTTCATCTTCCCTGCCACCACCACCACCTATGGCCCCACGGTTGTGCTGCCGCAGCTGTTTGTAACTCTGTTCTGGGGATCAAACCAATGCTTGGATTAAAAGCAGCACCGTTTTTAGTAACACATTTTTTTTCAACCAAGATCTGTTCGTTTTTCCAGTTTACTGTGTGGCCTTGCGTACTGTTGTGCTGACACAGCTGTTGAAAATGTACCTTTTTTGGTGGCAAGACAGGATATGGGAATTCCTACTGTTTTTGCTGGCTTGCCACCAAAAATGGGGGCCTGTATGTGAAACCACCCCCCCAACTCCCCGGAAAGCAAGGCCAGTTGCTGAAATCTTAGCTATTAAAAAGAGAAGCTATTTCTGAGCCTCGGGGAATGTCTGATACCTATAGTTAGCGTGCTGCTTCACTCTGTTGTTCTCCTCTTCTTGGAGAACAGAACATTTTCTTGACACATTTGAAAAGTAACTTAGACCACTGCAGTTACTCAGCTGTAAGTTGTATTTGATGTATGTCCAAAAGTGTATTTTTCAAGTGAGTTCCAGTGAATGCAGTATTAGTAGAAATCTTTCAATGGGCTTTTTGTTTAGTGAAATAAAATGAACAGTTGTTTATCACTGTGTGGAGTGTTTGGTATGCAGCCAATAATAATTTAGTAGTTGGTAAGAATTCTGCTAAAACATACGTACTTATCTTGCTTTCTTTTCTTGAGTTCTTGCTTTCTTCCATGCAAGAAATCATTCCAGCAGTCTTAACGGCCATTCCATCACTTGTAAGTGAAATCTGGAATGCTATAAAACCTCATTTACTGTTTCCTCAATCTCTCCTTGTATATCCTTGCTATATCCCCTAGACCACCTTAGATAATGTCTTTTTTTAGCTTGGATTTAAGGCCTTAAAAAGCTATGAAGCAATAATGTAAGTACTTGTGTGATGAAGATTTTTCGTGCGGTTTTTCCTCAGGCCTTTCCCCCTCATCCAACCTGTATGTACATGATTAATGATCTCTCTTTGATCAAGCTTCTACATGCATTGCCACTGCAAGTTCTGCTTTGTATAGTTATGTTCAGGCATCTGGATTCCACATGTTAATTTCTTTATTTTTTTATCTAGTGTCTTCCTTTGCATAAATGACAAACTGAATGAAAACAGTAGAAAAAGACCTTGCATTATGTCTTGCATTATCATCCACGGAGATCTCAACTTCTTGCAACTCCTACAAAGTTCATGGAAGTTGCAGCTGCTCAGCGTCACTCAGGGTTAGATATTTGGTTTGTTGTTCGTCACATTAATGCTTTTATTCAATCTAAAGCAGGTGCCATATTCTTATTTGCAAATGCATTTTTTTTCCTGGATAAGGAATTCAAATAAGATTATTAAATTCATTAAAATATTTATCTGTCACCATGACGTACTACTGGTGGGTAAAACAAGCTGGTCTTTCCAGCTAACAGAAGCTTTGTATAGGACACTATGTATTATCATGCTAAATTATGGATTTGATGGGAAACAATAGGACAAACTCTGATCTCGGTTATGCTGCTGTAAATCCAGAGTCATTCCATTGGATTTTTTATTTTTTTTTTTTTTTTGTCTCTGTAACAGTGCAGATTTTGGTGCTGAGATGATAATCCTGTTCTTGGACCAGGAGCAACATAGAGTCAGTGCAGTATACAGATTTAAAAGAGGGCTAATGAGGAGTTAGTTACAAGGCAATTATTGTTGCCAGGAATGCTTAATACTTAAAGAGGGAGATATAGTCACTTCTTTCAAAATAGCTTCAACCCAGCCCACAGCAAAATTAAGGAGAAGGCATGGGCAAGGTGATGATACATTCCATTCTTGTGTGTTTATGGTTTAAACGAGCTTGGGATTTGTACTGATGCAGACTTCAATCACATGGGGTTATATTTTTCTTTGAAAGGGAATTTATGTGCATAGGGATTCAGATAGATCTTGAGTAGAGTAAGATCTGATGTCTCTGACATCTCACTGGCTTCTCAGTCTCAGTACCCATGAGAACTGAGTCTGCAGTCAGAAGCTGTTCCTGCTCCTGGATGGGTTATAACACGCCAAACCGAGCCACAGGTTTTCACTGCACAGCTCATGAAGGAGTGGAAAACATACTGCTCCTTTCTATGAGTTTTATGTTCTAAACAGCTTGGCTAATGGTTTTGCCAGGTTGAGCCATACATGCTTAATACATCAGTGCTAATTTTCTGTTTCTTTTGTGCACAAGCATCTTATCAAGTGATTCAGACTCATACTGTCCTAACAGGATAATTAAATATTGGTGTCACTTGGTTGTTAATGTACGGTTCATGACAATTAAGGCTGTATGTGAACAGCAAGATTCTGGGGCCCTGTCCTGGTGCCTGTCCCAGCCAAGTTATGATTTCAAGTCAGGATGAGACCTGGGTGCCTGTTACTGTCCTCGTTCCTTTTCCCCGGCGCCCTTGCTCCTGTGAAAGGAAACACACTCCAAACACATCCCTGATTGGGGCCACTGGGGAGCCTGCAGCCATGGGCACACCGTGATCCACGCTTGCTATACATTTTAGCCATAACCTTTCCCAAGTCAGCATTGTTTCCTAGTTGGCTTTAGGTCTAATCTAATCCTACTGTATGTTAGGGAGTTTATACATGTGCATGTCAATAGCCATTACACTAGCAAGAGAGTTGTCCCTACATATGGCCGTGTTGCCAGCGTGGCCTTAATAGAAACAGCCCTTTCATTTTTGGGTGCTGTTCTGACAGTGTTCTTGTTAAGCTGTTTGCTTTTGATAGCTAGAAAGATGCATGCCTTCCTGTTAAGTGGTCAGTTTAGTCCCTTCAGCATAATACCATATTCAAATTAATGTGCTGTCATGCAAGAGACATATGTTAGAGAGCAGACTCTGTGCTGTCACAACGTTGACTATTGAGATTTGAGAACGAAATAGCAGTCCTCGTGGTGGCCTTCGGGGAAAGGAAGAACACATCTGGTAGCCCGCTCATGAACCAGCATTTGAAGCACTCTGGAAGCAGACAGACACTCTTAGCATTAACTGCTCATAGATTTTGTATCACCATTACGTGAAGTTTCTGAGCATGCTTAAGATGGGGTTAGATCATCTGCTGGCACACGCTGGAAGCACATTGATTTCTTACATTAATCTTTAAATAGAAGGGCTTTTTATTTGATAGGCATGACTTAAGGCCGGTTTACCTGTGCTATTCATGCTGCCATGGCTGACGTAATCGAAGAGTACAAACCGCCAGAACAGGCAAGTGAGATTAGATGCTTATAGTGATACCTTCCCAGGTCCTCTGGAGCAGCGTAACTGCATCTGGGGCTAAAGGGCTTTCAGTACTTGTAACTAAGTGGACTTCTAAACTACATGTCTCAGCGCAGATCTGATGGAAATTGCCTCCTTCTCGGTTCAGCCTGCGGAAAGGAAGACATGAGCAGTTCCTAGTGTGCTGTAATACTGAAGCTTGAACCTTCCTGACAGGTGGACCCTGCCAACTTCTTGCTGAAGTGAGAAACAGGCTTCCCCTTCTCCCTGTGCTTTTGTGAGAGCAGCGACATGCAGCTGGTGGGAAACAGTAACTTTTGTTGTTTGCAAAGTGAATTCATGCCTGTCCCTGAAGTTGTGTGCGGCCTCATTCGAGTGGACTCTTGATTTAGCTGTGTCAGTAAAAGAGGCTGGTAGTCCCAGCCACTTGTCATGGCCTTTTCCCAGGAATTCTTCACTCTCATGAAGTGTTTGCAGAGATGCTTGTGTGAGTGCCCCTTAACCCACTTCAATCAAACTGGGTTAGCAAAAACCTCCTGCTTAATCCATTTAAGCTAAGTCTGGCTCAGGTTGACCGAAGTAGGTTAGGGGGTGTCCACACGAGCCACTCTGCAGGAAGATCTGAAGAGGTGGTAATTTCCACAAGAAGAAGTAGGACGGGCTGAGCAGGGGGAGTGGGTCTGAATCAGCAACTTCTCCCATCCCCTCAGCGGCAGGCAGAAGAGGACGCCAGCCACTGCCCCGCGCTGCACGCACACACAGGCGCTGGGCAGCTCAGCTGGCAGGCAGAACTTGGGAAGCCACAGCGCTGCAGCTGTTTTCCCATATACCCTTTCCCATAGTTACAACGGTAGAAAAACTTTGTGCAGAGCAGCTGTTGCCAAGAAGGCACAGCAGACTAAAGCCTCTGCAGGCTCCTCAAGCTCTCCTGTTTGAGCGTTTGTCCTTGGTCAAGACTTGCTGCAGGTAGAGGTTCAAATTATGGTCAAATTAGTGTCAAAGTGGATTCTCGGCATTTGCATTGTCAGTTCCTGACACAACTGCAATCACTTACGTTCCTTTGATGTCTACAGTATGGCGGCTTTCTATAAAAGATGTCTGATACAGAGGTGGTGTAGCTATCGGGCTCCCAGGCCCACATAACCCATACGTAAGATCTGGGATCTGTGCTGGGAAGGGCTTCCTTACTTCCAATGTGGTACTGCTGTTACGATCCTTGTCATGGATGTTGCAAGTTATTTACCTGGCCCTTTGGTTGGCTTCAGTCTGCAGAGAAATTTTAACCTTAAATCTGTAAGTTTAGCATTTTCATAAGATTTGGAGTATTAAAAATATGAAAGGAGATGTAGGTAGTGTGTAGGAGTGGCGGCAGGGAGAATATCTATAAAATTACATGCCAGGGCTGTGACTTTATGTTGAAGGGATAACTACTAACAAGATTTGAAATGTGTCCTAACAATTGCATTCTTGCTGAGGTGGTTTTCTCTCTCCATTAGCAACTTTTACTGATCTCATTATTTTTTTTTCATGCGTATGAAGTAAGTCAAAGGTTGAACTGATCTTGGTAATTCAGGAATAAATGACAAAGTTCCCTCTTCTTTCACATGAGGCAGAAGTTTAGAGGTCACACAGATACCAGAAATATATATGCAAGGGATGAACGGAGGTGGAAATATTCACTGCTCTCATCGTTTTACAGCCTGGAGAAAGATGAGGAGCCTTCAGGCAATGCCCAGCCTGATGCTGACCCTCCTTCCATGTCTCCCTGCCTCTTTTCCACTCCTGGCTGGGACGGAGAGGAACTGGGAACAGTAGCTGCATGTTTTCTGAGGAATGTCTGTACCAGATCTCTATTTATAAGGATTCAGTCAATCTGTGTCCCCCTTATGCAGCACAAAGAGATGAGGCAGGACAGTGTATTTGCTCATACATATTTCAGATCCTTTTTTTTTTTTCCTTAGGGTTGTTTTCACTTTTATTTTAAAACAGGGTAAATCTGAGTGCCCTAAAGCTAGCTCCTCTTCTATATAGTTTACTCTTGTTGATTTAAAAACAAGAATCATGAGAAAGATTTGCCAGCATAGCATTTGCTATGAAAAATTTACATGCAGCTGCTTTGAACTAAATTCCCAGTAGAAGTGAAAGGATTTTGAGGCTTCCAGATCTTAGCAGACTACTGGTTTTTGCAGACAGAAATCCATATGATATGTACTTCTCCAGAGGTCCTTCCCAGCCAGCTAGGACTGTACTATCCTTCTCCTATCCCTCTGAGACATATTATCAGCTTTTGGGAGGGGATCCTTCTGGACCTAGAAAGTTAATTAGCTTTGCTTGTGAATGACTGCCACTGAAGTGACTGATTATTTTTTGGAGGAAAGGAAAAATCTTGTCTCTAGAGTTGAAAACAGCGAGAACATGCAAATTTGTTTAAGTCTTGATGGTTATTTCTCTTCTGTGGGGCAACACTTTTCTCCATATGCGGGGCACATTTTCCAGCAGTTCTGTTTCAGTTTCTGGAGTTGTAGGTTGAATCACAAATCTAGTCTTATACATTGAGAATATGATCAGGAGTGTTTGAAGGCTGTTTGCAAATCAGATGCTGGTAATTTAAGTAAGATAGCCTTACCCTGCCTGACTCCAGCCTGACCAGTTTCACAGAAGCTGAGAATCAGTTGACACTGATCGTTTTTTTGGGTAGTGAAACCATGATCTAATCTGCGGTAAACAAGTGGTTTGCCATTTAGACATGTAAGGTAACTAACGCAATTAAGGTAATGCAGGCCACTTACAGGTGAGGTGAAGATGTCTCCTGTGTTGACACAGGAACCTCCTCACTGCTCAGTGGCAATGCTAACTTCAGCGTGTGGATGCTTTTCTCCTTAGGAGCAGGATCAATTTGATGCCCCATAAATCTTATTAGGTATTCTGTTCATTCCTCAGAGAAGTATCATGAGGGTTAATTATTTCTCTGCTCTGACTCAGACAGTGATTTTGTGCCAGAGGATTCTGGCAGTAAGTATAATCCTAGTGATACCCTCAGTGAGGAAACCATTGTTAACGATGTTGATGAGGAAGCGCTAATGGAAGCTGAACCAGAGCCTGATATAGAAATTGAGAGACCTAAGGCAAACAAAGGAAAGAGGTTGGAAACCTTGCTGTTTGCTGCCTTCTGCAGCAGATCTTATGAAAAATAACTCTTTGTCTTCTTTCCCCTTCCCCCTCCCATCCAAACTCAGGCTGCAGAATGGCTCTCCTGAGGCTGAGCTGTGCTAGAGGGAGGGAGGAGATGCACTGCTGAAGTGCTGGTGCTGGTGCCGATTGTCATTCCCCCGGGAAGACGTGCAGCAAGGAGCGTGTTTCAAACAGAGTAAGTCTCTCTTCAGCAAAACCGGGCTGCCAGATGGGGGCTGAGGTCCTTGCTCTGCCCAGGCTCCAGGCAAGGCGTCGCTCCAGAGCCAGTCGGCACTGTGAATTATAAATACATTGGCCATGTTACTCTATTTAGGACCGGTGCTCTGGAGATAGATATCGCATGAATAAAACATCTTTTCCATACTGTTTTTCTCTATCAGTATTTTATAAACTCATGATGAGAGACCAGTCATACCTACCTGCTGTGTAACTGTGCTGTGAAGGGCAAAAGGGCTCTCTGTGCCAGCACACAGAGCTAAGCACAACTCAGCCCTGAAAAAGTTTCCCTTGTCCCAAAGAGATTATTTTCCTCTTCTAGTCTCATGTGGTTTCCAAGGCCCAGTTTAAACACATACAATGACATAGGATAGATAGCTATTTTCCATACATGGCATTGGTTGTTCGGCTGGAAGCATTCATTCCTTTAAGACAGTACTGAAAGGGATTCTTTTCTGCACTCCAAAAGAATCAGTCAGGATTATCTTGGGTCACATCCTTCTTCTATTAGTCAAATGGTGAAACCAGACATCTGAGTTGTTTCAGTCTGTGACCTTATCCTGTGCTTCCTGACAGATCTCACAGCTTTTCAGTTGCCCCTAGTTTATATGCAGGACTCTTCAGTCCCCCTGGCAATATGCATTCTTTCTCGAGCTCTTTCCTGGTATCTTGGGCCCTTGGGAGATCACAGCCTTACCTTGGTTTCTATGTGGCTTCGTAGATAATCACTCCAGTAATTCACTGCCTTCGCCTGGATCCCTCCACTGAACAGGCTTAAAGGTATTCGTGGCTTTCTGCAATGTTGCTTGACACTGTTCAACCTATGCAGTGTTCTTTCAACTTGCATTCTTCCTGGATGCCTCCAGAAGCAGAACAGCAGGCTCCAACATTTCCTGACACTGTGGCCCTTTATAGCAACCGGCAGTTTACACATTTGTCATTCAACTCACAATCTGCTTCACTGTTTCTGGCATCTTACGATTGCTCTCTCATTCCCTAACATGCTATAGCCTTCTTCAGGCTCAGCAGCTGCTCCAAGAGGAGTTCCTAAGGCTGGGGAGCTTTTTGCTGAAAACATTTTTCAGATTCCCCTTCATGCTCTCTAGCAATCAGTTTCATTTCTATTTTGTGATATAATATGTTTTCCCTTGGCATACTTTTGATTGCTTCTTCATTTACCTTTATCAGTCCCTGATCTCCAGCAGCATGTGTTATTCTCCATAATCTGGACACTCTGTGACTTTATTATTTCAAACATCCTTGCAGCAAAACCCAGCAGTTGTAGCCCTTCTTGATGCGATCGCATTCAGTAACATTCCCTTGTATTAGCTGTCTTTGTGTCCCCAGCAATTCTCAGTCTTCTCTGGTTTTCATCATCATCCTGAGGCTTGCATCTCTGAGCATTGTGAGGCTTTCTCAGACAGCTCTGTCATGATGATGTCTCCTCTGGTTTTTCCTATCACCCTGGGACTTTTCTTGACATACATATCTTATTCAACTTCCCTTATGTCCCACAGCACTATGCAGGCTTTTCCTACATCCTCAGCAACTTTCATGGTACTCTGATGTCCCCTGGCTGTTATCTGGCTCTCTTTGATCTTTCCCAGCTGAATCGCAGCACTCTCTTAATATCCCTCTCTATATCCTCTATGATCTTCACAGGCACCTCTGGCTTGCTAATGGTTACTTCCACATTCTTTTTTAAGTTTGACTGAAAACATTTTCGCTCATCTACAAACGTTCACAATCATGCAGCAGAAAAGGACTTCCTGGTAAAGGAGCAGTTCAAGCATTCACTTTTTTTCTCCGACAACATTTTTGAAAAGAAAATACGTAGCTGTCTTAATGAATTTTGAGAACAGGAGATTGTTACAGCATTTGCAGAAATGTATATGAGCAGCCTGAGGCTCTTTTACTAAGTGACTAAAGTAAGGTAAGGATTATACCATGGTGAGCTTCCCCCGTGTATAAAGACCCTGCAGAGGATAAGACTGGCAATGCTGTCAAAAATTTGATCCGTGATAGCAGTGCCTTTGCTTCTCTTTAATAAGATGCATATCACTGTTCAATGCAAATTCACCCAGTAATATTTGTAAAGTACTCGAAATATTTGGGTGATGGGTACTGTAGAAGTTTAGACTGTTGCTATTCTTACATTAGACATCTTTACCCATAATGATTAATAAGAAACCCCTGAGTTGGATCTGATAAAGCAATTTTTACTTGCCTGCTAGCTGGCCTCAAAACCTGTTTGAGGTTCGAAGTTTTCAAACGTAAAAAAGAAACATGCTGAAGTTTACGAAGCTGTAGAATTGGCTTCATTCTAATATCACCTCTTTGGAAAATATACGAGCATGAAATAATAGAAGTTGTATTTCTTACAAGGTATTCACGTTACAGCATCATCATCATCATCAGACTCATCTCTGCTGGTATAATGTAAGCCAACTGCATCCATTCTATGTGGATATCATGATAGAGTGAATATTTCTTCTTCATAAAAATTCCAACTCTCAAGCATGTTTGTATACTTTGACTCTCTCCTTGTCCCCAGTGCTTTGATTGCAGTAAGAATCCTAAAATAAGTTTGTTCCTGTCGTTTGTCTTGTGCAAACATGTGCACCCGTTCCTGGTTTCCAGTTACAAAGATTACAAAAAAAATCCGTGTGATAGAAACCATACAGCGGTGCATTACAGTTTTATTTAGTTCTTTAGTCAACCATGCGTTTAGTTATACCCAGCAGTAGGCGCCATGTTTAACTCTGCAAGGGCTACATGCTTATGTGCTTACTTTATTTCCTTTACTGCTGAAGTTCTAAAGCAGTCAACAGCACTTTAAATACGGATTTATTACTGCTTACGTACCACTGAACTGCAGGGGAGGGAGGATAAAAATGTTACCGAGTACAGTGGGGTCAATTTCTTTTTGCATGAAAGGACTGTTTAGCAGAAGAGGAAGAAGCTGAACCTGGTGCCAGCTGTTTTTGCACTAGCCAAGTCCTGTCATCAAAACTGCACGGGGGCTGTGCTAACTTAACTCTGCAGTAGTGTAAGGTTAACTTAAACTTCCAGATGTACGCTTCCACAGACCCCTGGTCCTTCCCTTCCCCTCTCTTCACTTTGCTCCGCACAGCCCCTTCTGGGACAAGTGCAGAAGCCATCTCAGCCAAGTGGACATCATCAGGTGAAGTCTGTGACGGTTGTGACCACTCTGGAGAACCTAATTCAGCGAGTGATCCAAGTTCAGCCATGGCCTAACTGGGTATAATTTTTTTTTCAACATGAAAGCTGATCTGGACCTGGCAGCTTTTAAAACCTGAAGATTTGAGGGGAAAGGACAAAAAAAAAAATAAAAATTGAATACAGTCTGTATTATTTTTGCATCAGATAGATGTTTCTTTTATTGTTCTTCCTTAGTAGGAATTTCCCTGGCATTAAGGATTCCCCTCTGGGGACAGAGTGGGCACAACCGCCTTCTTTCCAGATATAGGTTATCATCATGGAGGCTGGAGTATAACCATAGAATAATTTAGGCTCAAATGGACCTCCCAAGGTAATTTGGTCCAACCTCCATTCCAAGCAGGGCCAAGTAGATGAGGCTGCTCTCTGATAATCCTTCTCTGATAGATGGCCCATGGTGAAAGTAAGGCCTTCAAGTTTAGATTAGAAAAGCATTTCTTAAACTTCTTGTGAGCGTAGACTTCTCCTGAATCATTTTTCTTCCCAAGATTTCCCTGAGTGCAGCACTTCTGCCCAGACTAGGGAACAGCTAACTTCTGCTAACTGATAGCAACAGCTCAAATTCCTCCGAGGTGAGGGAGTGAGAATTGATTATAATTTACTCGTTTGAAGTCTGAAGATCCATTTCTTTGTCTTGGAAAAACTGCACTGCAATGAGCAGTTAGATGAGCTTGCGTAAGTACTTGCAGCCAGTTCTCATGTCCATACCCAGCAGGAAATGAGCAGCGTCTAGTAAGTAGATTAATTGCTGTTCTCTCTTGGTTTTTACTATTTTTTTTTTTTTCTTTCTGTAATTTACCTGAATTTATGGTTCATGCTTCTTAGTTAAGAAGGAAAATATTTTTTCTCTCTCTTCAATGTTTCAGACTCCTTGTGATTCTCTTTGAATCCTTTTTCTTTGGAAAGGATACTCTGAGCTGTCTTTGGCCTAGCACTGGATAAGTACCAAAATCGGAGAACTGCTGGTTAACAAGCAGATTGAACACGGGCATTACAAAATGAAGTTTTCTATTGCTTTTGCTTTGCAGTTTGCTGCATGGTTGATGTAGCGGCATTACCTCTAGCAATGCTCATTCTCGCTTTAGCCTCTGTATTGATATATCTCCCAATAAGTGAGAAATCTATTTTTGTGAGCATCTTGTGACAACCAGCTCAAGTGACATAAGCCACTGAACAGCTATTGAACAAATCTAGGCTAGATTCAGAATAGTAAATTAGAGTCTCCACATTCAAATAGCAACAACAGATTAATGTGGACCAAATTTTTGTCCTTCAGCTTCTACTTTGTATGACAACTGTCCACTTAAAATAGCACTGAAATGAAAAAGAAAGGAAGCTGTGACAGTACTTTCAGTCCCCCTGCGGAAGGTGTTGGTTCACCCCTAATGCATAATGCACAGCCTCTCTGAAATACACATCCCATTAGTTCTCAGTGTCCGCAATGTTATAAGGCGGTTGGGAAAAGAAAGGGAAGAATAACTTCTCCAACTGCAGCTAGGGAGAGAAGTTTGAGAGAGCCCTGGATATAATTACCTGAGCTGGAGTCCAGCCAGGAGAATGCTGAGCTAAGGAACAGTAAAGTCCTGACTCTGCACAAGGGATCCTGACAAATTTAAAAGAAACTGCAATAACAGAAGTGGGATTTGAGCATCTGGGAAGACGTTTGAGAGAGTGAATGAATACAAACTAAGGCCTCTAGGGAGTCTGATAGGAAACAAAAGGAGCAAAAGCAAGAACAGAGGAGTATAATGGTAGTATACGGGGCACCGACTGTCTTATACTCAGCCAGTGCTACCTGGTAAAACTGTATCTTGTACATGATCTAGGAGAAGTAACTTCTCTGAGTTCATTTAACCTTCTACCCAAGCCAAACTACACAAACAAGGATGAAAATAAGACAAGTTATCTCTGTTGTGTTCTTAAATAGCGATGAATAAGAACTGAGTCAGACCTGATAAATATGGTAAATCTTTAACGTTAACACCAGGTTAATTAGCCACCGTTAAAGGAATGCTTGTGCAGGAAGAAGGATTTCTCTCTGTTGGGCTGTTCCCCAGCTAAGGAGACCTGGTCGCACCCTGGAAGGATTTTACCTTTAATGCCAAATTCCTTAACGGGTAGTTATTCTAACACTTGGCCACCGTTTCTTGCCAGCACTGGTATCAAAGAAGCATTTCAACTTTCCTTCACTCCTACTCTTTTACAAAGTCTTCACAACTCCAGAATCAGCAAACCGATACACCCAACGGAAGGATGACAACGGGTCTGCTATCGACTACCTTTCATTTTAAGGTCCTATTCTGTTTTTCTTTGTATTTGCTGGGAGCTAAAAGCATACTCAGGCAGCTACCATTGATCAGACCATGCACAAAGCTTTTTGGTGCTTCTGAACTGTTCTCATTCAGGCATTCTAAATGGTTTTTAAGGTTTGTCAAAGAGAAGTGGTTTAAAAAGGAATGCAAATGAAAAAGCGGAGAGCTGATGGATGAGAGCAGGGAAGGTGGTCCAGAAGGTGATGTTAAAAAAAGAGAAAGAAAAAAAAGAGGGGCTGGAGGGAAGGTGGAACATGAGGAAATCCAAGTGGGGTAGCGTCCGGGATTTGACACTGCATTCTTCCCACTGGCAGGTTTTTTCTTACTTTCCCTTAGCTCTTTCTTTTTTCACATTCCTTTTCCCCCAGCTCATTTGGTTTATGCCAAGAGGCTTATTTGTCTTTCCTGGCTTATTTGTAGTGCATCTGGATTTAGGCATCCTGATAAATCAGTTCCTCTGAAGACTGTGATCTAAAAATGAATGTTGGGATGGGTTTTGAGCTAATTTAAACTGATATACATCTGATGAAGTGAAGTTTAGCCATGTAAAATTCCACTGCTTGAGCAAATGCATAAACAATGAACATTATTCCCCTTCAGTGTGTCAGAAAAAGAAATCATCTGCTCCTTCCAAAGAGATTATTTTAAATTTGAAACACGTACCTAAAAATGTCTGTATTTTGCAGTTTTGAAAATCTAAGCATGGAAATATATTATGTTAACACATACCACACTTCAAGAGATTTTCTTCTACTGAGCACATTATTTTTGAGAAGTGGTAAACCTTTCATTAGTTTTATCTGCCTGAATGTATTGGTTTAATTGTGTTTTATTTGTTTCTATAATAACCTGTGTGCTTACTGTGCTTTAGCAGACAAATGTAAGCCAGGGTCAGAGTGCAACCTCAGACAACAGTCTGCAATTTTCAACTCCCTGCAGGATTCGGCATTCCGTTAGTATTTTTTTGTTTTATTTTGTTATTAAACACAGAACTGATTCATCTTGGTCACTGCTCTTCTATCACTGGCTTGGAATTGAAAAAAATATATTTTAGAGACAGCTTTGCTTCTGATCTTAGGGAAAGCGCTGATGGGAATTAGTTAGGCGCTGGTACTTTAAAAAAAAGGCAGATAATTAGAATCCAGATTTTAATCATGCTGCCTTTGAAAGCAAAACAAAATCAGTAACAATCTGAAATCATGTCCCTTGCCACTTTTCCCTTTAGTCAGAGGATGCCCAATTCCCACTCCCACCGAGGGCGTTACTCCATGTTGAGAGAGGAGCTGGGGTGAATTTTGCTGCAGCAGCTACAGAAGTTGCTGCCCCAGGCTTCCTACCCTGCTGCTTTGCTGGAGGTTATCGCCACCCAGGCAACATTGGCAGAAAAGAGTATGTCCCACCTCAGTTTCTTCATGGAAATCCTGGTTGTCTACTTACCTCAACTGGACTTTAAACTGGATTTGCACTGATGCCCCCCCCAGGAGGTGGAAGCACAGGCTTCCTGCTGCGCACTCGGCCGTCATGTGGAAACCTCCGTTGGAAGGACGGGGCAGCTGAGGGTGGTGGCTCTTGATGCTACCACAGCGATACTCATCTGTCAGTGCTGGGGGAGGCATCAGCTCGCTGGTGTACGACAGCTGTGTGGCAACAGTGAATTAGGCAAGAGAGAGGCTCGGGACTTGAACAGCAAAATAATAAAAAATAAACACATATAGAAATAAGAGAAGGGCAAAATGCCGTAAGGTCCAAACAAGAACTCACATGGTAAGCGAAATGATAATTTATTGGAGAGCTACAACTCAGCATCTTCCTTTTCTAACAATTTTTTTTTTTCTTTTCAAGCTACAGTCTGTGTTCTGGTGATTTCCTTCATTAAAAAGGAAAAAAACAGCCAACGATAGCCACTGGATGAGCTGGGGGCTTGGCAGTAGGAAATGGAGACTTTCAGCAGTGTGTCAGTAATTGCAGTGCAGTCTGGATGGGTTTTGATCGTGTTACCAGCTAATGCTGTTTAGTATCTTCTGTGAAATGGCTCACTGATGTCAGACCAGGTCCTAGTGACAGCTAATGCTGCTTTGCCACTAACTGGGCAGTCAGAGCAGAAAGGACAGAGGATGAGCAACCAGTGGACACAAAGTTATAAAATTGCTTTTAAAATGGCAAAAGATAAGTCAAGTGGGATGAATAATGGGGATAAGCAGAAAAAGATTTGTGCTTTTATTGTCATATACACGAGGCCCAAGTGCCACCACACCAGTGGTGCTTAGGCCTTTCATTATTTCTGAAGATACGAGAATGACACTCGAAATAAAAGTGCAAGGACGCCGTGGGCTCCACTGGATCTCCCACGTGCCATTAGAGTAAAAATCCATCATCAACTTCAAACGTTTGGAGTTCAAAGTTACAGGCATGCCAGCCTTAACTAACTGCTACTAGTTCTCGTCCTTTATTCCAACCCAATGTTTAGACACCTAATTTCTTAATTCATTATTCACCTTAACCCCGACTACAAGCAAAATACATTTGTCCAGCAAACTGTGCGATCTGGGAACTGCTGAGCTCCTGCCTTTTCGGTGTGCTGTCGAAAATCAAATTATATAGCTTTAGCAACAGAACTATAATTAGGGTCAATGGAAAACTGCGGGTAGGATAATATTGTGGATTCTGCAGTTTTTGTCATGTTGCTCTGTAGTATGCCAGAACCCAGTAGTTTTATTGCTCCGCAGTTCATTAACGCTGTCAGTGAAACATCCCCTGCTTCCTGACATGGAACTGGCCCTTCCCTGAGCACGTGGCCAAGGCTGGCCTCAGTTTACAGTAATCCGCCAATGGGGCCCAACCGTGCTCCTCCTGGAGTCGATGGCAAAGCTCCTGTTAACTTCTGTAGGAGCTGGGCAGGCCTAGGCAGGGAAAATTGGGATGGATACGGAAGATGACAGAGCAGAGCTGAGAAGAAAAGAAGGCAGGCTATCATGTTTCATTATAACCTCTCCAGTTATCACTGGATCTCATACTGATATCACCAGGAGGTTTGTTCATAGATTAAAATTATGTTATAACTAGAATTTAATCAGTACTTATTTTCCTGTTTGCCATCACACTAAGAAAATCTCTCCTTTAGGCTACTGACGCTTCTGCCTCTGGGCTCTTAAGTTTCTCCTGTTCCTCCTCTGATTTTCTTCTGCTTACCTATCATCCCCCCCTGCACATCTTTCTTTCAGCCATTTCCAGATCTTGCCTCTCAGGGGGCTTCATTCTTTCCCCTTGCAGCATTCCAACCCCCAAAATAATCATCTGTGGGCAGGCTCATTACTGACTGTGATGTGCCATTGCTGGCCCTCGTAGCCAGGAGAACACACCTCCTGAGATCATTCTTTCAGGATGTCAGCAAACTCAGGCAAATGTCATAAGACTGATATCATAGTTGGGAGGCTGCCCACAATAAGTTTTTATCAAAAAAAAAAAAAAAGTTAAAACAAAAATAATCAAGTTTTAGCTCTTGTGGCTACAGAGGTGGTCTGAAGACGTAATACGGGTTCAAATAATTACGAAGATAATGCAAGATCAGGCTCACACTTCATTCTTTGTTACAGTGGAGGGAAGTAAAAATGAAGAAGGAAAGAAAAAAGTGAGCTAATTGTGGGAAAGAAGCATGGAAAGAGGAGGGGGAAAGGAAAACAGGGACAGAGAAATATAGAATGCTCTCATTTTTATTGAAAAAGTGTGAAACAAACAAACAAAAAAAGAAATAGAAGCCTAAGGAGTGAAGAAGAAATAAAAGGAGGAAAAGAAGGAAGAGTAGCAGGATAAGCTGGGGGTTGGTTGAATTCAATTTGAGCACTGCAGCAAAAAGTTCCAGCTATTGAATTACAGTACAGATTCTTTAGATTGCAAAGTTGTCTGTGAAGAGACTGGCTTTCTCCTGTGCTTATACAACACCCACTGATTTAGGGACTACCACCATACAAATACTAATGCTAATTATAAAAGGTTGAAGTAATTCCTGTGCACCAGATGACTTGGAGGAACCTCTGCATGAGGTGGCAGAAATAAAGACTGTATAAAGATGCAAGTTGTCAAAGCAGATGAGCAATGGTTGCAAGGTCAATGTCAATTCTTGTACTTCCTATTTGCTGAATGCATTGACATTACAAGTTCCTTTCAAACTGTTTTTTATACACACACACCACACACTTACATAAATATAAAATAATTTCTTAGCTTTTTAAGGAAAGAAAGTTGATGTGCTTTTACACGTTACCACATTCAGTCCCCTTTCTTTCATTGGAAGGGCAGGAATTCCAGATCCACAGATTGGAGCAGAGGTCCACGGACAACTCTTACTATGTAGAAGTGTATCATCCTCTGTGCGGGCTGCAAGGAAACAGAGCATTCACCTTTTTTAGTGGATCTCACTATGAAAAGTGGGAAAATGCCGCAAGTCAGAAATTCTGGGTTCCGTTTCAAATCCCGGAAGGAACAGAGTCAGCTTTTAACACAACTTGGAAGTGTTCAGCTCCTAGTCCCTCTAGCTTTTCCTTCTTACAGTCCCAATTTCTCTCCTTCTTACCCTTACATCTCCTTGTCTCCATCCCTGTTTCTCAGTCTCCTTTCAGCTTCACATTTTAGTCCTCACCATTGCTGTGTTCCAGCTGCCAGCAGCCCCTTCTCCTAATCCTCATCCTAGGCTTCCCCTGCTTCCAAGCTCCATGGGTGAGTCCATGGTATTCCAGATACCCCCGGTACCTCGCCATAGGGCTGCTCCCCTGCTCTCTCACCCAGCTCTCTGTCACACCACACAAGTTTAATCCAAGCCTGTCCCTTCTTGACTGAATGAGTAAAAAGCAATTTTCAGAGGTTTGGCCAAACTGGGAGGCTCATTGTATGAACAGCAGAATGTGCCTCCTTGATACCAGCATTTGTGATCCTTTCCTCCTTCAGAGTAAGGATGGGCTAGGATTTCTGGGAAAAAAAAAAAAAGGATGTGAACATTTTTAAGGCAAAATTATATCCTTCTCTCTTGCCTGGGTTACTTTGGCTAGAATTATCCAAACATATTCAGGCGAGGTGGGTACCCAACATGATAACTTTCAGCTGTCATAGTTTGTACTTGCTAATATTGTAAGTAGCTGAAAACAGTGACTTAAATGGAGATTGTAAAAACCTCAGCTACAGAAAGCCTTATCTTCATTAGCCATAATTTTGCAACCTACTGTACAAAGTAGCCACATCGACTTTGCAAATTCCAACCAAAGACCTCAGCTGACCTTAAACACATTTACAGTCTCTCAGCCTTCCTAGGAGGGGGGAATTATTACCATGCAGGCAGAAATGGAAGCACAGAGGCATCGGAGGCGGTTTCGGAGTACCACAGGGGGAACGGGAAAGAGGAACAGATCCCATGTTGCCCTGAATTCCCATTGCACGCCAAATATCATCATTCTCTCCCCACGGTGTCAACTGATGTATCAAATTAACAGGAACTGAAGCACAGTGTGCGCATTATAGGTGTGCCAGGGAAGGCAGTCATCAGTGAGGTCTTCTTGTGCTATACACTGGACAGACACACACAATTCTTCTCCCAAAGACTTTTGCAATCTAGGATGCTGTTTGCTGTTGTATCGGTTATGCCAACAATTAATTCATGCGTGACAGAGCCCAACCTACTCAAAGATCCTTATGACTTGCAGGATCATGGCTTAAGAAATTAAGTTAAAAATTAACTCATGACAGTTTTTGCTGACTTCACCTCACTGGCTTATGTATCATTTAGCACATGATCATGGCTGTCACTGATTTACATATGAAACATAAGAGAGTTTTTTTTTCTCAGGATCCTGACGTCCCAAGGCTATGTGTGTGTACATAAAACATATGTAAAAGAGAGGAGCTCTGTTTTCCAAGTGTGAAACAGAGATTGTTCTAATGTGAGACATACGTCATTGGCATCCCTTTCCCTTTGTTCCCAAACATGGTAAAGAACAATAAAGCTGTTGGTGGACTATAAGGTGACATCACATAAGAATGCACAGTTCTAATTTTTTTATGCGTATATGTATATAACAATCGCAGTGTGGGAATCCAAAGAATTAATGGTTATGAAATGCTGAGCAACAGCAATGTATAAAAGGTAAATGACACAGAGCAAAGGAATCTCCCTTCAAATCACATAGCACATGAAACCATTCTGGTCTGTGACAACTACACCACTAGATTTTTTCCATGTTTATCCGAAGTAGCTTAGTAAGCATATCATGCATGCCATTCACTAAGTCTGTGTACCAAAATACAGAGCATGATGACCCTAAGCAATGTCTGCAGTGCTTGTAAGCTTTTCAGAAAGGAAGACTGGCTGATGTTGCTGCTGCTGTATTTATTTCAATTAATTTTTGTGAGAGAAGCAACAGAAATAGCTCCCATTCTACTACAGCTATTCAGCTGTTATTTTGGTGGAATTATACCTGTGTAACTTTCTCATAAAAAAGAGGTAGGAGTTATGCACATGTTCTGTGAGCTAATGAGACTTCAGAGAAGGTTGTCAAGAATGGCACAAGGCATATCTATTATTTTCAATTCAGAACCAACCCATTTATCTTTTCTGTTTGCTAAAAAGGGCAATTTCAGGGTTTTTCTGGTGACTGGAAAAAAATGTAATGCTAGATGCAGGCTTCCTTCTGTCCCATATGTCTTAAGTGTACAAAGCTTTTTTTAGAGAATAGCTTTCTTTCAGGGCAAACCAGTTCTTACTAAAAATAATTCTTATGAGATCAGATAAAATGAGAGGAATGTTGCTGGCAGATCCTGGTGCCTTATTTACAACAAAAATAAGGCTAAATCAGCCTAATCCAAGCCTATAATACCAGGAGAGAGCTGAAGAACCTTTCCTGTTCCCCAGGGCCGTGGTTGACAGCCAGAGAGCGATCTTGGTGGTTGTGGTCAGAGGACACAAAGGGCCCATAGAGACGCCTCCCCCAGTCTGCCCCAGGCCCTGGGACTGGCCCATGGAGATGGGCACGGCCACACGCTGGGGGGTTTGAAAAGGCACAGGGGCAATCTGCACACCCATCTGGGGACCTGCAACCACAAAGCACAAGAGCATCTCTTAGATGAGTAAGACCTACCTAAATATCAATCATCTGTTTCATTTTAAAAATTGAGGTCTGGTTACAACAGAGCTAGAAATACAGCAAGGACTGGCTACACACACGGAGGTGATTCTCTCTCCAGCAGGTCTTGGGGTTGTATCCAGTACAAAAGTAAAACTTAGGTGGCTTCTTAGTGTTAACATCCTCTTGACTTTGAACTTCACAGTTCTGTCTCCTCTTTCTGCATATGAATGTCTTCTCTCAAGCCTTGAGTATAGAACAGTGCCAGACCCCCCCTAATTTCTGATGTCGTTTGTTATTTTCTATCGTTTTAGCCCATTATTGAGTTACACTGCAAGCCCCTGAGGCAGGGACTTGTGTCATCTATTAAAAAAAAAAAGCTCAGAAATTATTTATGATTCGTTTGTGGGACAGGATTGCAGCATTTGCGTACATTATTTAGTAACAGATATGGACCACAACTGTTAAGCAGACAGAAAGATCCATACTGCCAAGGGAGGCTGAAGGTGATTTTGCATATTCCGCATGTTGTCAAATACCTACATCAGTAGACAAATTTACTGCACGTGTACGTTCAAATCAAGCAAAAGCATACTAGTCACCTTTTAGTTGTTTAAATATTTGTTCACACAAAGCGTTGTGAATTGCTTATCCACACCATTACTCAAACTGCATCAAACTAGCTTACGTGTAATGTGCAGTCTGGTTTTGCATCTAGCTTTCTTTACCCGTCATTTAAGAGTAAAACTGAAAGGTCTGAGAGGGGTTTGGTTCTTTTTCTCCAAATACTGTATTTCCTTATAAAGAATTCATTGGCTTACTGCGTTAGAAAACTGTCCCTCGATCAGGTTAATTTTATTTTCAAACTAGAAGAAGAACCCCAGGATCCAGTCGTTCATTTATAATTCAGCACTAAGCTAAAGAAACAAGAGCAGAAAATGCATAGTTGTAAATCACGCTAGCAGCCACAGAACAACATAATGCCGAGCAGCCATTTTAGGTCTTCAGTTGCTTTATACCCTCTCCACATAATGAAGCCTGTTAAATGAATCCTTATGGGAATCATTCATGAGGTTTGCATTTTGTACATGAAATTCCAAGTACAAGAGATTAATTTTGCAAAGTAAATGGGCTGTATTCTGTAAGAATTTGTTCAAGGTACTTTTTTTTGGAAAAGCTTCTTGCTTTCTAGGTGTAACAGTAGTATTATCCCTTTACTAAAGTGTAAACCTATTCCCTCAAGAAAAAAAAATAGACTTCAGTGGGATTATTTCAGTCAGAAGGAATAAAAGTGGCAAACACAATTCATGGTGTATTTTATTCAGAAGGATTCCCAGAATGTCTCTACATGGACCGGATCCTACCTTCTCCTCTATTACAGAAACCTCTGAAAGAAGCAAACTGTTGCTGCTTCATTTCAGTCTTCAAAATGAAGCCCTAACAGTGGATGAAGTAGAGTAGAGGCTCTACCTAGTAAACGTGTGTAATTCTTGCCCACTCTTTTTCTAATGCTTTGTTGATGAAATTACCACTGTCTCTCTTCCCAAAATTTGCTTGTGGATAGATGTATTATTTTTCTCAGTGAGAAATAATCCAGGTGTCCAATCAACCCAAAGGTTGTCCATTCATTATTTCTATTTAAGTCAATTAGAACGGTGCAGATGCCTCTTCTATTTGATGATTTGCTTCCAGAGAAAGATTAGAGAATTAATTAAACTACACAATCTAATTGAACAGAAATCATAAGACTTTGTTTCTAGGAAACAACTTATAAGTACAGATGAATCTAAAGTTGTGCATTTATATCTAAGTATAGAACGTATCATTTCATGCCGCTCCACCAAAGTTTGAGTCTGAGGTTAGTTTTCAGACTGCGAGTCTAATTTAGTTTCAGAATGGAGAGCACAGCTTAAGATTCCCAACACCCAGAGACCTGGGTGGGGGCGTAGGGGGGGAAACATGTGATTTTGGTTTCAGTTAATTTTAGATTTATTTCTGTTTATGAGATCAGTTGTCTATTTCTAAAAGTGTTTTCATTTTGGCAGACTTCTCAAACGAAAGGCTTATTTCAAGACATTTCCTGTTGAGTAACTGATGTTGCTGCTGCTGAGAGGTAAAGGAAGACATATACAATGCTGAAGGGAACGTATGGTAGTGTCATGGTAATGAGAGGCATGAAACCAAAGACTGCCACGATCTTTCCTGCCATCACAGAAGAGCTTAACAGGCAGTGCAGAGGGAGAACACAGTATTTAGCATTAGCAGATCTATCCCTCCAACCTTTTGGTGAGCTCTACTAGCCATGTGTTGTGAACATGGATTATGATTTGTATTTCCTGTGATCATAGCTTCTAACACTTCTCTTTGCTTGTACAGAGACTCCCAGTCAGCTTTGCAAATGCTGTATTTTTGGTGAGCACAGGGATTCTTCATCATTTATTTCCATTGTGCTAAAGACAGCAGAAACGAGCAAAGCAGAATTCTGCGTGATACTCCTGTTTGGACAAAGCCATGGTAAAGTGAAATAGCGGCAAAAATTCTGTCTTTTGAGGTGAATGTTCAGAAATCTTGGCCTTTTGTTGAATTCTGGAAGACCACTGTTTCCAACTCAGCATTCCTTTCTGTCTTCCCCTACTAATGACCATCGCTGTGCAATTACTCTGTAGTTTCTGTACCCATCTAAAACTCTTTTCCAGTTTCACAGCTGTAATAATAAATTTAACATTAAACAAAAAGTTTCTTTACGTAGTAACAGGAGAAGACACAACGAAGATGCAATACTGGACAGTTAAGATGAATCTTTCTTTAATTGCCTTGCGGATGTTGTGCTCGTAGATTTAAGTCCTTTGAATACACTTAGACAAGCCTTTCCCTGGTTCTTACAGTCAGTCAGAACTCCTTCGCATAGTTGCTGTAAGAATGCAGTAGCTGGATAGAAATGATTAAACAAGTGAGGTCAGCATCTCAGGAGAGTACGTCTGCAGAACTTGATAGGTAAAAACTAGGTTATGGAAAGTTCTTAGCTTTTGAGGAAAACCTGTTGTAAAGGATTTAGCAAATGTACAGAGTAAAATATAGCAACAGAAACACATTTGTGGCTGCTTGAGAGCCCTCAGAGAAACCAGTAAGATGTGCAAAAGGTGAAAGTCAGAGAATTTGAGGGAGAAATGCTTATGAAGCTGAGCAATTTTGTGAATTGTGGCTAACTTCACAAAATTCTTAGAGGAGGAACAAAAACTGCAATACAGTCTCTTGTGTGCTTATTTAATGTAATTAATTAATGCATTTCGAACCACTTTTTTGGTGCAAAGGGATCTTAATTATAGCATAAAATTCAGATGTAATTGATATAAAAGATCTTCCTGTAAATGAAAAGACGAGCTGCTATGTTTGAAACCAAAGGGAAGAGGAAATTCCCTGTTGTAAGGTCACAGCTTATGCGGGTCAGAGTCTCATCTGATTTGCATGTGCTAAAGGTCCGGCTCACACAGAAAGCAACACGCTCATACTTGTGTAGCATATAAACCAGCAGTGCGTTGTCACGGCTGAGACTGTAATGCAGAGATAATGAGGATAATTTGTTGTTTCTGTGAGCTAAAAGATTCATTCCAAAATGCACCTGAAAACACTACAAATAAAGAGCTTTATAGAGTAAGTTCATCCCTTGAGCTGTGCTCAAGCAGAGCTCCTGTGTCCGAGGCCTTCCTGCAGTATGTACCAGGCTGATCTTCCTGAAACAAATCAACCTCTTCGGGCTTTCCTCAGGGATCCATATGTAAGTGGAGGCAAGAACATCTCTTTCTTAGTTAACATCTGAGTGCAACCAATAATACTTGTTTACTAGGGTGAATTTTCCGACATCTTCGTACAAGTCACAGGCAAGGATTCCAAAGCAACACTTTCAGTCTCATTTTGTTCAGGTTGGAAGGCATCACTTCTAGTGATGCACTTTGACCTAATATGATCTGATTTATGTATAAAATCCCCCTAGGACCCCTTGGGCTAGTTCATCTTCTGTGTTTTAGCTAGGTCCTCTCCCTTCCCAAGCGTGGCTTTCAGTACCTTCCAGTCTGCGCTAAGTTACCACAAGCATAGTCAAAACGAAAGGACCATTATGAAGCAGGAATCCCCTGCACTTGGGTGGGATGGGGGGCGCATCTGCCCTTTCAGCTGTCCTCCAAAAACGCCATCTGTTCCAGATTGCAGAGAAGCACATGAAGTGAATGATGATTTCTGTCAAATGAACCTTGTAGTGTGTCTTTTTGAAAACTTCTTCCAAGCTTCCATGATGAAGTTCAGAGATGGCTGTCCTTCTTAGGTATTAAAACCAAAATTAAAATAGTGACTGCAAAGCCCACCCCTACAAAGGCAGACTGACGTTGGTATTATATTTTCTCTAGGATCAGGCTTATAATAACAGTCTAATAACAGTATGACATGGTATTTCTTTTTAAAAAAAATACATTCCCTGCATTTGTATATCCATATTTTGTTATTTTCTCAGGAAAAATGCTGATTAATTCCTACAGGGTTTTTTAATGGTTTTAGCATTATAACCTCCCCACCTTTTTGCTAAAATAATACTTCTTTTCCTGCTCTTGTTCTCAGCCATTGCTTCAAAGGAGAAAACAAGGATTTCCCATTGGGTTTTAGGAACAGGCTCGCAAATCTTGCACTGCTTCTCATTCAGTTCTGCATTTTTCACCCTATCAGCCATCTCTTGTGGAAAGGGATAGGCTTCTCACCTTTCCAGCATTTTTCATCTGAGCATGTTCTATTATCATCACATCAGCTCGTATTACTGATGATTTTATGAATACACCAACTCTATCAGATGCTCATGGTTATGGCTGCTACAAGCTTAGGGTGGTTCTAAACCATGAACAGGTAAGAGATGGAAGGCTTTTTATTTCTTTTCAGATATGCCAATATCCTAGTTGTACAGTTGTTTTAATAATAATAATTTCAAACATTACAAAGCTGGCACTTCCCCTCCACCCACTGGTGTAGTCACAGCAGAGTGAATGGGTCATTGTTCTAAGAGTCATTTCGCTGCACAAGTCAACCTCTGTTCACAATTAGAAGGTTAGAAATGTTCAGCCAGTCATGACAATTAAATAAAATGATTGTCTGAGCATCTCTTGGGGTTATAAATCAGTCTGTCTTCACACAGTTGGTGTTACCTGTTTTTTATTATAAATCCACAGAACCTTTTAGAGTGAAAACAACCCTAGTGGAAATAGTGTTGTGAAATGTAATTTCTGTTTCCATGTTCAGAAGCAAAGAGCAGCTGGCTGCACCTTGAATAAAGACATTAGTTTTGTGCGCCCAGGACTATAAACATTGGAGGCAGCTTAGAACAAAGGCCCAAAATGACAGTGGAGGCTTTTGAGAAATTGAGCTATGAGTACATTGAAAAATCTTGCTTAGTGCCATAGAGCAGTTGATGTTTTAGGGATAGCTAATGTCTGAAGAAGCCCATGATAAAATTTACAGCTCTTTAGAATACAAAAGTAAAGTGAAGGTAGAATTGATCTAAGTATAGTAGGCCTAAGAGAAACAAAGTAAGTTTTACAAGGAAGAACTTCCTGACAGTGAAAAGATTCCAGATAGTATAAGGTTGGTTTTTAAACAAAACTCTGGAAACAGTCTAGTGAGGAATGTTCCTTTATTGGTCTTTTCTTACCTCTATTTATTTACCTTCTCCAGAAGAGCAACGCTTTCTTACTAGCCAGTTAGAAACGTCAGCATTCCGCAAGCTTTTGAAAAAGGCCATATTCCTATGAAAACCTTTGATTTTTGAATGTAAACTCTCCAGCAGTACTTTTTAATGAGTGGTATACTTGGAAAGCAGTCAGTTGAATGTAGTACCTAAATTCCTGACTGCACCATGCCAGTCAGTGGCAAACAATCAGTACGAGTTGTTTAGAAAAAAACCCTGCAAAATAGGAAATAGGGTACGAGACGATTCTGTTCTGTCTGAGGCTGGAAGGAGCAGGGGAAAATCCATCACTGTTTATGTGGCTGTATTTGTGAAACATGGGAGCTGAACTAACAGAGGAAGTGGAGAATAAATACTCAGTAGAGAGCGTGATTATTGTTGAGACACAGATCCCAAGTCCTAGAAGCGTGACTTAGGGCCAATTGCAAGGAATTCCTTCTCATTGATTTTACAGAGTATATCTTAATTTTGAAATTGTTGCTAGCTAGTTATAGTAATAATAATGGCATGTGTTAGTGGTGTAATCTCTTAAGAGTTCATTTCTTCACATCTTTTTATAGAAACATTAATTCATTTGGCAAACATTTTTGTGATGTTCTTTCTAAAATACTGAAGAAGAATATTTTTGCAACTGCTGCTTTGTATATTTTGGGTCTCATACATGATTTATCACTTACTAAATTTGAAATCCAAATTATGGAGTTGGCTATAGCTATTGCCAGAAAGCAAAATCTGCAGTGCTGGAAAGGACTAAAGAGGTTATCATCATCTTACTAAGCTTCTACCTTTATTGGAACAATATTTGTATTGTAAGTTACTTCCAGCTTTGCAGACCACAGGTGCTCACTCACAATAGCAAAAACGTTGTCATTCATTTATAATCGGGACATTATTTTTACTGCAAGTTATTCCAATTTGCAGTCAGTGGAAACTAACCAGCTATAGTAAAAGTGGTGTCATTCATCTATAACTGGGACAGTACTTTCATCGTAAGTTATTCCAACTTTGCAGTGAATGGAAACTAACCAGCAATAGTAAGTGTGTTGTCAGTCATCTAAAATAGAAGGGAGGAGAAAGGAGAAGGATGGTCAAAAGACAGAACATATTTGCAATGGAGTCAGAGTAGAATATTCCCAGGGTTTCCCACACATTTTGCAATTGTTTGGGTTATTTTATTTTTTTTTACTGTTAAAGATAAATTGCAAAGTGCAGGGTAGCTTTAAATTGGTGAAATTTGGTACAGGCTTCCAACTGAAAGGCTACACCACTTGCTTTGGCATCTGTCTACCTAAACTGGGCTGGAATGAAGGGGTACGGTGCAGTGAACGTGCTCTGGTAAAGTCAAATCTTTGCTGGTGTTGGCGCCAAGAAGCAAGATGAGCAGCTGCTTGCAGAGCTCAATACAGTTTCAGCTAGAATGTACCAGATAACTAATACCAGCTAACTGAGCTAAGTATTTTAAAGCTGGCTCAGATACAGGACACTGCAATGTAGACATCCCCTTAGAGTAATAGCTCTTTTAGGCAAGAAGCCTGCCCCCTTTTTATGCTATAAGTGCACTGTAGGCACTTAACAATTATTAATAATAACTAATTAATAATGGCCCAAATCCTTGGCTGTGGTTGAGGAACTTAAAACATAACTCATCTGGAGTTGTAAGAAAAGATGGCTCAAAACAATCTTAACCAAATCCTGGGCCAGCTTTGTGCCTGGACTTTCCTCCAGCATAAGATAAAGCAGCAGAGTACAATTTGTTCTAAGACATTAGCAAGGGAGAGCAAAGAACATAATGAATAAATTTTATTGGTAATGCATAAGAAGATGCAGACTGGTGGCAAATAAGACCATTAGGGTACAAGAGTATAAAATTAGATGGAAAGTAAGAGATGAGATGATTGGTCTATCGCAGTGGTCCTAAATCAACATGACATCTCAGAAACCACAAAAGTCAGCAACTGAGTGGAGGTGAATGAAAGACAAGGGTCAAAACAACAATCATAATTTATCTGAGTGTCAGAAAAGCATTTTTACACTTAGTACACAATGCATCGATTTACACTTGATAGACAGTACTTACACAAAAACAGACTTCAGCCCTCACTGAATAGCCTGCAGCACAATACAAATTCTTTTCATGATAAACCTAGGGGGAAAAAACAATCCCGTTTTATTCAAGGAATTTTCACTTGAATATTTGAGTCTACTGAGAACAGACTGAAAGACACATACCATACTCTAGACTCACGTCTACAGAGGCCTGTGGTTAGATTTGCTGATGCTGTTTGACAGTACGAGGGGCACTATTAGGAACCTTGGTGGAAAGATGCACATTGGAAAGCTTCAGCTGTTATTTTCATTCCTCTTCAGAGGTGCTTAATGGAAGATCTACGAACTGTTTACTTGTGTAACAAGGAGCAGGGTACGCTGGTAGGAAGACGGAGCTTCACATTCAGGAGTCAAAGGACTGTGTTTGATAGCAAAAGATTTGCTTCCTTTTCTGGTGATGTTGTTTTGCCTTTTTTACAACAAAACAAAAATATTATTCCATTACAAAAAGACCTTGCTGGCTATTGTTGTCGTTATCTGCTGAGTCATGCCAGTAATTGTTTATTTTGGTATTCTTAAAGAATTTTAGAGATCGTTTACTCCCCCTCCCCCAGAAGACAGTTGAGAAATACTGCATAATTTCATAAATAAAATAAAGCTAAAGAGTTTTTGGTTGAAAGCATTTCCTTTAATGGTCTGCTGTGCAACACTTCAGCAGTCGGCTGACTCATGGCAACCTGGAATTGAAAATGACTTGGGGGTGAGGGAAAGAAAGAAGAGGGCAGGAAGAATTATACCAGCCAGTATATTTTAACTACCTATATAGTAGTTGGATCCTCATCTTGTTCAGCTAACCATGACCTCATGGAATTGGTTCAGGCGTCAGCTCTATGTCTGGTCCAGAGCAAAAGATGCATTTATAAATTAGATTAACATAATCAGTGATGAGAATAATATATTAAATTACTTAATTCACTTCTGATTTGATAATCTTGGATGCTAACAGGAGCATATTGTCAGAGCCATTTTCTTTTAGTCCACCATTTTTGGAACGCCCTTTTCTGTCACTAGAGAGAAAGCTCATGCTTTGTCGTGGCAATTTTCTCGCTTGTATTATATAGTAAATTGCATTTTCTTTCTATACTAGTTCCATGGAAAATAATCCAAACAAGTTAAATAAAAGACCTTTTCCTACATATTAGAAAACCAAACTCTAGACACATTAAGTAAAAAGAACAATAACCTTCAAAAAACCAAAACCACTAGAAGAAACCACTTCCCCCCACTCCAGAAACCTCTCCGACTGTGTATCCTGTATTATGCTATTTAGGATCATCAAAGAAGGCCAAAGTGATCTTGCATAAGTGCTGCTGTCCTAGGACACTGACTGTGGTAAGACATATGAAGATCTCAGTTACTTTTTCCTCTTAAATACAAACAGACTTTCCAAAGAAACAAAGTCTGCAAAGCGGGATGTTGTTTCAGAGAAGATGGGGGAAACCTCCCCGTGAGAGGAAGGATTACTCCGCTTTTTGAAGCTTTTGGATTCCCCAGATGTCTCCAGAACGTTAGTCATGCATCCTCCTCACGACGCTGTATTAAGGGTGATCCATGTTGATGAGATGCGACGGACTCGGCTGGGTTTGCTCAGGAGTAGCCTGCCAAGCCTCTTGCATCTGGCTGATACTAAACAGAAACACATTCTCTTCTGGTTTATGCCTGGGTGAGCCATTTCTCTAGCATTCAAAAAGCCTTCATTAGTCGGGTTGTTTGGAGAGGAGGCACACCATACCGCTCAACCTGAGCTGGCTTAGCCTTTGGAAACATCTGAATTCCAGTCCTCAGCTGCAGCTGAGCAGCAGAAAATGCTAGAGGGAGGGATGTGAAGAGGCTTCGGGGTATTCTGAGCTGCTCAGATCTGGAGGAAGGAGGGCACGAACATGGTCCTTGGACACAGATTAGAAGAGCCATTACATGGCTCTGCCTGGTAAGATGTCGGGCCTCAGGTTATTGGTGTGACACCACCAGCTACAATGTGGCTTTGTGCCACATTGGTTTTGTCATCGCCAGAAGAAGGGGGAGCGGTGGGAGGCGATGCGGAGAGCATTAACACCCATGCTGTGCCGCTGGAGGATCCCATCAACGAGAAAGATAACGGCAGAATCACACGAAGTGACTTGGACACATGGAACGATTACAGCTTGAGAACATGAGGGCCCGCTACAAGAGATTACAGACTTCTCAATGCATAATTCAGTATCATAAACATATACATGACACTAACTCATTCTTCTGCTAGACTAATTTCTTGACTATAACGTTGCTAAATTGACCTGGAAAGAAAAAGGCGTTCAACATTTATAATTGATTTCTGCCCTATATCATTTTGGCTCCCCTCCTTCTCGTATAACTGCTAATATGAGTTACTGCCGATTTAGTATTTTGTTACAGATTAATTCAATGGGATTTTTGACTAAGCTGGCGTCCAGAATGACTTTGCACTTGGTGACATCTGCGATGCCAGCATGCAAAATGATTCTTCTGGCATTTTTACAGGTTCTATTGTACCACAGAGTATGTCTTGAGAAATCCAGCTATGACCATATCTGATTTGGCTAAGAACACCAAGTAATATAACACAAATAATGATAATAGTTATTTTGCGGGACTAACAGCTTCTGGCTATTTTCATTACCTCTCAGGCAGACTTGTAGCCCAGGCATACTTTCAGTTGGTTTTATGTATCTGTCACAGTCAAACTTCTTTTAGATTTAACTAATATGACCAGTTGTATCAGCACAGTCACATTATGATCCTGATTTTTTCTGGTATAGAACAACTGGGATCTTAGAACAAAACCCTTTTTCTTCTGTCTCTGCCATTCCTTCTGCTGAAGCCCATTAGCTATATATGTTAGATATATCTGTATAGATGCATAGATATATCAGTTAGATGATACACATTTATATTTGGCTGCCTTCAAGATACTTTTCACTGTCAGAATGGCTTTCTTTCCAAGCCTTTTGTTTGGAGGATGTTCTGCTGATTGGAAGCCCAGATCTTAGAAAAGTAACGATTTCTTAAGAACTGAGGTCCACTGTCAGTCATTAGAGTCCTCAGTATTTGCTGGAAGCAATTAAGGTAAATTTATTTATCAGATTCAATTGTCTTCCCTTTTTCAGACTGTGTTTACACTGTTGTCAAAGGTACCCACTTAATTTTTAAGAGTATAATGCTACTTTTCTTCTGATTACTCATCTGGATTTTGTGATTCACCTCTACTGCAACATTTTCATTGACATCATCCCTATGCCAGTAAAAACATGTTAATTTTCTTACTAAACTGTTATTCATTAGCTTCAGTTTCAGAGCCTGTCCTTTTTACTGAATTAGTATTTTCTAACGATTGACCATTTTTTTCATTGACTAGCTCCTCTCTTACTGTATTGCTGACACCATTAATTGACAGAGGATGACCCCACCTCAGATACCGTACTGATCGAGGAAGAGGTTGTATGCGTAGGGTCAAATAGCTGAGATTCATGGTAAAAAAAACTTCAGTGTGTGAAACCTAGATCAGAAATATATCAAGATGATGTATTTTTTTTTCTAAAATTCTTTACCTTTTTATATCTGAAAGTCTAGAAATTTATAAAGAAGATACATATATGTTTATTTCTCACGTACAATACATTTTTAATAACCAAACCCTAGAAAACACTGGTATTTGTTAGTGAGAAATGAAATCAGAGATGCAAAAGCACTAAGATGCCTTAACGTCATTGGAAATGGCAGTGATACTTGCTCATCACTTCTGTTAACCGAGATGAAGAGAATGGGTTTTCGGTGCTTGACAGAAATGAGCTGAACACGAGCTGGGTTAAAGTTACGCGTTCCGTGTGCTGGATCCGCCGGGAGTACTAAAAGCAACACCATAAATCCGTATTTAGCACAGAAATAACATTCCTGTATTCCCGAAAACGTGTCTTGGGCCACAGGCGCCCCAGGGCGCAGAGAGGCGGTGGGAAGCGCCTGGCAGGGGCAGGGCGATTTACCTGCCGAGCTCAGGCGGTGGGCCGGCAGGGCTCTGCCCCCGCTTCCCCGCGACACGGACCGGCTCCGGTGTCACCGCGACACCGAGCGCCGGTGACTGGGGCGGGCAGACCCGACCGCGGGGCGGGGGGGCGCAGGGGCCGGG
>NW_009646856.1:388175-402680 GCF_000708025.1 Charadrius vociferus
AGGAACCGAGTTATTCTCCACTCCCCCCCCCGCCCTCCGGCAAATATTGCCTGTCTTGCTGTTGGATTTGAACCTTCTTTGTCTTAAAGATCACCATAAGTCGTGAGGTCCTTCGGAATATAGCTCGGCAACATTTGTATGATGAAAATTAGCAAATTTCTCTGCTGCATAAAACTGATGAGCCGTTAGAACTCTCTGTAAATTACAGTAAAATTCTAATTACATTTTTTTGAACGTGTCCCCCCCCATGTGTGTACGGAAAGGGCAGCATTGCAGCGGGAAGCATGGGGACAGTCTCCCTACTGTTCTGTTTAAAATCGTGTTCTCTATTTCCCCTAGTTTTCTTTGTTAACTGTAGGTATTTATGTCCTATGTTATTTTAAGCATTGTTTTGTCTTGTGATAATTTATTTTCACTTATTCATATTGCTCATGTAGAAGTCAGATGCACTGCAAATAAAAAGTTACAACTTGCAAAACTTACAGTTCATATCCAGATCCTTTAAACAGTTGGTCTTTTTATTATCATTACAGTCTTTAACACAATGAGTGCTGTTAATCTAGCAAAAGTTGGCATAAATATTTTGAAAAGCCCTGTGTAAATTTGGTTTTCATACTGGCAAAAAGTACTTTAATTGTGCAGGTGATGCTGAGTGAAGTACGCTATACCAGCAAGACTGCTCTTTCGCTGATGTAACTGTATGTGTGTTAGGACTTCTGCCAGCTTGGAGGGAGCACAAATATTTCTCTTAACCAGTGTAACAGGAAAGTGTCTAGGTTGAACCTACCCTTAGGTTGCTTATTTAGATGTTTGAATAGTTGACTTGAAGCAGTTAGTAAATGCAGGAAAATTAATATATTATAGATCTGAAACTTTCTACTTGCTCTTGTGAGTGCAGAGTATTAGGCCGGTAAGAGCAAAGTGTAGTTGCAAGTTGGATGGTCACTCTGAGCGGTCATCGGGTGTTTCAAAAAAATCTGACTTTCAGAACTCTTGGTTCCAAGCCTTTTGAAAAAAAGAAGCAAACAGTACCAATTAAACTACACAGGCTAAGTAAATGATGTGGTTAAAGAAGTATGTTCTCTCTATAGAAGCACTATTAAATTGACTCAGTTTTGTTTAATTGGTCCAACTCCAGTACAATGGCAAGCTTTCACTGCAGGCTTTCTCTTTGGACTTGTTTAGACTAGGATTGAAGGTATATTTCTGAAACATGTTTAAACAATATCTTCACACTGCTTTTTGTTTGGGCAACATCTTTTAATGTGTATTTGCTGGTCAAGGCAAGTTATGATGGGGGAGGAGTGACAAGGTGGATGGGACAAATGACCAGCGTTTCATATATAGCTCCTCTTTTTGCAGGTACTGTTAAATCTTAGCAGTTAACACTAAAACCATACTTTTGACATGATATTGGTGGTCTCCTGGAATGCATAAGCTGCATTCTGCTATTGCTGTTCTGCAGGTAAGTATGCAGTTAGTGCTTCAAAGAATATAAAAATAAATAAATACTAGAAGTCATTCTGAGATGAGCTGTGGGGGGAAAAAAAAATACAAACAAAAAAAAAAACCCAAACCAAAACCAATGACCAACCAACAAACCCTCAGCTTCTCTTCTGTCCTTTGGCACGTATATGTGCAGGAGCCTATTCTTCAGCCATCATGAGCCTGAAATAATTCTGATGATTTCGTGTTGAGATCTCACATCTTGTCTGGGTGGTTAGCTGGTCAGTTATGGAAGAGCAAACTGGTTTTTTTCCTTAGTGTCAAGTAAAACTAAAGAGCATCTTCATATTATCAAATAATCAGCAATTCAGTAAGACACAAACATCCGTGGTACACGAGAATTAATTCTTGCAGAAGTCTGTTTTGTATTCGAATTAAAATTATATGCTATTTGAGTAGCATCTGTTAGGAGTTTTAGGTTGCTGATAAACTTTGAATATTAAATATCCCGGTTAAATGGTCTAGCCGAAGTATGAAGTTACTTTGTTCAGGAGCCAGCTTGAATAGGGCTTGTGTATGTCTCTCTCCCCTGCTTTAGGTAAACAGTTGATTCCCATGAACACCTGTTGCTCTTATTGTATTGTGGTTAGCTGACTAAGTACTGCTCTTAATATAGTTTCCTGAGTGCACTTATCTCATAATAGGTATCCAGGAATAGGCATATTCAGTGAGGTTTCCATTTACTAGTCGACTGGAATGGGGGGGGGGGGCGAAAGGTAGTCAAGATCTAGGTAACAGCACAATTTGGTGCACCAGTTCTAGTAATAGCATAACTTCCCATCGTATTCGTACAAGAAGAACATTTGTGAACAAACTTTTATTGAAGCATATGTTGAAATGGGTATTACGGAAGCTGATAAACATAACTCTACTGCTAGAGTTGGGATTCTACAGTGAAGGTTAACTGACTTCTCTTAAATATTTTTTTTTTTTGTATCTAGCTCATTTTGTATGCTACCTCCAATAAAAATAAATGAGCTTTCCAAGATACTGACTTTTTTTTTTTAATCAAACTGTACAGCCTTCTCTTGGGATTACTACATCCATTTCTTTGTGTGGGAAAGAATTGTTTTTCATTAGTGTGCTAGTCAGAAAGCAGACTGCTTAGTCTGGTTTCCTTACCCAAGTTGCAGGAACTGGGAAAGGAACAGTATTTTTCTTAGAATTTTAAAATCTAGCATTTCCAGAGTGCAGTATATTAATTTGTGTTTATGATGGGCTACTATGCATATCATATATGTTGAATGTTCATTCTATATTTAGATGGGGCAAGCCGCTAAATTATTATAGATTTTGCCTTTTTAGAAAATCATGTCATATCCTCACTTGTGTTTTCAAGATAAAAAGATAGCTAAATTTGTGGTCTCTAAACCGTATTAAGATTTCTACTTATTTACGTTCAGCAGCTTTTCTGTTCAAGTATGTTATTTTAGAATATAATTCATGTTATCATTTAACAGTCAGTGTATTTTGTGCCTGGGTTAGTAAGTCTTCATTATATTTTAAATGTTGTGCTAAGATATCCAATACCATACTCACTTTTTTTTTTTTTTACGTCTTTAGTACATGAGTAAAAGCCCACAGCAGAAGTAACAAAGCATGTACCATCGTTAGGACTAGGAATTCTTGAAGGAACTCACATACGTTTCCTAGGGTTTCCAGCAAAGTGGGTATACAAGAGCATTGTATTATTAGTGACAGTAGTGTAGTTCAGTCTACCGCAATAACCACAGTTATTGAAAGTAGTAAAATACCAGAGTAGCAAAGCTGTTAATTTCAATGGTGGCATTAAGTTATTGTGTACATCAATAGGTAGGGTAACACTTTGGAATTGTGCCTTTACTTTAGTTTTAATACTTGCACAAATAGCATATTTGAAATAGAAAGCTTAATTTAGTTGAGGAATATTTGACAAAATGTTGGAAGTGCAAGCAGGCAGTTAAATTAGACTGGATACACATAATTGCAACCAATACAGTTCCTAAAATTGCTCATATCTCAGGAGTAAAATTGGTGGTGTAGGCAGGTTTTTTTTTCAGGTGGATACAAGAATTCAGGTTACTTTCCTTGTTCTTAAGTAAACCAACAGATGGACTGAGTCATCTGTCTGGTAGAAGTGCAGTCTTTAGCTAGCACTTTATTTGTGACAGTTGCAAGTAATTTTTGGACGAGTTGTTTCGGCCCACCTGGTATGGAATCTGACAACTGTTTTGCCCTGGAGGTCTCTGGATAGTTTAGTGAATTATTGTGATAGTAAAAATATAAGTCTTTAAAAGATTACTGTGTGAATGGAGGGTGTGGGAATTGGAATACAAATTCTTTAGAAAAAGCTATTTATGACCGTTTTAGCAATTATGTTGTCAGCCTCTAAAAATTAGAAACAGTCTGGGAGTGTGTATAATTCAGGAATGCTCTCTGGAAGGGTATGTACAAGTTTTTTCTTGACTCTGATTCAGGACTTCATGTTGTTTGTTGTTGGAGGTCAGAAAACAAGACCAAGTTAGTTAGCGTCCTACTTCAGACCACTATAGCGTGAAAGCCTTTTTTCTATGCTTCCATAAAAAGCAGAGGAATTACTCTTCCCGCACCTGTTTCAGTGGATGCTTTGCGAGCACACTTATGCCCTAACTGACGTATCTTGGCTCTGCCTTAGGCATGTGATTGGAAATACTTTGTAATGAGGACTGCTTCTTGCCATGCCAGTGCATTTCATGCAGAACTTCTATAAAAGTAGGTTATTGAACCACTGGACAGAGTCATTTGCTTTCATTACTAGAGAGCAAATGTATTTTGTGAAACAGGTATTATTCCCTTCTTTACGTTGACCTTTCATCTAGAATTGCTCTTGACAGTTCATGCCTGCTTCCACTCAGCAGTGTAGAAATACGTGTGCCAACTCTCTAAACATCCAGACATGTTTAGGTTTTAGGAGTGCTGTAGTGTTGAGAGAAAGCAGAAGATATGTGCTTTTTATGTTTGATTCAAAAAATTTGACTTTTAGTTGTAGCTAAAAGTAATTGTAGTGGAGACAGAAGTCACACAAGCCTTGTTGAAAAGCTTCAATATATTTAAGTAATTTTTGGTGGTGCCTACCTCGCGCCCTCACCCCACTCCTGCCTTTCCTTGACAGTCCTTGTGAATTGTGTAAAACTATCTTGTGTTCCTTGGCTGTTGGCACCTCTCTTGGGATTAACATGGGAGCAAAGGCACCTCTGTATCTGTCAGTATTTAAACCTGCCAGATGAAAAGTTGGTGTTGTGTCCCTACTGTCCCTCCCCTGCCCTAATGTCCTATGTGTTGTCACAAATCTGGAAAAGAATGAAGTTTGTATATAGCTTTTTTGTTTAATAATATACAGAATATTTTTCCCCTTTTAGAAATGGCTGCACTACCTTATTTTAATTTTCAAATTTTCTAACGTAAGAAATAAAAACATATGTCTAAGTAGCAGAGTTGGAAGTAGTTTTGCCTGGTTTTAAAATGCTTTGTACAATACAGGTTTTAGAGGAAAATGTTGGGTTTTATTTCAGATGCTCAAAATTAATTGTTCTAAGAATTGATAAGCCTCTTCCCTACTAAGGCTTATTACAATCCTCCTTTGCTGTAGCTGTTTCATGACTAGTGTTTAAAAAGTTCCAAAAAATGTGAAAATCATGCTTACCACCTTTTGACAGTGTTACACATGTGCTGCTCCTAATGTTACAAGTTTTGTAGACACTTAGGGCAGCTTATGGAACTGCTCCTTGGAGGTGATGTGACATTTTTCTGCATTTACTGCCCAAATGCTAGTGAGAGCCCGGTGGAGAAAACGGGACCATTCAACGTGATGCAAGATGAATTGTCAATCTACTTTGGGTTACCATTAAACTGCTAGTAATAAGCATGTTTTGGAAATCGATGTGCAAGTTAATACAAGGAGTTGAAGTAAGATTCTCTTGCTGTCGGTGAGTAATCTTTAGGCAGGGCTCATTAAAAGAAAACATGATCAATATTCAAGCAAAAAAAAAAAAAAATCCGCTCTTAGTTTCACATATTGAAAATTCTCCAGGCAAAGCTGGCTTGTATAAAGGAAGAATAGTAAAAACTGTTTCAGTTTAGTCCAAAACTGGACTTCTCCCCTAAATGCTGTGGTGTGGTGGTTTTTTTTTTCTTCTTTTTTTCTTTTTTTTTGTTTTTTAAATTATGGTAAAGAAAGGTGCTGACCTCCAGTGAAGTATGGGGCAGAGAAGTGGAAACTGATTGCACTCCAGAGAGTAGCAAAATTGCTACTTTGATGGCCTGGTGTGTTGCCAGGAATAACTCTAAACTCCTAGTTTGCAGCACAAACAAGATTGAAAGGATTCTGTTTCAAATGTTCTTGCATTCTTTTGTTATTCTTCACAAATTTGAAACTTCTTTTCACATTCCTGAACCAGGTTACGAAATAATCTATCCATAAAGAAAGTGAGGTGGTTGTGTATTCTGAGCATACTAGCCACCTAGTTTAAAAAAGAAAAAAGTTTTAAAGCTTGGAATTTAGCAGAATAGTAAAATAACACGAGTAATTACTGGTATAGCTAAAGCCTCTATTATGGCTTAGTTGCAGTTTTATAGTAACTAGAGAAATATTTTAATTTTCTTTCTAGAGGAAATCAATTCCTATGTATGTGCCATTCTCCTTAAAGCAAATTCCTAAAATATAGTTTAATACTGTATTTTTTTTTAGGCCACTAATTGCTGTGACTTTATTGCAGGTTACTGTACAGCGATACCAGATTTTTAACTGAAACACTTTGAAGGGCATGTAGTTAAGGGAATGTTTTGTTGTGGTCTTGTCTGGCTACTGGTGAATGCTTTTATATTTCAGTTGTATAGATCAGTATATGTCTTTAATGTGATCATATCTGTTAGAATTGTATATTTTGTGGAGACTTCCACCGAAGTTGCTTTTTTCTTCTTATTGTAGGGGATTGAAAATGCAAATACTAAATGGGAAGATGGTTAGGATTCTGTTGTCGTTCATGTGTTTCCAACAAAACTTTCAGTACTGCTGTATTAGTGGTATTTTTACTGGCATTGGTGGAAAGAGGCGGTTGGTATTTTTAGGTTCCATTCAGATTTCTGGTTGGCTTTATAAATCTGACTTAAGCATATGCTCTGAGTAAATCTGGGCCTTGAACCTGGTAGTGTTGCTGCTTAAAATTGCTAGCTCTTGAAATAGCTTTTCTTAAATATAAGCGTTTTTCAGGTACCAAGCTTCCAACTCTAGGCTAGGAAGAACTTTGGTTTTCTAGCTACTGCAGATGTTCATGTCAATAATGCATTCCAATGAACAATATACACTGCTACTTGTTTTGAAGACTTGTTTTCTCTGTATATCTTCCTGTTCTATAAAAATCTTTTCCCTTCTTTGCTTTCTTTTATAAGCTTGGAGTCTTTTATAAACAGTGCATAGTGATGTGTACATCTTTTATTTCCGCTCCTGTGTTGAACTGTTGTTGATATTTGAGGAAAGTATACGATCCTTTTGGCAAACCTTAGTCCATTAAACAATGCTGACTCTTCTATGAAAGTACTCAGTCTAAGTTAACGGAACAGATTTTTTTTTTTTTTTTTAAACTTGTTGGATTTGTACTTAAAATTGAACACAGTGAAGCTTTACTAGAAAACTTGTACTGTGTTCTGCAATGCATTTACAAAGCCCATTTTTAGAAAACTGCAGTTGGCTACTGTGGATTAAGTTAAATGGACTTTACAACTTCAGAATAAACATTGTTATCTATTGTCTGAAATAGATGGTGTGGTCATACTGACAAAACAGTGACATCTAATCCAAATGAACCCAATTATGGCAGAGATAATAAATCAAAGTAGTGAATGACAGCACTGTTAGGAAAATGATCAGTGCTGAAGCTCAGCATTTGTATGTGTAAATCTGAATTTAAGAGCAGGCATTGTTTGGACGTAATTATGTACTACTCTAGCAAAAATACTGATTTTTTTTTTTTAAGCTTTAGAGATACTTTTTTCTAGCTCAGAATATTCCTGCTTTGATGAGCATCTCTGAATATAATCAGAACTCAAGAAGCTACTATAGTATACTTATAGTACTATACTATAAGTTGTACACTGATGTATTAGGGTCAATCTCTTTGGTGTGAGTAGAGCAGGAGGATGGTGTGGGAAGTAGCTGATACTTTGTATTTTCATTCAGTGTGTGTATGTATATGAAATAAACATGTTTTAAACACAGAACTGCCTAGTTCTAGTTACTAGTCAAATATGAACCATCCAGTCTGAAACGGAGTATGGAGACAGTAGTAACTTTATACATTAGTCACGGTGTTTCTCTTGGTTAGAGCCTGCTGTTTGAGGGGTGCGAAAGCCCTATCCATTACAGTGTTCTTCTGACCAAGAGAAGGCTGAAGAGATAGGTTAATTTTGGAAAGCTAGCAGGGAATCCATGTCTAATCAAGAAGAGTAGAAGGAAGAGCAGATGAATGGCTAGAGCACTCTAGTAAGTTGTTGCTAATAAACTTAAGCATAAGTTGTATCCAGTACTTCAGCTGCTTCTTCAGCATTATGTGTTTTGGAGAGCAATGGAGAATGAGGTTTTGTAGCATTTCAGTGATATTGTTGGATTTTTAGCTACTAAGTGGAAATGTAGTAGTGGGTTTCAGATGAAAACTTTGACGTGAGATTGAGGGAGAAGACCAAAGCATCAAATACATAAAAGAAGTGAATTAAACAAATTTTGCACCCTAAAGATCTTGTGCTGTAATCTCAAGGATTGTGGTAGTACCATTGTTATAGTTTCCCCAGTATTGTGTGATGAGACTGGTAGCTTTTAGTTTAGTGATCAGCTCAGTTAACTACATCATATATTAATTATTCTCAAAATTATTACTGCTGAACTTTACATCTGACCTTACAACTAAGTTGCGAGGTGAAGAAATCTGGACTGCTGAGTTCAGGGACTTCATTTTGTATTTTGGCAATATTTTAAGAGAAGTGTTTTCGTAAAGTTTGGGAGAATAATGCATCTCAGACTTCTTGCTTTGGCGTACTCTAAAGGCACCTTTAAAACCAGTGGGTATTCCTGTGTATTTTTTATTTGCTGCACGTTTCTTATTCACTGATAGAACAGTTCTGTGTTTCTGTAATTGCCACTGTTTCCAACAGCAGCTAAATCCATGAGTGGATGGCAGTAAGGTAAACACAAAGGTTGTCTTAGAGGCTATGAATACTGTTGCTGTAACTGTGTTGCTCTAAGGATATAAACAAGACAAAGGTTTTATAAGGAGAGGCAATATCTTTTATTAGATCAACTGCTGCGGCGGTGGGGAACAGGACATGGGCAAGCTTTCAGACATTCCAGTGCTGAGTTCCTGAGAAAGTTATTCAATTCTTTGGAGACACCATGTGGAGATTTTTTTACTGAGTGGATGGTTGCAGGCTTGTTGCAGATACAGGTAAATGTTGTTGCGTGTTTTATTTTTTTATAGGTAGCTCATAGTTTTGATGTCTGACTTAGTAGCAACATTCCGTATAATTCTTATTTCAAAAAATAAGGAATTAGGTGCTTGAAAACAGGTAAGCGGCTGTAGGATACTGTCTGAATTGCTATTTGGTTTTGCATTACTCTGCAAGCAGGATGTCTGCATAAGGGAAGTGAAGATTGCATTACAGAGAAAAATGTCAGAAAGTAAAACTCTGAAAATACTTCCAAAATGTTACTGTTCCTATGTAAAGTGTGAAGGTGTATTTTCCTTTGAAGTATCTGACTACTGGGAATCACTGGAAAAAATGCTTGGAGTGCCTTGTTTGAGGAGCCCATCTATGTTATTTCTGGGGAGAGGTGATCTTCATCACTGGTGTGACTTGTGTATAGTAAATCTGTAAGATGCAGATAAAAGTGGGTTGCATTGCAAGGGTTGCATCTTTAGACATGACTAATGCTTAATAATACTTAATAGTAGGATTTTATTTTTGCCCTGTTGAAGCCCCTAGTTAGTCATCACAGGATGGAAGAGTGTACAGTTAAGCCAGTTCTGAATACTCTGAATATCTTGCCTTCAGTTCATGTGCATCCCTTTCTTAGGGCAGCTGGATGCAAAACAAGCAACCTCTCCTCTTGCACTCCTCCCTGCCCCAATGATAAAAAGATATTGGAGAAATATTGCTTGTGTTTCAGGATTCTCAATATTTGATGCACAATCTTCACCTACAGTCAGGTCCCTGATTTCTATCTGCTCCGTTCTGTAGCTCACTAGTTGTGAATGAAGAGAGAGAATTGACTGTATGGTGTGAGAAATCCTTAGCTGTTATGAATTGAGAAGTGTTTCTAAGCTTGTTGGTTAATGGTATGTTTTATGTTATCTAGGCCTTATGTAGTAAGGCTTTCATAACTTTTTTCCTTAACTTGTTCTTCTAAATAAATTGCATATATTCTGTAAGTGATGTTCAGATGAAAACTGAGCTGTTAGTGTTGCTCTTACGAATGCTTTCAGGTTTGGTGATTTATGTAGTGGCAGTCTCTGTGTTCAACATCCATATATTTGAAATTGTGCATTTTTTCCTTCTGAATTGAGCTGGGCTCCTTGTCTTTAAGTGTGTCTACAGTTGGGGTAGGTGTAGGGTGTGAACTCATCCCAAAGCCCAGTGATTTGATGTTTTGGTTGTAACTCTCAGGGAGCCTACCGTGGTCTTGTCTGGGAATGGGGAGGGTGTTTAAAAAAAACAAAACCAAAGAAACAAAAAACTGAGAGATCAATCTCCCCAGTTTGGTGTTGCATATTTTCATGTATCTTATGATGTATCAATTTCCCAACCAGTGATCATAATTTTCCTGTTCTTTGGGAAAGAGGGGCAGATTTTATGCAATTCGTACTGTCTTGCAAAAAACTTTCTCTCCTGGGAAGAGGAACACAGTTTACATGTCCGCACATAGCTCAGCTTCAAAGTTCATAACAGATCTTTAAATCTGAAGTAGTTTGGGTTGATGCTGGTTTTTTTTTTTTTAATAAAACAAAACGGGCCCCCCAAACACACATAACACAAACAAAACAAAAAGCAAACCTATTTAGAAATAAAGCCATAGGCTTTTCTGCTAGAATTCGACAGCTTTATTTTTTTTGCATAGCGTGACAGAAATCAGGTATAAAATGATGAAAGCCTTCCACACTTAAAAATGGAAACTTCATGCATCTAAGAACTTTTTCTTGGACATTACTATAGAATTAAAATGTTGCCGGCCATGTGCACTGTAGCAATGAATTTTCTCTCAGCAGCACCATACCATCCAACCATTTAAATGTACAGAATCATTCTCGTGTAAACCAGAGTAAGCGTTGGTCGTAGCATTTTTGGTTAGATTGGTGAGGAGGGCAGTCTTTATGCTGTGGGTGTTCTGTGTCTCAGGAAGACTGGGGTTAATTGTAGCTTGGCAAGTAAAAAAAAAAAAAGTTCCATATTGTTTTTCTGCAGTAGATTCCTGTTGCTATGCAACAAACAGAATGTCACTTAGTACAGGATATATTAAATTTGTATTCCCGGCACATATCTCTGCACGTTCATTTTAAACTTTAACAGGAGGGTATGGTTCTGACTTCCTGTAGGACTATAGTGTGAAGTATATATTTGAGTTTCTATTCTGGTGCTTGCTGTAGCTGTGGTGACGTCAGCGTACTTGCAGAGCCTTTCTTTGTTTTCGGATGGATGGGACACCTGTGCAACGCAATCAGGCTTCCGACCAGACAAAAAGGGGTGGTGGTTATCTTCCCCGAGGTGGGATGGTATTGCCAAGCAACATGTTAAGGCTTCCAAGAGGGAGAAATTTCTTGTATGGAAAGAATCTTAGACAGTGAATTCTGAAAACCTTTAAATGTGTTGCAGAGAAAGTTAATGCAGATGGCAAAATATGAATCTTTAAACCAAAAGATCTAGTTAATTTTTAATGATTAGAATTAACCTTGACGTTGGAATATGTTGATGCTTCCCCTCCCTACCTCCCCACCCCCCGCCGAGTGCTAAAACCACCCGTTCTCAGCATCCAAAATATTTGCATTTGCCCTAGATGGATTCTGGAATAAATGTTTAGGGCATGCTTGGGAAAATTGCCTTCTATGGCTCTGGAACCAGTAATTAAGTAATGGACAAATGACAACATCTGGTAAGGCATTAATTTATAATCTAGTTACACTTCCGGAGTGGAAAAGAAGGCAAAAATAATATTTGAAAGCTAGAAGGATGCTAATTTGATCTTTGCTTCAAAGGCTGTCATGCCATATAGATGACTGAAATACAGAAACTTGAAAGCTGCAGATTTTTAATACTGTGCATTTAAGAATAAAATGCATGCATTGTGTCTTGTGTGCTATGACGTTTATCCTATATAATAATCTGTCTTATTTTAAGCAGTTCTCTGAATTTAGGGGATTTTGAAAGCTGACTTACAAAATCTAAGCTGAAATTAAGTTAGCTACTAAAATTAGCAGGTCAAATACTGTCACTTTTTCTGCTCTTAGAATTGAAATATGCCATTGTCTAACATATCTTTAAATTGTCAGTCTGAAGCAGATTTGCAAGTAGCCGCTTTTTAAATGTTATCGTAGATTTATTTATATGTGTAGCTTCTTAATAAAGCAGAAGTCAAAAGGAAGAGTCAAAATGAAGTTAGGGAAGATTTGAAACGTCTTTCAGTACTGTTCTCTTGCTCTTTTGCCAAGGGGATGCCTCTAATATATAAAGCATCATTAAAGGAGCAAGCAGCCTTTAATAATACCATTTTCTTTCTTGTAGTCTGCTGCTTAATTCAGAGCTCAATGCCAGAGTGTTGCATGCCTGTTCCCAAGCAGACTCAATAAAAACCATTTCTCTGTATACACAAAGAGAACCTGATGCAACCTAAAAAAATTCTTATGGCATTCTGTATTTGGCGAGATCAAACCTGAGCTCTGTTACAGAGAAATGATTTAAAAACATTGATGGGGATGCTTTGGGGCTTTTTGCTTTCTATTTGGGGAAGATGAATCTTTGCTTCTGTTGCAGAACTGTTTGGCGAGAATAAGAATACTGCCTGTGGCTTTCAGTGCTATGATGACTGGTTTTAATGGTATCTTTTGGAACAGGAAACGGTAGGAATTTGTAAAACTGCCACGTCCTCTTAAAGAGGGGGGCAAAACATAATTGTGAAGCTAACGGTTTTATGGATAACTTCAGTGAAATGAACTTATGTTAATACATAGAATTGAGGCGTTCTAGACAACGCACAGGAAACTGGGAAATTTCAGGTGTAAGTTATAAGTAGTGTGTTGGTAGGTAACATTTACTAAGGTAAAACTTAAAGCAACTCAGAGTAGAAAATCGATGTTCTAAAAACATTCTGGTTGTAGGACAAAGCATTTAAAAGTTAAACACTTTAATCAATTTATTTTTATGCTCAGGTGTCTAAACTACCCCTCCACTTTTATCTAATTGGACCCTAAATCTGACTGTAATGTTGTGGTAGTAATCTCTTAATTTCTCATATCATGTAGCCCTTTTTCCTTTAGGTCTGGTAACAGCTATGATTTTGCTGACAGCATCCAGGGCTAAAGAAAATCTCCACAGAAATTTTCCAAGTACAGCTTTGGGATGGAGAGGCAAACGATTCGAAGCAAAAATTAACAGCTAGGAACAAACACTGTGTAAAATATTTTTTTCCTTTTGTTCCCTCCAATCTCTTCTTTCTTACTTTTTTTTTTTCTTTGAAGGGTTTGTACTGTTGTGTTTCATAGTATATGGAGTAGCAATTGAAAATGAGCAAAAATATGCAGCAGGTAAAGCAACAATCCATTTCCATGTTAATGGTTGCCAAATGAAGGTAATCAGTGTATGGATAGTGTGTGCTGGTTTTGTGTTTGTGCGTTTGTGTGGTTTTTTATTTTATTTGGAAGCTCAGGTGCTACGCTGCTATAAATAGGGCTATTACAAAACAGTCAGCTTTTCATATCCATCATCTTCCCCCCCCCCAATTGAATTTAAATTGGGGCAAATCTTGTAGATTTGATACAAGTAGTTCTAAATTCTGTTTGGCTGTTGAAAAGAAACGAATATGTTCTTTATGTATGTTTGCTCAGTCACACTAGCCTACCAGCTCTTGGTCATTAATTAATACCTGTGTGCATACACCGTATGCACAATTATGTAAAGAGGACGTGGAAGCATGCAAACGATTATATGCTATTTTTCCTCCCCTACAACAGAGGCTGGATTTTGGTTTGCAGAAATAATTTGATTGTGGTTCGAAGGCTGCTTGTTTTGGTTTTAAGTTGTCTTTCTCTGTTGCAGAGGTTGGAAAGTCTGTAATGAATAAGGTAGGGAACTGCTAGAAGAGAAGATGATTTCATGGTCTCAGCTCAGTGTTTTCCACAAGAACTGACTGCTTTTTATTTTTCAAAGTGTTTCTGTCCTTTTGTGCTGGTTGAGTTGTTCATAGTTGTCAGGGATGTTCATTAGCTATGTCCTGACTTGTTTTCTTACTGACTAACTTAAGACTGTAGGCCTGATCTGTCAAAATATTAAATTATTCAGCATACACCTTAATCCTTCAAAGCACAGAGAATGTTATATGGCCAGTGAAGACAAAGGGCCCTAGATTGTCTTGGATTAAATGATCAACATCAGAAGACTTGGTACACTAGTTAGTGTGCTTCAGCTCTCCAATGGAGGAAAGGACTTCCCATCTATTTCTCCTTTAATTTCTAACTTTTGCCAATTTCTTAAAAATAAGTGTGTTCAGATTTGAAACTCTCAAATGCTGTATTTTATGACACTGTGCTTAAACTATGAGTAACTTCTGAATTTGGTATTCAGAACAAGTTTTGATTAATGTGCAAAAAACATTACTACACATTGAATAATGAAGAAACCACTTGGAATGGACCACTTGGTGGATAAAGTGGTTATAAAGTGAGTGTGGCTGGATGGTCACACTCAGAGTTGCAGTCAATGGCTCAATGTCCAAGTGGAGACCGTGTC
>NW_009646856.1:403447-441551 GCF_000708025.1 Charadrius vociferus
TAGTGGGAGGTGTCCCTGCCTATGGCAGCGGGGTTGGAACTCAATGATCTTCAAAGTCCCTTTCAACCTAAACCATTCTATGATTCTGTGAACCTGCTAGCTGTTCATTTACTCCTCAGTTTCTTTCCTTAGTCAGAGGAAAAAGGTGGGAGGGGTGAGAGGAGAAAGTATGTAACCAAGACTTTTTAATGGTTTTACAACCATAAGTCACTCCTTCCTCTCATATATAAGCAACCAGAACTTTTAGTCATTCTTAACCGTTGTACTTTTTTTAACTCCGAAGTTTATTTTTTTAAACATATTACAATATACTTTCTCAGGTTCTTTAAAAATTGAAATAATAAGACAAACACAATGGGGCATGATATTTGAAATACGCGTAGATTTGAACAGCTAGATTCTTAACTGCATGTGCAACTTAAAATCAGGGTAACTCTTGGTAGTTCTTGTCTGGCTGGTAGAGCATGCACGTGAGGAAACTGAAACTGTGGTTGCAACAGTGTGTGCTTACCAGAGAGGAATACTCTTAACTCCAGGAATGTACGTTCCGCTCATACTGTGCTTAATCAGACTTGCTAACTTCAACCAAACTAAGATCCATCAGTATTTATCCGTCAGTTATTATGATAGGACTGGCAAGAACTTTGATGCTTAGCTCATTGTTCCAGTGTTTTGTGTGGGTTAGATCATGTGGCTTTTTCTGAAGATGCTTTGAATTGGTCTATGTTGATCTCTCCTTTACCATACAACTAAAAGACACGTAAAGTTCGCCTGTCTTATGTAATGGGACAGTCCACTTAAGTAACTCCTTCTAGATGTTCAGAGGTGCAACTGCTCTACAATGAACGATGGAATGGCTCAATTTTATGTGTTTTGGCTACACGGCAGATGCAGGACTGGTTATTAAGGAGGGGGAGGTGTTGTGGTACCCTCAGAGCAGCAAGGTTTTCCAAATAACTGTACGTGCTCTCTGGCTATATCTTGTGAGGCTCTGGGGAAAATTATGCCAGGGAGCAGTCTGGGCAGACAGATTTTTCTTGCAGACTCTGGTCTGTAGATTGCAGTTTGGGCACTTCAGTTAAATGTATCGTTAATCTGAGATGGTATCGCATCTATTGGGAAACTTACTCCCATTCTGAATTATCTTTGGAGTTTTTGTCTCACTACGTGATTTAAATCTTTCTTTCTGTGTATTAAGGCTTCCATACACACTAGCTGTGGACAGTAGAGTGTATTCTCCTCTTTGAAGCTACTACCTCTGGTGTACATGAGGGTTTATGTTTCGCCCAAGTCTTTTCCAGATTAAAATAACCAACTTCATTAATCTTTCATTGTGGGGTGTTTTTTTAGACCTCCTTCCATTTGTTACTCTCTTCTTGGTCTACATCATTTGGAAGCCAAGGCTGATCATCTCGTCTGTCATGTACTGATGTGTTCACTGGAATATATATAAATGTAGACCTGAACTTTTTTTCTCCAACCACTTTTCCAGTATGCCGGTATTAATCAGAGTTTTTAACCTGTCCTCCTTTCTGCTTGCATCTTCTTCTGGGCTTCTGTCCTCCGTGGTGATAGTGAGCATACTCTTCCATCTCTTTGTGGTTCTGCTGCAGCACAGGCATTGCGAAACTACGCTGGATATATTTTCTCTGAGTGTAGCATCAATAGCTGCTATCTGAATATGGTTTTCAAAACTGCTTTCTGCTCTCCGTACAGTAATTTTTGTGTGTATCTTTCCTGTGAAAATGCCCTGTAAATTCTTTCAAAACCCAAGTCCTACTACAGCATCTGCTACATCTCGGTGGTAATTAGCACAGGGCTCCAGAAGACCTAGAGGAAATTAAACTTTCTTGACATTGTTAATTCTTAAGTAACATTGAAGATGTATTTGTTATCTATTAGCAGTTTTTTTACCAATAGTTTGTGCTGCCCTTTTTCTTAGGATTCAAGTTAAACACAAGATCTTTATAAACTTGACAGCTTGCTTCCTTCCTCATTCAGAACCTTGCATCTGCTGTGAGAGGTAACCACTGGGGCCACAGGCTTCTGCAAATCTGATTGACATCCCTCCATGGTCTAATGTTCTGAACACTAGCTGAAAATATGTCTTGGAATGGAATCTCTTCAGTCTAAGCCCAACACCTGCAATCTGAAAACTGAGGCTTGTAGCTATGACATTCAGGGTTTTCTCCTGGGGGAAAAATCCATAGTAAATGCAGACGCAAAGTATAAAAAAAAAAGTCATCTGTCGTGGTTGAAGCTTGGAAATTTTTACACAGTTGAAAACATGCGCTTTGTATAAAGCAGCATGGAGCAATCTGTTGCTACAGCACTAATAGTATAGCAGGGAAAAGACTAAAGCATAAGGAGTGAGAATGGTATGAGATTCCCTGGTAATGTTCGAGGCATTGCATCGAGAAGGATTACCCTCTCGGGATCCAAGTAGGGTGTAACAATTTATGGAGTAAGATGTCAGGCTACAACCTATGGATAATAACCTAAAAGAGGGAGGAGGTTGGTTTTGCAGGAATAACCCTCTTTTTGCCATAAACTCTTGTCTTGCTGTAGTTACTCAACTGCAGTATGCTTCAGATTACGTTCCCTTATCCGTGGTACCCATGTGTCTCACCCGCCTGATTAAAATCCTTTCAGTTTGACCCAGGCTGTTGTTTGCTGCAGTAGATTGTAGCCGAGGTCTGTGTTGAATCTAAAATGCTTGAACTTATCTGACTGTCGGTAGAAACTCCAGGTTTTCATCAGAATGAGGTATATTGTCCTAACAGGGATCTACATAGTTTAAAAACCTTCAAGGAAGTGTAGTGCATTAGAGAATATTTTGTGACTTTCAGTATGTTCTTCTCCTACAGTATAAGCCAATTGTTTTTTGAGCAAAATGTTTTATTTGAAAATAAATCTCTGAAGCTGTTTTGTTTTGTACCATGAGAGTTAATTTCACTGAGATGTAATTAGCAGCAGTTGTGACTTCTGCACCTAGCAAAAATACTACCTGAAAAGATAGGCACAGTTTGCTGCCTTTGTACACGGCTTATTTGTGTTTCATAGCAGCCTGAAAGTGCTGGAAATACTGCTACACAGTGGTACCATATACTAATTTTCTGTGTAGCTGGTTGGTACACTTAGGGGATAAGCTCTTAAACTGGTAATCATGGACTACTGACTTACAGAAACTAGCCGAATTTTTATTAAAAATTGTCAGTATGACAACTTCTGTCTGCAAAATAGCTCAAAAATGTGGAAACCTTTTCATTTTGCTTTCCTTTTGTGTTGCAACAAGCTACTATTTGTAGTTACAGTCTTTTCATGGAGTTCCTTTTATCTACTGTACACTGCTGAGTATCTTTAGGTTTAAGTGAGTAACTTGTCTTCCTATCGGATGTTAGGCTTAAAACGCTTCACAGATAATACAGAAGAACAGAACAAAAAGGGAATGGGAGTGGCGAGACTGTCCAGTCTTTTTATGCAGCTCTAGCAAATGCATGTACAGAAAGAATTTAACTTACTGTATGGAGTAAAATCCAGAGGTGCGAGGTAAGTGACAATTTTTCTTAGCAGTAGCATCATGTTCCTTTCAAAAAATGAGTGCTGGTTTTCACTTCTACCTGTACATCTTAACTAGCAGGGCCAGCAAAAGCACAAATGAAAATCTGAAATAGACACTTGCGTTTTAAACCTCTGTCAGTGGAGTTCTTAACAAAACAAACTCTTTCTCTGTTCACTTGGCAGTCAGTGTCTTTCTGTTAGCTCAGCCTGCCAAGTGCACTTTCTAGATTACTGTGGGGTTATGGGTACCTGTAGACAGTGTGATCAGGAGAACATCCACAAGGCAATCTTTACAGCTTACATTTGTAGCTCAGAGGTTGTGGAGCTGCTATCAGAAAACTTAGTAGGGTGAAGAGGACTCGATTGGTAGTTAATTAGTTAGGTAATTAACTTGTGTTAATGCATATAGCTGTTCTGCTTGTTTTCAGTTTTTTTTTTTTTTACCTCAATAACGTAGCTCAGGGTTTTAGAACTTAATTGTGCTGGGTCAAAATAAATGTTTTTTATGAAGCTTACCTGATCTGTGCTTTGTCTAAACTTCAGTAAATGATAACAAGCGATGTCTAGCACTTGCTAAAATTGTAGTTCATTGTGACCTTTTTGGAAATTAGAAGCAGAATCATATTTTTGGTCTAAAACTGTATGTCTGCTTTTTTCTGTTATTCTTGTCTTAAAGGTTTTGAAGTTAATTGAACATTATTATTATTGAACATTATTTTTTATAATGCAAATTAAAACTATTTTAAAAAATGCTGTTTAAATCTTATAAAAATCTTTAATAATTTTTTTCTGTGATTGGGATTGACGGGACAAACTACATCTGAACTATTAATCCTGAATTTAGATTGCATTTTTTAAATTTTTTGGTATGTCTTGTTTGCAAAACAAGTTCTTGTCTACAATGGGAGCTTTTGTTTCCTAGCTTTGGAATGTCTTGATCTACAGTTTAGGCAAGGGTCGGTCAGCTTAAACCACTTTAGGATCTATTTGCTTACACTCGTCTTTAGAGATTATATTTTAAAAAGTGGCTGCAGGCTACAGAAGCCCCAAGACTTCCTCCAGTGTTTCCCCTGTTTGGGGAGAACTTCAGTGACGTAGCCTGTGTACTTGGTGTGACCATGGCAAAAAATGCTGGGATTATTTGCAGCTCTATTTGATCCGTGGAATGCACCACATCTATTGTTAGCTCTCCAGCTGAAGCAAGAGCAGGAGTTGTTTTTCTCTTTTGACATTGTCTAGCCAGACCTGCTGCACTGCTGTATTGGTCTTGAGTAGTTAAAGGTGATAGTATTGGCAGACTTCCCATCCTTTTAGTGACTGAGGGGGAGCTGGGATGTGGGAGACCATAACTTATGTGGTTGGTTTTGCTTTTAAATTCTTAAGAAGACTGCCAGCAGTATATCTCCAGAAGCCTATAAAGTTCACTGTCTTCAGCTTTCCTATTCAATTTAGAGTCTTTTGGAAGTAGAAGTGTTCTTCCTGGATAATTCCTTACCGTGGAGATTAAACACTGTGTGTTTGTGTGTGTGTGATAGTAATGAGGACAAGATTGTTCACATCTAGCCTGTAAATACAACAGAGTCACTAACCCACATATGCGTGCTTCTTTGCTGTTGCCTGTTGCAGAAGAGATCATTATCTCTCTCTTTTTTTTTTCCTTCGGCGTAAAATTTGGATACTGAATGCTTCACAGTTTCATCGAGGAGCGCACACAGATCTGTTTGTTGTCTCAAATTTGGTCTTAGCCTGCACTGTACTTCAGCATGTTGTCTTTTGAAATTTCTTACATCTGATAACATACTATTAGAGGGGCATGTAGCAATGCTTTTCTGATGTTGCCTGATAACTAGAGAAGAGGGCTTTTAGGGACTTGATTTAGGTTGATTGGTTTGTTAGGAAATATTAGATAAGAATATATCAAAAGTAGTGTAACAATAGATTACCTATGAAATCATGCAAATATGTTTGAAAGCTGTTGTAGCTAAAATTTATGTCAGATTAAAAAAAGAAAGCTTGCCAAGATTTCCCCAGTATTGATATCTGGGCAGTGTGGCTGCTTATTTAAATGGGGACTTCCTTCTGACTTAAAACAATAGAAAATGACTCTTAATCTAAAAAACTTTGCTTCCTATCTTAGATACAATTCCCTTGATAACAAAACAAAGAAAACGGGATGTATAATTCAAACAAGGTAAACTTGAGTTCTAGGATTCCCTGCCTGTGGAAGGAGTTAAGGTTTTGTGTGAACCAGACAGTTCAATATAAGCGTAGTGTTAAAAACAAGGGAAGGGTCCTGTTGGGGCAGACCAGTGGTTGATCTAGTCCCGTACTCTGTCCTGGAGAGTAGCGATAGGAGAAGCTGCTTTGAAGAAACTACCTGCAGCCACCACTTAGCGATCCCTTTTTCTCCCCTCTGCCAGCACTCTAGAATCCGTTGTCTGATTTGAGATGTTTTGGAACATGCCTCTTAATTCCTTTTGTGGTTTGTTTTTTGGTGTTTTTTTTTTTTTTTTTAAGAACCTATTAGCCATGAATTCTTGTAATCCCTTTTTAGCTTGCTGATATTATCTGCTTCCATAACTTCCTGTAGCAACAAAGTCCAGAAACTTACTGTCTTTGTTTGTAACTTTTTAACCTTTAGGGTGGTAGGGATTGACGTTAAGTGAAATCAAAAGTTCAAATTTGGCAGCTGGCTTCACTTTTCCCCCTGGTTGTGACTTCTGCTTCTGTTAAGCAGTCTGTTTGATGGTATGTAGTACAATATAGTGAATATATTTCTTTGCAGGTGAAATGAAAAGGAGGAGCAATCATGTTGCTTGTGCTACTGTAAGGCCAAAAGGGCATTGCTAACTTTCCTCAGTGTGGATTAAGTAGATGCGCAGATGAAGTAGTTTTGACTATCCAAATAGCACCTTCCAATTTATTCCGTTTAGCAAATAAAGGTCTGCACTAGTAAGGAAAGATCTTTCTAAACATTTTGACAACTTTTTGACAGGTTACTTTAGTGATTGCTCTAGCAGTTTGTAATATTTTTATGAAACCATTTCTATAGAAGTATTCTTTGTGTGTGTAGCAGAGAGGCAGTACATGTTGCATAATTTTTATGGCTGGAGGGAAGAGCTTGAAACTTGTACAGCTCCTGTGTATGATTTACAGTATGCAAAAGCAGGGCTTCCTTGGAGCTATTGCTTCAGGTCATTGTCCTGCTGCTGTACTTCATTCGTTAGTCATACTACTGGTCAGAGTCGTTTTGCTTGTTTTTCTTTCTTTCTTTCTTTTTTTTTTTTAAACTATACCTAGGTAGCTGTGTATAGAGCAAAACACAGAAAACTGAAGTAGAAATCCTGTGATACAGAGAAATATTAAATTTGCAAGTTTAGACCTGCAATCCAGAAATGTTAGTGCTAAGCCTTTTTAAACTCACAGATCCCTTGTAGGTCAGCAGAAAAGTCAGTAGATTTTTATGGTGTACTAGTATCATCTGACTCTTCCACATTCCTTTCCTATATCTCCTCGTTATGAGAGTTATAAAGCCAAACTGGAGAAAACATGGTGACCTCAGAAGATAGTTATGGTGGCAGCAGTCTATATAGTGTGACTTTGATAAAAGTGTTTTACTTTACACTTGAGGTTTTCAGTGTAAGTATTTATTGCCTGGAAAGAAAACCCCTACCATCTATAATACCACAGTTAAAACCTAGTGAAATGCTTGAAATTGCTCTTCTTTTAAGGAGCTGGCCTGTATGCCAGCTGTTACATTCTTGTTGCTTATATTTGTGGGTTGGCATAACTTGTATATCTTGAATTTTAGGATTACTCTGGAATTTTAACATAAATTTCTGGGTGTTTTAAGTCTTAATCTGACTTTAATGGAGGTTTTGGGCTTGATTTCTCTCTTATATCCTCTGTTATCATGAACAGGAGTAGTACTTCAGTGATGGAAAGTGGTAATTTTGTGGGCTTTGGGTATTGAAGAGGTTAACAGTCTAATGTTGAAGTGCAGGCAAGAAACTGATGAGTAACTCTTCCTGCTTTGTTCTGGGGAATCTGAAATGCTGTTTAAAAAGTTCACATCTAGCGTGCACGCAGAAGGTGTATTTACTTACAGCAAAATTCTTATTTTTTTTGTCTGACAGTTGCTAGCTGTAAAGAATGAATGTAGCTGTAGGTAAGAAAATGTAGTTGTGTTCTAGTTCATTCAAAATCCAATTACGTTTCCATGTCAGGACCAGAAGCTGTCTTTATTTACACTTGTAAAGCTCCCGTTGAAAGAAGAGTGGTTATATAATTTAAATTTAGGCCAAACTAGGTTTTTTTGGATGTTTTGGAAAAGTGAATGATGTAGACAAGGCCTTGCTTGTCTTGTATATTAAAATTATGAAGAGGTAGCACCTAGTGGGAATTATGCTGACCATAATGAGATGCCTTTATAAATAACTTGTGTAAAACTCCGTTTTAAGGTGGATAACTTTTTTAATACATAAAAGCTCTGCCTTTTCCTTCCTTTAATATCTGTTGTGAACTTCATGAATTATCTCTTTGATCTAATTAAGATTTCAAACTTTGCATTTAGCTATTTTGTTTCTCTGCAGTGTTTTTGCAGGTAGCTGGCTGCAAAACTTAGAGTATACTTAAGTGTTTTGAATGTAACTCCTTGTCATGTGCTATTTGTCCTGGGAAGTTAAACTTCTTGACTGCAAAGGTGGTCAAGGTTTGGCTGGTTTGTTTGGTTTTTTTAATAAATGAATGTGCTATAAATGTTTGTTCTGATAATTGTTTTAATAGACATATACCATAACCTAGATTAAAATACAAAAAATAATGCAATAAATCAGAATTCCTACTAAAATTGTAGTGACAACAGATTGGTAATGAAATTCTGTTTATAGCAACTTGCTATTATAATTGAATCATTTGGTTTCAGTTTTATCACTGGAATATCCAAAATTGAATATTGATGAAGGATGGACATGATTCTGGCTGGCATCATGCCATAAATCTTGCAGAGAACAGCATTTCTTGGCTGTTGTGATTCTACATTGGGGTAGAGAAAACAAACTGAACAAAAAGTGTTAAGCAAGAAGAAATATTTTTTCCAATAAAAATCAAAATGATTGGATTGTTAGTTAAATGTAAGTATAAAGATTTCAGGTGAGTTAAATCTAGACTACATCAGGTAACCTAAACCTAGACTAATCATTGCAGTACATATTAATTTCATGCTGTGGCTCTCTCTTCAGAGAAAGTCCTGGTATATTGGAATTCTTCTTTGTAAGAGTTCCTAGCTGTTAGCAGGCTTGTTATCAACCAGAGAAGAGGTCTGGAGAGGGAGCTTTCAGTCACTAGTACTGTCCCACCCAGGCTGCTTAGCCTAGCTGTTAGGAAAAGTTTAAGTGGATTCTGCAATAACTCGCTATTTAAGTGGACACCACTTAAAACTATACGAAATGTGGTACAATGGTAGAAGTCAGTGCTTTAGCTTTTGATCATAAAGAAGCTTCAGAGGCATCAGAAACTGAGTGCAACTCTTTGTTTAAGATACAGGACTTCATGGAAAATTATTTTAAACGGCCTCAGAATCAAGAACGTGGGACTTTATAAGGCAGTTTTTTTTCTGCCAAAGTTGTATAGTTTTTAAGACTGGAGACTGCTTTAGAATAACAAGTGATGTTATGATATCAAAAAGTATTTGAAGTACTTCTAAAAGTTTGTGGAGAGAGACTTTTCTTTATTTCTTTAATTTAAAGATTTATTTTTCCATTACAGCTATGGTCATGCAAACTCAGACAATGTATTCACTGAATAAAACTAAAGATTGGTATGCAAAAAATGAGGACCTGTTGTCTTTCAGATTGCACTTTGAGTCAAATGATGTGCACAGATCGGGAATTTGAGCAGGCATTCTGCAAACATACTTTGTGTACCTTCTGACAGTTTTTTTTTAAATTCAGTTTGTTTAAAATGTAACCTCTCCATATCTGCTGGAGTAAAAACTTTCAAACACATGAATTTGATCTATGTATCTTGATGACTGCAAATATTGCTTATATATGCAAGTTTTAAGTCTGTCTAAGCTTCCATTAGCCATTAGTTCTAAAAATGTGACTTCATATACTAAAGGGGAGCATGGATGGCACCATCCAGATTCTGGGACAAAGAACATCTATGCAAACTTTTCTACACAATTTTCTTTTCTGTTCTCTTGCAGACAGATTCAGACCAATCTATTTCAAAAAGCAGAAGAGAACGTTCTGCATTTCCTTTTCATCCTTTATACGTATTTATGCACCTAGCATGAAAGGTCACAGTGGCTGGAGCTTTGGAGAGCAAACAGCAGATTTCAGAACCAACACCAAGTACCACAAACTTTTTTTAGGAAGAGCAAGTTAACAGTTATTCAACCTTCAGCGGTCAGTTGTTTGAATCTAATTATCAGAGTTGTCCCAAGGTGTTAGAATTTATCCAAATACTGTAGGATTTCAGAGGTGAAGTGACACCTGGGTTCTCAGGGACATTGGTAAGATTGATTGCTCAAGCGTTTGTTGTTACTTATTGCTATGGCAGTAGTAGCAGCTGGAGGTTAAACATCTGAAGTTACTGATAACTGAAGTTAAATTAGACTTAAATATGGACTGCAGCATCTGAGAAGCTAATGCACATATACTTCTGCAGCTTTTCTGCTGAGACAGCGTTACCTCTGGTAAGGTGGTGAACAGATACTAAATTGCCATAGTTGCAATTGCCAGGCACCTATAAATGTTTGTCCTGGCTCACATCCGTGGGTTTCTAGAACAACTCAAGTACAACAGAGTGTTTTGAGCATTTTGGTAGCAACGTTGACAGTGTACTGCATGTGAAGAGAAGCTGTATATGCTCAGGAACTTTGGGACCATCTGTACTCCAGAACTTTTAAAAGAAGCAGATAAAGGCCCAGACTGTTTGAGGGGAAAAACTTGAATTTTCTTATCAGCTGGAAAAAACACAATTTGAGTAACCATAGTGGAATGAGTTTCACCAGGCACCTTTATAATCTTAAAAACTACTGAAACTTAAGTACAATAATATTAAAACCAAAATGATGAGTTTACTATATTAAAAATAATTGGGAATTGCAACTAAGAGCCTGTTTCTAGGCTATTTAGGGATTGGTTGTTTCATTTAAGGAAACTTATTGCTAATGGGTTCTAGAAATCATAGAGGCAGATGACACTTGATGTTGATTATTCATCTTCACTCTTCTCCTTTTCCCAATCTCCCATCATTTGTGAGGGCCATCCATAAGGATGTATTACAGTGCCGTGTGGAGTATCTCCTTGTTCTCAGAATGGTAATGTGAATTCCTCCTATGAAAGTAAAGGAAGGATTTCTGTTTTGTTTCTCCCCCCCATCCCCAAGAAGTTATCTCTACATGTGCTACCATATGTAGTATTTTAAACTTGGAATGAGAACATTTGTCTCTAACTTTTCGGAAATTGTTAGGACTAATGCTGTTTTTTGACATTGAAAACATACAATTCAGTCTCTCTATCAGCATATGGGAAGCACTTAATTAGGACTATTATTATGCAAGTACTGCCCTCTTTTTGGAGGGGAGAGGTTGGTTGTCAGCAGCCCAGAAAGCTTTTGGTGTTATTTTGTGGAAGGTGTATCTAAAGAGGCAGTACATTCTGCTTTAACCATAAAGAGTTCATTCTGTAAATTTGTTATCCTGGGACTCAGAATTAATCAAGTGCCAAGTTATAATTCGCCAGGAACATTTCTAGACACGACTGCATTTGAGGGACTGTTTACCCTGGGCAGATAAGCCAAATACAAATCAATTGGAGAAGGGTGATAAAAACCAGTAAGAACACTTCTAAGGATATAAAGCTGTGTCTCACTTGTTTTGATGAGGTATTGTGAATTCAGTGTGGGGGTGTTGGGGTTTTTTTTTGTTTTTTTTGGGTTTTTTTGAGAAGACTTTTCCGTTTCCTAAACTACTAACACAAGTGTTAGTGTTTAGATCCTTGCTCGGTTTGTTTCTTACGTTTAACTTTGTGTCTCCAATGTTAAAGCAAGTTGGGATATTCTGGGCATCCGGATTTTTTTACTGCCACAGATATTGAGGGCTGTGATGCAGAGCCTCAAATGACACAGCACAGTGTTTTAGGCCACCAGCTGGTGCTGTAATTGCAAATTAGTTGAGCTGTAGCTTCAGATCCTAATAAAGTTATGCATGCTCCTCGGGTGTTTCTCAGCCGTGGGACTGGAGCCATGGTCTGGGAACACCTGAGCCAGATTCATTTGGCTGATTGATTCTTGCTCCGTACCTTCTGGAAGAACAGCCTGCTGATCGCAAAACAATAAAACCAGCACCTACTTAAGCGCTGCAGTACATTTAGTAACTCTGCTGGATCTTGACCTTATTTTGCATAGAGCCAGCATCCATTTTTTCTGTGGCAGGGTCCATCCGCAGCAGAGACCCGTGAGCCGAGTACGCTGGGGTGGCAAAGTCACTGACTTGTGCGGATCCCCGCAGGCAGTGATGCAAAGGGGTTCTGTCCCTCCCTGCAGAGGTGTCAAAGGGGTGCCTGCAACTTCTGCCTGGAAGTGTGCTGTGGCAGTTGCAAGGCTCAAGGGCTGTTGATGCACATGAATGCTCCTAAAATACTGAGTTGAGAAGCAAGAATCAAATAAACTTATCTTGATGTGTTTTTTCAGAATCTTCCGTGAGGTTTCATAATATTTCTAAATAGTCTCTTCTAGTATTTCATTGCTGTTACTATTAGGGAAATTTTTCTGTTACTCGTTCTTGTTTATGGACAATGTTGTTAGTACATTCCAAGACTTTCTCATCTGCATTGCATGGTTTGCTTTTTTATTTTGTAACCCACGTCTTTTTTGATGCACTTAGGCCTTCCCAAATGTTTTCCCAATTTCTATGTCTGCTGTAGTCCAAAGTGTACTACTTTGTGCTCGTGTTTTTAGAAAGCTAATTAAAGTTAATTTTGCCTTACCCTTTAGTTTTTACATTTACCTCCATTTTACTAATTATTTACATGGTAATGTTTTGGATATCAAAATCATATGAAACCATATACTTAGCTTCCCTCCTCCCCCCCCCAAGATGAAAGGTGTAGTGCCTATTTCTATGTGATATCTTGTCCTTCGTGGTAGCAAGGTGGTACTTTGCATATAGTCTTGTATGTGCCTGTGTTACCTGAGCCAGATTATTGCAAACAGTTCCCAAATGACCACTAGCAGTTACAACTTTTTTTTTTCTGCATGCGCTATTTCATGACAAGCTGCTCATCAATAGATTTGTCACAGAAGGGTTGTAGAGTGCAAAATCTTACATTCCACACATAAAAACCTAGATTCCCAATTATGAGCATGTTTTTCATACTTTGGGGTAGATTTCCCTATCGAAAGGAAGTTCTTGCTCTTGGCAGTAATGGTACTATTTGAATTGATTTGGCTAAGCCAGTGATAACATCTCTAGATCTTAAAGCCAGTGATAACATCTCTAGATCTTACAGTATGAACGCTGGTTCCTTAATGGAGGTGAAGAAACTGTTTGATGCATCTGTTTTATGTACAATTCTTTTTTTTTTTTTAAAAACCTTGTGTAAAGGTGTTACCTGTTGGCTTATGCTGCTATGTAAAAGACTTAATTTGCATTTTCATGAGCGCTCGATAAACTGAACATCTTTACCTGATGCAGAATTAGTTCTGGGTAGTTTAGGATGCTGCTTAACCCCTGCGAAGGCTTTTCTAACTGTTTCTTTAGCTGTTGAGGTGAAAGAAACACTGGTGCTCAAAGTAGGTCCCGCTGTATGCTGTGTTTTGTGAGGAATTGTGCATAGTATTTGGTCCATGTCCAGACTTTTCCACTTGCTTTGAATGCGCGCTTAAAATGTGTTGGCTACTTTTCTTTTCTGACCATTGTTAGGTAGGAAGAGGAGGTAAGACTGGATGCTGGTGCTTGTTATTGAATTTTTTCATTTGGATATTTTCTTTAAAGCGACTATCAAGGTTTTGGGGGTTTTGTGCTAGTTTTGGTTTGTTGTTTTTTTGTTGTTGTGTTGGTTTTTTTTATAAAAATTCTTGCTCCTGTGAACATCAGTGTGGGCATCTATTTATACTTAGCCTTAACAGATACTAGTTGTTAAAGAACACTGCCTGATGTCCCTGCTAGTGGAGGGAGCTGTGTTGTCATATCTAGATTTAAATAAACTTTGTGTCCTGCTTTGAGTGCAGATGATGCTGTTAGTCTGACCGAGTACCGTAAGGAAAACAGCTACTGACATTCAAACTACTGTTTTTAACAAGGCCTGGATTTGATTAGACTGCCTGGGTCACTGGCAGCCTTTGATCGGTGGAATAAAAGATGAAGTAACCGGTTTCTAAACCAAACCAGAACTTTGGATTATTCAGTGGATTGTGCTGACGGGGTAGCTAGCCAGTTTGCTGGGGCTTCTTTTCTCCTACAGTCTGAAACAGCCTTTCTGTAGCTTTCTGCTTTGTTCATTCACTGCTGGCAATCAGAACCTTGAGTCCCCCCTGGTTGTTTTTGCTTCATATGAGTCCATTTGTCTTAATTTTAATTTTGTAAAAAGCCATGAAGCGCTTCTGAAGCAGCTTGTGTGAGGATGCAGACGCAGAAGAGCTGCGTGGAGTAGCATGTGCTTCTAATAGTTATGCTTACATTATCCTTGCTGGCATGCTGGTAGATGGATTCAGAAGTAGTGTGCAGTCTGACAAAATATGATTAGTCTGCACTTATTGGTACACGTAGTGTCTGGGAAACCCTGATGGAAGTCTTGAAAGGCTTTATCTCAACAGTCTTGCCTGATAGCCTTTGGGAGCTTTTTTTCCAAAACAAATGACTCACAGCCCTTAGGTACTTCACAGATGCAGTGAATGCTGTCCTTTGTACATAGGAGGAGGGAGAACAAGCAGTTTACCTTTTTGCTTTTAAAGATTATGATAAATTTCAAAAACAAAACAGAAACCGCAAGGTTAATATGCTGATGATGTAGAGAAGAAAAAAGGTCATAATGGAAAAAAGTTTAAAGTATATAATTTTCTAAAGTTTATGATAAACTTGTTAGTGTTTCCTGGAATATTACCTTTTCATTTTATACATGCATATGTGTACACTAAGTTTTGTTGACTTTGTTTCATGTTACGTTAACCAAATTTAACTGTATTACTTCGTCACATGCTTCTAAAAAACTGAATTTGGACAATTGAATATGCATAAATGTAAGATGGATTACACTATATCAGGGACTAAACTGAACTGTGGTTGTAGCATATGCCTACATATGGCATAAAACTGCTAATAAAACTTTTTTTTTTTTTCTCTGAATCTGCCCACAAAATGCATATTTCTGGTTGGTAGTGCAGTGTGCCTGGTTTTGTTTGTTTAAGTTTGCAGCTGATCACATAATATGTTCCAGAATATGAATGCTTAGCTAGTCTGAAAATGCCGTATCGTGTTAAGCCCCTTGCCTTGTGCATTGCTTACCTAAAAGAGTGCTTTTGTGGGGCAGGTAACAACTGAAGATAACCAAGTCTTGTTAAGTGTGTAGCTGGTGTTATCAAACTGATGTGTGTGCTATGGCATAGAGGTATGTGACTATAGTTTGAGTTCAAAACAACAAAAAAACCCAAATGAAAACCACAAAACTGCCTCAAAACTCTTCTGTTTGCAAGAGGAACGTGTGGGCACTGGTTAGAGAGTAGGATTCCCAAAGCTTCCCTTAAGAGGGAAGATGCAAGACACTCCGTTCCCTGTGTGGTTTAAAGATTAAATTTCTGAATGTACTTGTTAAAAGGGTGTCATGACACTGGAAAAACCCAGCCTAGTAGTAAATAATGTAAATAGCAGAACTTTGTCCTGTGGCGTCGAGCTTAAGGTATCTTAGCACTTAAATGACTAAACGGAGAGTAACATAATAAATTAAAATGCTGATTAAAATAATGCAAGATTGCCTGGAAAAGGTGGTTTCTAAAATGAAGTTATAGCTGGAGAGGAAAGATAATACAGTGGTTGGACTGTTGATCTAGAGTACGGAAAGCCACGTTAAATTTCTAGCTTCATAACAGCCATCTTGTACAATGAAAGAGGCCCATGGGATGCCAGCTGGATTGTGCTGCTTTTATACTTCAAAATAGCATTTTCCAATAATTACTGATTATATGAACTAGTGAAAATCCTTGTTCGGATAAAGCTTTCTGGCACTTGCAGTTAGCACAAACCTAAACAATGGATATGCTGGTAAGTCTTAATTTTCTAGTGTGAGCAAAATCGTTCTTCAACTCACCTTTGCATTATAGTTATTCCACTAAATACTTTATTAGCACAAATAATCAATGAATAGAGAATTATGCGTTTAAATATTCTTTTTTCAGTTGGAGCTTACTTTTTTTTTCAATTGGAAAGTAGTGATTACTATAGGTCTCTAGGTTTTTATTCCTCTGCTGTATTTTTAATACTTTTAATATTAAAACAACAGAATAAAAGTCTTAATTGGCTAGAGCTGCTGTTCTGTTTGGGCTGTTTGTATCGATGCTTTCTGGACTGAATTTATGCTTTCAATGTAATGAGAAGTATTTGCTTATGTAATGGTTCACTGAAGAAACTTAGGTAAGAAAAAGCAGAAAAATTAAGGGCAAAGTAGTAGTAACCTATGCACTACTTTCAGTTGAAATACTGGGCTTTCAAAGTGAGATAAGGTGTAGAGAGTTACACTCCTTAAAGAAGAGGAATAGAATAACTGACATCTAATTATAAGTGATATTAGAAAAAAGTATTTAAACATATCTTCCAGTTTTGATAATGTAATAAATGCATTCTTATTAGATAAGGGTTTTTGAGCTTATTGCTGTCTTGAAAGTTTAATTTTCCTGTTTTTCTAGTAAAGGAAGCCAGTAACTATTTTTCTCCCTACCCTAAAAAGAAAAAAATATTTTTGTCTTAAGGGATTTCCCGAGTAGTGTTGATAATACCATTGTGTATAAAGGACTTTTTTTTTTAACAATGGAATTTTTTAATATGATGTGTTTTGTATACAGTATAACATATGAAAATATAAAAATCCGCAGGCTTTTTTCTTTTGAGTAATGTAGTCTGCAGATTTAGCCCACTCTGCAGTGAAATCTTGTGCCCAAATACATATAGAAATTCTCATGCAGATGTTTGAATTTGTTGAATAATTATTTGTGCTTGTTCATGCAGATGTACTTAAAGGTATGAATTGTCATGTCTGGGAAAGTTTTAAAATGAAAGGACTCTTGAGAAATACGATCGCCTTTTGTTGCTATCATCAGTAGATGTGATAGTTTGTTGTAAAACTTGGGGGTAGAGGTAGGCAGTATTGTAATAGAATAGAAGTTCTTCAGGTGACCATGGATATGTCCCTGTTATTACAGATCTAAGTGTTTAATAGATTAGCATATTTAAGATTAAAGTTATTGTGAAAGGGAGTTGACTTTCCAGTCTTAAAATTCAGGATTTGTCTCAAAACATGAGCATTTGCAATGCAGAGGGAACAACTGGAGAGGCATCTGAATTGCGTGGGAATTGAGACCAGGAAACCAAGGCAAAACGGTTTTTCACTGTTTAACTTGGTAACTGTTTTTCTGGTGTGAAGGTAGATCTCAATGACAATATTTAAGAAGCTAATAAACAAAACATCCTAAAATGGAAATAAAGTATTGCCATCTTGGAAAATAATTACATTTCCAAGAGGTTTGAAATACTGGAAGAGCTGCTCTCTGAAAAAGCGGTGTGTAACACCATGATAAAGGTGTTGATAAATTTCATAACTCACATAATATTTTAGTATCTTCTTATATATGTGTATGTACTGCTCTGGAGTAAGACTGCTCTTTGTTGTTTTGTTTGTTTGGTTTGGTTTATTTTATTTTTTTTTTCTCATGGCATAACCATTTTTGTATAGTTTTGATAATAAACCTATTTGAGAGGCAAGATATGTTGAAAAATAGTTTTTGTTTTATTCATGGAGATGACAATTCAAATGCCCGTTTATACTAACTACTCTGCATGGATAAACCCCCTTCAAACAAGTTTTTAGAGCACACATCTGCATTGATACGCATCTGTTCAGTGGCTGTGTGCTTACTGCCACTTCACTCTAGCTGCCTAATTTTTATTGCAAGAGATGCAATAAATTGCTCATGCTGTGAGAAAATCAAGCCACTTCTACTCGATGTTTTGTGGTGCATCTAGATCATCCCTTTTTCTAGGGCAGACCATTAGATGTAAAGAATGCACAAATGTTAATGTTAATTATTAACTAGATTGAGTTGGTTACTGTAATCATCTGTTGGGTGTTCAAAGCTAAAAGTGGGTCACTGAGACTCAAAGTACTTTTGCAATGAATTCTAGCATTTATTTTTGTATTTCTGCTTGTGCTGTTCTTTGGCTACTAGTTTGGAGAGCAAAAGTAGAAACTTCAAGCCTCTTACTTATGGCTTCATTAATGTAAAAGTAACCTGTCCTTTCTGTTAGAGTTACAGTAGCACGTACGTTACAGGAAAGAATCATCTCAATCTCTCTACCAGGTCCTGAAAAAGGATTTCCTTTTTAAATCAAACACGGCTACGAGGAAACAGTGGGAGAATTTTTAGATCAAATCACCTTTACTACCTTGTCATCAAAATCATTAATTGATGAAGCCAAACTTCAGACTTTGGGAAATGCAAAATTTTTTACTGTTTATTGTTAAATAGCACTGTATGAATGATATTTAGAGGAAAAATGATCACAGGTCTGAATTATTATAGGTTAATTTAAGCTGCACATAATAGAAGAGTGTATGAAAGCAGGTTTATACCTAAGGGACTACATTTTGAAAAGACAAGCCTTAATAGCTTGAGGGAAGCATGTTAGTAAAAATTACTGGAAGAAGTGAGGAATGAGGGTGTGTGTAGGGTGGAATCAGGACTTTCTTCAAGTTAGAGGCTAAAATCTTGACTGACTTGAAGCCCTTCTTCCAAGTTTGACTTCTAAAATAGCTGTGTAAGTAACCACTTCAAGAAGGATATTACTAATAAGTAGGGTATAGGAGGAGTGAAAAAAATAATCACTCATTTTTAAAGTGATATTTAGAGATTAAATGGTGTGGGAAAGAAATCAGAGTTATTCAAAATAAGGCTGAATTAGGCTTGACAAAAAGTAGTTTGAATCAAAGAAGAGAAGAGTGAAAGAAAAATATGTTGTTCATTTGAGTAAACGCAGTAGTTTGGCATGAAAGTTGAATTCATACTTTAATATAGGTCATAATTTCCTGTTCAAAAGCAAATGTAAATAAACCGTAATTGAAGTGGAAGCAGAATGCTTCCAGATTGGGTCAACTTGATGATAATAACCTCTTCTTGAATTTTGGTGGAATTTGTACGTGGAAACCGATGCTCAAAACGGGAGTAGACCTCTGCTGTAGATAGGCGTGTAAGTGGAAGTGTAGTGTTTCTTTGTTTTACAGATTATCATAAATGTCCATATTGAATGCACAACACGAGAATGTTCATTAGGTCTTCCTGTACAAGGAAACAGTAGTAGCTAGAGTAATTTTTTAGATGTGTGTTTGCTTACTACGCCGTGACTGGTCTTCAGTTGTTTAAGAATTCATTTGTTGAGAGTTGCTTGAATAAGGTCCATAACTTTACCTTATCCTGAAGGCCTTGGAAATAAGGACAAGATTGTCAACGTGTGTGTTATATTTGAAGTATTTTGTTGTACAAACTTGTAAAGAGATTTCAGAAATTCATGAATCAATCTTACGTGATTTGTTGGGACAAGCGTATGCAAGAAGCAAGGCTTATTGTACAGGAGGCTGTGTCTTTTTGTCTTGTTAACTGACCACAGGTAATTTTAGCATGATGTCTTTCATTTTTTGTTGTCTCAGAAATAATTATTGAGGGTGGTAAGATACTGTTTAACATGAACTTAGCCTATTTTTTTTTCTATTTAAGATATTTCTACAACTTGTTAATTTAGTATAATCAGTTATTCTTATTTCCAGTATTTCCTGGATTTTTTTAAAGGTAAGTTTTGTCTATAATTATAAAATCTAAAAATGTGAAGTCTTTGTATTGAAAACGTGTGTGATATAAGGAACTGGCATGAGTATTAGAACAGTTTACTAAGCTGCTGCAGTAAAGTGCCTTTGTCTTAAGTCTTTCAAGTAGAGAAAATTGTTGCCTCTTGCATATGCGTTAGAATATATGTATTGCTTTCTAAAGAACAGTAAGATGGAGTAGAATAAATATGGCACAAGACTAAGCTTTTAGCAGTACATTTATTTTAGAGAGCAGAAAGTATTTCAAGATTGACTTGAGAAAATTGAGGTGTTGCTTTGTTGCTGCTTTTTGTGAAGAATAGAAAACAGCTTTGTGCCAGGTACGGTATACCTTCTGAGAATATTAGGATTACAAACATGATGGATGCTTCTCTGGTTTTGCAGTTGTCTATAAAAATGTTAGGAAACTTTTTGTTTCAGTAACCTGAAACTACCCTGGTCTTTTTTCTTCTGATTTTATAATGGCTTTAGAAACCGCTAATAGTCTTTATGAAGAATCTTTGTCATAGTCATAAGCACATCTGTAATGTTTAGTAAGTGTCAACTGACATCATTGCTTGGAAATTAAATTATTTGAGTAGGATGCTCTCTGCTTTTGAGGTATTCACTGGCCTGGTTGGAGATGCTTTTTTAAAACCACATTTTACTTTTTCTGCAGTACTCCAGTGGGAGTATTGATTTTGATTCATATTTATGCATCTGCTGGGTGCTTTAAAAAGGGGAGGTAAGGGGGCAATATTAGGATGATGTAAGTATTGCATGTAAGATGTTTGGAGGAATCATTCCACTTTACTCTGAGCAGTGTCTCGATTGAGGTAATGTGCTCAAATTTTTGTCTCACTTCACTATATCTCCAATAGTTTCACAGGGTATTTTGATTTTCTTAATAGTAGAAAGAACTATGAGAAATTTAGGAAAAGCTACAAAGTGGTGAAGACAGAAAACTTGGTTGGTTTGATCCAGAAAGGAAGATACTGAAGGATCTGCTTTCTCTTGGATCTTTACTTACGAAATCCTTGAGTTCAATGGCTTTTGTTTTGCTCTTGCTTCTTCCATCTGTATTTGAGAACTGTAGTGTTTTGTTTCCCTTTCACAATCAAATTCAGTGAGCTACTTTGCCAATCATTATAATCTAGAATAGTATGGTAAAATGGTATTTTAAATATTCAGACATTTATTTTGTAGTACAGGTCAGCGATATAAATACTGTGTAGTTTATTTAAACCTCTTACTTTTAGACATTGAGCATTAGAACTACTAGTGTTTAAGATCTTTATTTATAGGCTACAGAAGGAGAGGCTGGTTGAAACTTCAAGTGTGAAATGCATGATGCTATCTTTGGGAAGAACATTCCAATAAAATGAGGTGCTAAGGCAGTAATTGTCATAAATAAGGTACTTATGATATGTCTGCAATTCAGTGGGATCTTCTCAAAGAATTTTATTTCTTCTGCCCACTGAATTGCAGACATATCATCTTCTCAAAGAATTTTATTTCTTCTAGAGCCATAGAATGACTTAGTCAAAGTGGGAGTTTTCGGAGCTCATCTGCTCCTGTCCCCTGCTCGGAAGAGGCTGTCATCTAAGATAGGTTGGGTTAGTCAGGACCTTGTCCAGCTGAATTTTGAGGTCTCCAAGGATGGAGATTACATAGCTCCTCTGGGCAGCCTGTCCCAGTGTTTAACTGCTCTCTTGGTGCAACTTTTTCTTAGCTGATTGAAAGCTTCTTTGATGCTAATTTTGACCATTACCTCCCATACTCTGTTGTGCGCTTTTAGGAAGATTCTGACTCTGTATTCTCTGTAATGGCTTATTGAGTAGTTGCGAATGGCAATTACATCCCTGCCTTAGCTTAAGACTGAACAAACACAGCTGTCTCAGCCTCTCCTCATGCATCTTTTCCTTTAGGCCCCTTAATGGTTTCCTGTTTGATTTGCTTCAATTTGTCAAATTCTTCCTTCTTCTGGGGAGCCCCAAACTTAGCACAATATGCCAGATATGGTCTGAATAGAGGGGAATAATCCCTTTCTACAGTGTGGAAGTTATTTTGTCCCAGGTGCCAGTTCTTGCTCTGGTCTTGGAATTTCTTGAGGCTTTTGTCATCTGGTTTCTCCAACCTGCTGAGACTCCTCTGAACAGTAGTTCTACCGTCCAGCATATCAATCTGTCCCAATTTAGGGAAAGCCATCCACAGACTTGCTGAAGTTGAATTCCATCCCATTTTCTTGGTCATTAGCAAGGACATTAAACAGTATCAGAGCTGGTCTTGACCCTTGAGAAATTCCCCAGTAATAGCTTACCAGTTAGAAATCAAACTACTTACTGCAACCCTTTGAGCCTCTCGCTCCCCGATCCTTGGTTCTTGCACTGCTGGAAGATGGTCACAACATTTGCCTTTTTCCAGCTGTAAAGATGTTAGGGTGGCCTCATGATGTCACCACCTAGCTACTTCCACCCTCGTTGAGTGGACACTACTCAATTCAATAGTCTTGCTGTATCCAGTGCATCCAACTGGCGTCCCTAACTTAGTTTTCCCCTGCCACAGGTAGTACTCCAGTACTCGTGCAGACCTGGGAAGTCTGAGAACAAAGCTTGCCAGCAGAGACCAAGGCAAATACATGTAACTGTTTCTGTGTCCTTTGCTGCTAGATAACCTCATTTCTGCAGTGGACCCACCTTTTCCTTGATTACTTCATGTTAATGTCAACTCGGTGTTTAAAAACAAGCGCTCAATTAACAATATATGATTTTTTACTTTCATATTTTTTAGGTGAAATTAAGTTTTAGAAAGATACTTCCTACAAGAATCTTTCTTGTAATGGACTGTGAATTGTCTATTCATATATTAACACTGGGGCTATAATGTCTCGATCAAAGATCAGCCACGTTCCCTTTACACAGCTCTCTACATCAGAGGCAGCTATTATATTAAATAGGTAATGTAAAAATGCTACTATCTCGCTGTTCCAGGAGGAGTTGGGCATTCTTTATCTGAAAGTAAAATGAGTTACATGATCTGCAGCGATGGTAATGTAATGATGGATTCTGTTGCAGTGTATGTTCCGGAACTCAGATTGCCCAGGGAATCTGGACTCTGAAAGCTGTGATTTGTATCATGTGTTGAAAGCTTAAGAAATAACATAATAAGGTCACTTTCTGTTAAAATATGTATATAAGATAGGAAATGTATGTTAAGTGGTTTTTCACAGGAAATCATCAACTGTCTTGTCTAGTTGCTGATTATGTTGTTTTTTGTGCCCACTTAAAAAGGCTGGGCTCAGATTCATGGAATTGTAGCAAGGAAAGCAAGAAACCATAAAAAATACACTATTTTTAGGAAAGAAGTAATGTATCTGTCTAGCTTTTGGCCCTTGTCTTTAAGACCTTATGGTTAAAAGATTTGAGCTTTTAAATCTGGCATGATTGTTCCTAATCAGTAGAGGTATTGATTTTATGGCTGTTAGCTTTGTTCAGTTACAGGGTACTTACAATTTGGTTCATTCTCAGATTGGGCCATAGAGCTTGTTTTCCGTTAGCTTTAGGAAAAAGTAGACGAACTGAGAAGCTGATTTTTGCTAAAAATCTGTCTTGAAATGGGTGAAAAATCACAGTAGGAGTCTTCTGCTCCTGTTTTACTGTTGAGTAAAATCGATATCCAAGCAGTATTAGCCTTGCTCTGGCAGAACTTTTGGCTTGCAATGCCACTGTATCAAATCTGCATTGAGGAAACGTAATCTATTTAAATTACTGCATAGATTCTGCATAACCTTTTAGTATAAGTAAAGTAGTAAATGCCCTTGAGAAATATGTTTGAAGAATCAGTGGAAAAATGGATTTGATCATAACAATACAGTATTTTGGGGAAAAATATCTGGATAAATTACCAAAAATGCCATGTCTAAGAGAACACCCTATGTAAGAGGATAAAAGAAAACGAGAATGTAGATGAGTGCATGGAGGAAACGTAAACTGAATTATCTTATTTTATGGTTTTCTGTAGTCTACGTGTAAGACTTTATTTTACCTGTATAAAAACAATGGCTGGGAAGATATCCCCCCTCCTCCCTAGCTCCTAGTGCAAACGCATTATAATGAAATAGCCAGCCACTATTTTTTTTTTAAATTTTTTTTTCCCCCAAAACATCTGTTTGAGACAGTTATTGAGAAAAAAATCTTTGTGATTCTTTATAGGATGAAAAGTCTGGAAAATTCTAGAAGAAAATGGGAAAATATTGCTTTTGCCACTTGTGGGTTGCTTCATTGAAAATGTTGTCTCAAAACTAAACAATGAAGGCTTTTTATAAAGTATTTTCATGAACCTACCTCTAGGTTTTCATACAAGGCAAGGACCAGATCTTGTGTATAAAATACCAGTATATCCAAGCTCTTAGTTCTCCATCTTATAACTTGCAATTTTAAGTAAACCTGGTATTTTTTTGACAGTAAAGTTTCAACAAACTTTATAATGTCCGATTGTTCAAAGTAAATTCTTCACTGAGATCCACACATCCTGGGTTGCACCAAAAGAAGTGTGGCCAGCAGGTCAAGGGAGGGGATTCTGCCCTTCTACTCCACTCTCATGAGACCCCACCTGGAATATTGCGTCCACCTCTGGTGCCCATAACTTAAGAAGGACATGGACCTGTTGGAGTGGGTTCAGAGGAGGGCCACAAAGATGATCCGAGGGCTAGAGCACCGTTCCTATGAAGACAGAATGAGACAGTTGTGGTTGTTCAGCCTGGAGAAGAGAAGACTCCAGGGAAACCTTATAGCGGCCTTCCACTATATAAGGGTGCCTACAAGAAGGCTGGAGAGGGACTTTTTACAAGGGCATGTAGTGATGGGACAAGACGTAATGGCTTCAAACTGGAAGAGGGTAGACTTAGATTAGATATTAGGAAAAAATTTTTCACTGTGAGGGTGGCGAGGCACTGGAACAAATTGCCCAGAGAAGTTGTGGATGCCCCATACTTGTAAGTGTTCAAGGCCAGGTTGGACCAACCTGGTCTGGTGGGAGATGTCCCTGCCCATGGCAGGGGGGTTGGAGCTAGATGATCTTTAAGGTCCCTTCCAACCCAAACCATTCAATGATTCTGATTTAAAACCTCACATTTTGTTTTAAGCATCCAGTGTATCTTCTTTGCAAGGCTGAGTGTGCTTTTTGGACATGTGTAGCATTCTAGTGCTGCATTTTTTCCAGTCCAGATTAGTTATAATGAAAACCTTGAACCTGAAGTGCAGGCAGTGGAAAACTGTTCCTCGTAACAAGCAAAAAAAAAAAAAAAAAAAAAAATCTGGATAGTATAGCAATACAAAAAAGTAAAGGAAAAAATCAAGGTTAGCAAGTAACCTATGGGAAATTAAGTGATGGGGGTGAAGTCCTGAGTTGGATCATATTTTTTTAGATAATAGTTTTGAGCATCTCTGGTTTTATAGAAGGAAGGCAATGTGTACTATGGATGATAAAAGTTAAGAAATTTATTCTTCCTTTTTTTAAAAGAAACGACAGCAAATGGTCATTCCTTTTGTCTGCTGAAGTTACTGCTTAAAACACACCCCTTCCTTTGTGTATTAAATAATTTTTAATTTATCTTCCTGTTTGAAAACTGATACCTGGTTTGAGTAACCATGCAATCTCTTTAGTTTAAGATTTGAGAAGTGACTTCTTGTACTGGTATAATAGTTCCTTGCCTGGAAACATTTCATTGATACAACCAACTTAAGTCACTTTAGAAACCTTTTTCCGTTGTCTAAATTTTGCTTAATCTGTCTATAGTGGATACAATAATAACTTTTGAAATGTATACATGCTAGATATCTTAATGTCACCTTCAGTTTGAGATAGGAATTGGAGGGTTGACTTCAGAAAATACTTATGAATTTAAGTTTGGGATGGAGATTGTATCTAAATATAATCATTTACATATGTATAAGCATATATAATATATTAATATTACTGCATATTATATTATTGCATATCATATATATGGTTAGCCATTATCAGTATATCTAGTTTCATACTATTAAAAATCCATGGGTTTTAGTCTGCTATTTTTAATTCCCATCAATCCTTTGTTTTTATTAAGGTTCATCTCTCTAGTGTGGCTATTTCTTGGTTTGACTGTTATCATATTCTCTCTTAGACGTCCCTGATTCCCTTTGAGTTTGAATAGGTTAAGGATTAGCACTTACTGACATCAAATTACTCTGTACCTGTCACTTTTACAATGGACCACCAATACAATACCAGTTGATACGTTAAGAGTGTTCAAAACTTTACAGTACTCTTCCTCTATTGAAATGTTTATCTAACTTCAACGGCTTTTGTCATTCTTTGCACTGTCTGTGGCTAGAACATGTTCTGTCTTCCAGTTTCCTAGGTGTCTGTTGAGATCGTTTTGGTTTGTGTGCTTTATCTAAGTGTTATTGTCCATTTAAAAAAAAAAACAACAAAACCAACCAGACATTTTAAGATGAGCATTTCTAGAATACTGCTCTAGATTGTGAGCATTTGGGTCTGACTCCAGCATGCATTTTCAAATTGAAATAACATTTCCTATCGAAAAGAATAGGTGAATGTTTATGTGAATCAGCATATGACAAACCTAGATAATTTGAATTGCCAACTCAAAATGACTTTGTCCGTTGCATGAGCTGCATTTACGTTAAATGTGGCATGTGAAACAACGTTGAAGAAAAAATAAATTTCTGGGGTTATAAATTGGTAATTCTATGTGAAAAGTAGACTCTCATTTGACATCAAGCTGTTGTTCTAAATAATATTTCTTTTTCTGCTTGAGTGTCCTGCAATGATTTCCTTCACCTGTTTGATATTCACCTGCTGCAACGGAACAAGCTACAACTGCAAAATTGTGAAGGAACAGATTTATAGCAACAAGAGAAATTTATTCTGTAAATTGCACTTGTTCCAAGAGCAGACTGCTCTTAAATTTATGCTAAATGCTTTTATGCATGAGATAAAAAGCAATTTTCTTTCAGTGGAAGGTGCTCATTGAGCACAGAAAGTTTAGCTTCAATAAACTGTACCAACTAAAGCTGTGGAATGGAGTGTTGCAGAATTCTGTGTCAAAAGCAAAGCACCTTTCTTTTGCCAGCTATTAATCCCAGTGTTTAGATTGTTTCCCCTGCTCCTCAGCAGTAGTAGTTTTATTTCTAGTTGAGACTTTCCCATACAGGATTTCCCTCTGGTTTATGATGTTGCTGCAAATCTGTATTCTGACTAATTCATGAGAAGAAAAAGTGGGAGAGATGAATGAATCTCAGTTATCAGAGATGAAAAAGTGGGAGAGATGAATGAATCTCTCGGTTATCAATCAAAAGTTTTCTAGGCACAGGCAAGTACTAACTCATTAGCAGGAGAGATGTTAAGCAATCTGGAACTACTCCCTCCGCGTTCACCTTCCGTTTGAATAGCAACTCTTGTTGCAGTTTGACCCGCTGGAAGAAATCAACAACCACTATTGTCCTCAGTGTCAGAAGAAGAATCTGCATGAAAACCAATCAGATAAATCAGCTGGTCTCAATTTAGTCTTATTTTAAAACCTGAATAGCAACTAAATTCTGTAGTAGCTGAAGTGTTGGAGTGGACAAGCTACATCATTTGAAGTTGGATAACACGGCTTAGTTCCGTCTGCTGTACCAAGCACGTAATGTTCCCCTGCAGCAGCATATTCAGCTAGGGTTTAGTAATGCAGAAAAAGTTGAGATTCTTACCTTTCAACTGAGAATGAGTTACAGGGAAGATTAATGTATTGTAGGAACTACTATATTAACCCTTGCTGTGCCCCAGTGGAGTATGTTTTTTCATGATGTCCTGTTGATGGCGGTCTAGTTGGCAGAAGGAGATGGTAATTGTTATACTCAACTTCCTCTGAGATTTGCTTTTGGCTAAAGTGCCAAAATTCAAAAAACTAGTAAAATTAAAGCAGTGGATTATGAGTTAAAAACTTCAGTGACCCAAAGCCCAAAGTTCTTCCTTCTACCCACTCACATTGCCCCCCACCCCCCAACAAATCCAAACCCCTTCCCCTACTCCCCAAAATAAATATTAATCTATGTAGTTGAGTTTAGTCTGGTTCTCAGCAGATCATAATGTGCGGAGCGTATTTGAGGGCATTGGAAACATTTTTATGTTAACTTTAAGATACCAACAAGTAGCTTAACTATTGAGTTAATCCAAATGAGCAAAGCATCTGTTTTAGCTAATAGAAAGCAGTGGTACAGTAATGGTACAGCAGACAGTATGTTGTGGGGTTTTTTGTTGTTGTTTGTTTGTGTTTATTTTTTTAATAGTGAAGTGGAAAAACCACATTTTTACTGTGATGTGCCAGTCGGGGTTAAGGAACAAGCAGGGAAAAACACCTTACAAAACACCGCTGCCAAAATCTAAAACTTGATATCTGGACCAGCATTTAGCTCCTTTTTAAAAATGTGTATTTTAAGATGTTAGTATTGGAAATGTTTGGAGTTTCTTTCTAGCTTTGTGCCACATGGTTTGAAAATCCTAAACAGACGTTTGATGAATCAGCGTCTCTTTCCATTCCTTCTGTCCCACAAAGACTGCACACTTACAGAAACATAACAACATGTTCTTAAATTGAGAACACAGCAAAAAACCCCTGAATCACCAGAAGAAGTGGTAGTGGAATATGATTTTCATAAAACCTCATTGTTACATCATCGACAAAAATACTAAAGGTTGAGAATCAGATCAATCATCGCTTTTCCTTGCTCTTGTTAATATATTTAAATCGTCTTTTCTGTGGCTGCAATTGTGCTGTTTTCCATATGAGTGTGATCATTTAAGTCTGTTTGTCTTTTTAGTTCTTGTGAGAGGAAAACCAAGCATCCACTTTTTCAGGAGAAAAAAAAAAAAGGGCTTAAGTCAGCAGACTGTGCATTGGTGTCAATGTGCATTGAGCTTAAGAACTTGGGATGTGAAAGAATGAACACATTCCATCTGGGCAAAAGACTGATGTCTGTTAGGGTTCAGTTTGCTATGGTTTTTGAGCTTTCCGTATGATCTCATCACTGGAGGAGGAAAGTATATTCTCCCATAAGAATAATCTTATACTTATGATTCATTACTACTGTGTTTTTTGTGTGAGGCTTTTGAGTGCCCGACCTCCCCCCACTCTTCCACCCTAAATAAAAAACAACCACTGTGTCTTTGGCTTTATATGGTATTGCTATAGGTGGACTTATCCAGAAAAATGGTTGGCTTTAACAATCAGAGCCTTACATCTTTGTTTTAGAGAAGAACTCCTCCTAACATATATTTATACAGCTATTTATCAAGCTTTACATTTTGAGAAGAGAGCTTGTACACTTTGTTTCCTAAGGTTTAGTAAGCACTGTTTTGCGTGAATCTTCCCTTTTCTGAATTTTCTTTTTTCTACAGATAATTTCATATACTTGGTTTGGTAAGTTTACTTGGAAACAGACAATTTCTTAGTTTTTCTTGGTTAATATTTTGATTGTCACTTTAGTTCCCTGACGCGTTACCCTAATAAGTTAGCAATCAGTTCTTTGAGCAGCTGTGTGTTTTGGCAATAGCATTTGAAGCTGGAGATGGATCTCTTCACTCGTTCTCCCGCATCCCCTAATGTGTTCTCATGTCAGGAAGGTGCAGGCTAATCCAAGTGTAATGGTTTCTGGAACCATTACACTAGTACAGTATACCAGAAAAAGAAAAACTTGTAGATAAGTAAGTAAACCCTGTAGGATGCTTTTGGAGGCCTAGTGACATGGCAAATAGATGAGGACCCTTTCCCTTTTCTCTTGCCACATGACTGTAGACAATTTGTTTATTTCCCAGTAGTGCTAAAGTAATCTGTCTGTTTAAGAAAAATAAATAAAAAAAAAAAAAGGCATTTGTGATCAGACCAAAGTGATTCCGGTGCAGTGAATGAAGTCAGTCATCTAGCATCTTGCGCTCGGTTCCTGGAGTCTAAGGGACATGTATTGCAGAAAACCCTGTGGACTGTGAAGAGCTCATGTATAAATACTGAGATCATTGAAGACCTGTCTCCTGTTAGAAGTACAGCAGGGAAGTGTAATAAGCTTGAAGTGCAATAAATATGATAAATGACCCTATTTTGATTCACTTGGCTCCTGCTCCTTTGAACTGAAATTTAAGTTCATATATAGTAGAGGAATACAAAGGGCACTGGCTCAGGTTCTAGTAACAGTCTGTATGTTAAATTCTCCATTTTGGTAGGAAAAGGTGGATCAGGCAAAGAAAACTAAACCTTGTTTTTCATTAGACCTGTCAAAGATAGTCATGAGCTAACAGTGTGGATTTTTGATTTGGTGTAGTCCTTTGAGGATAGTGGAGTTCCGGTATGCATCTTATTTTTAAGAAGGGAGTTGGGTTTTTTTGAGACTTAAGGTGTCTAATTGCTGAATATACTATATTCACATATTGAAGTATCAAGTGGTCATTGAAGAGCAGACTTAAAGATTCTTTGCTGAAACTCCTGCCTCCATGCTTTTCTTCAAAACACAAAGTAATCACTTTAGAGTGTAGAACTTTTTACTAAGAAAAAGAAATTGAATTGATCCCCCTACATCTAGTATGTGCAGTTATTGAAGCCTGGAAAAAGGCTAGCACACTGTGATGGTTTAATTTGTTTCTGATAGTGATAGCTTCATTTTTCCATCTTTCTGTTGCAGTCTGATAAACAAAGTGATGGGTGGTGGGAACTGTTGGCAGGAGGGGAGTATGTCACCTTCAAATTGGTACCTGGGTATGAAAATTATAGACCTGGAACATTAAAATTTTAGTTATAGGATTTGTGTGAAAATGAAAGCAGAAGGCTTATTGTGTAATGATTGAATAGGCCAAGTGGAAATTGTTTGTATTTGTCACTTTTTAAAGTATGTGAATCATCTTGTATCTTTATATGGTTAAGAATAATCCCCTGCTATTAAGAAAATTCTTTTATTTTAAATGAAGCACGAAATATTTGAGATCTAGACTTGTATAATATTTCCAGATATAAGGCATAGCCTGAGAAGTGGAACTAAAAATAGTTTAACAGTTGTTAAAAGCTGGAAATTCTACTCAAGGTCATCTTATTTGCACTTATGAATTGTGCCACTTGAATACCAAATAGTTCTAAAATGAGTAGTTTATTATTATTAACAAGAATAAACAAGTTTATTCGTGTTATTTTAAATAAAATAATGTAAAACCAGAGCTTTGATAAAAACTTAGGCCTGTGGAAGGACCATGGCAGGGCAAACAGTGAGAATGCTCTGAATAAGAAGTCTGAACTTGATGGTCTGTCCTATTAATTAAGTCTTCTGATCACTGTACTTTTTACTCAGCTCCTCTTTGGTTCTACCTTTGTTGTAATTGGAACGCATTAGTTTATACTCATGCTCTCAATTTTTAATAGAATCTAAATGATTTTTTTTCTAATGTGTCTGACACATGATTGAGATGAAGCTATTTTTTGGCAAGAATCCTGCAAACCCCATGGGTCTGCTTCCAAATCAGTATCTGGCTCCTGTCACCTATGGTGTACCATGCCTGTGAGTGATCCTAATTCAAAGGCAGCAAAAATTTGTTTTGGGTTCAGAAACTTTACAAAGTTTACTATAATACTGTTACGTGTTTTAGAAAAAAATACTACTGTTTGTGCTGTACTTTCTGAACACTGCAGAACGTTTCTAGGTTTGAACTTGAGGATAGTTTTGTGCCAAAATGCTCTAAAAGTATAGAAATCCAGAACCTTCCTGTTTACCTGTGGCATGTTTTCAATGGGATTGTGAAACTTGGAACTAATCTTATTTTCTTTGCAGCTAATCTTTCTTCTTGGATCAAATGTGGTCCTTTCAGTCTCAATTGTAAACTATAAGACAAACTATGCTTAGAAAAGAACCGCTGCATATGTCTATATTATAATTTTGTTATCCTTATATTGAACTAATTCCTGGCTAGAAAAAGGGTGGTCTAATTAAAGGTTGTTATCCCATTCTGATCTCGTTGTTGAATAGGTGATGAGACTAGAACAAGTGTGTTTCAAAAATTAAGAGTATATTTCCTCATCTGATCTTGAATCTCTTGTATGCGTAAGAGACATGATCTCAGTATTCTCTCTTCTCTCCTAGCCTTGAAAAGCATCGCAGTGTTGAACACTTTTCTAATTGTTGGAGTGCCATGGAAAGTGTGACGGAAATTGATGCTCTGTTTTCTCAATAATGTCAATATTGAAAGTTAACAAAACAGCTGGATACTGAATTTTCTTGTGCTGGGAGATGGAAATAAGATAGTGGGAAATTCAGCATGATCTTTTAGAAAAACTCCAACAAATAAACACAAAGGCCCCCAAACCAACCCACAAAAAACCCCAAGACAGACGGGGGGGAGTCGTCTTCTCTCTCCTTCACAAAATATGAAGAAATAGTTCACTACTTTCCTTTTGTAATTTGTGAAGTATGTGTCTCCTCAGCCTTCTCAGTTTTCCAAATGGCAGGCCACATTCCTTGCAAGCCAGGCATCATGTGCTTTCTATAATGTTGGATGTGCTGGAGTGGTATGTTCAGAGAATTTGACTTACTGATAAGAAATCATTCCTTTCTATTTTTATTTCCTGTCTGCATCTGGACATTTCCTGTAAAGACAACTTGCATAGTATCACCCGCTCCTCTCCTAATAAGTAGTGTGTTTATGGTATGTTCTGCTTTCTTGTGTTTCTAATATGATGACATTCATGATATGCTCCCTTTTAACTTGAGGCTGCACCTTAGCTTCCAGATGACTGCCGTAATCGGGATTAGCTACAGATGAAATTGTGCTTTTCAGAAATCAATAGAACCTTTTCTCCGGGATAAAATGTTACATCTAGGTGTCAGCTGTTGTAAAATATGTCAAAACCAAAAAGCGTTTCCTTTATGAGCAGGTGAATTTTTTGTGCTGAACTTTATCGTGTGTGTGTGTGTTCTTCTATATATGCTAGAAAGAGCAAGGGCCTTCCATTTCTCATTTCTTGTAGAAGTAATTTCCAGTGGAAATGTAAATTTTATGAAGCTAGTGCAACTCCAGATTCCTTGTTCTCCAGTCTTTGCAGAAAACTTTGTGTATGGTTATGACACTTAATTAAAATTTCATGGTTGATGGTGAGGAGAAAGGGCTGTGTGGGAATCTACTGGGGGGGAAAAGTGCAAAAAAAGGAAAAGTAAATCTTTATCTCTTCCATTAGTACTTAGGCCTGTTTGTATTGACCACAATTTTTCAGAATGAACACCTTTAAGCAAAAGTCAAAGTGCTCGTGGTTTTCTATGTAGAAGGGTGGATGTTTCAGCAAGTTGCAAGGAATATTACTTTAATATTTTTTTGAGTTAAAAAAAAAAGTTAACCTTGAAGATGTAGATTTGTCATAAGTAATTTTATGTTCTACTCTAAAATACTTGTATTTTAACAGTGAACAGAGTATCTGCCAAGCACGAGCTGCTGTAATGGTCTATGATGATGCCAATAAAAAATGGGTACCAGCTGGTGGATCAACTGGATTCAGCAGAGTTCATATATATCATCACACAGGCAACAACACATTCAGAGTAGTGGGCAGGAAGATTCAGGATCATCAGGTAAGTAAATATCTGGAAATTTGGAATAGGAATCTTAAGCTATTTTTATGATTGTTTTTAACATTAAGAAATAGGTCTTCAGTAAAATTTTGGGAACTGTAAATAATAAATTTACTTTTATTTTGAACTGAAGTAGCAAAACTGTATTATTGCTTTTTTCCCATAAATTAAGCACTTTACGTACATCCAAGGTACGTAAGTGTAGTCTTTTGTGCACTCCTTGTGTGCTCTTTAGTGTTCCTTTCTACAGACAGACATAAAGGCTAGTACTGTACACAGAAGTCATCTGATTCTCTTTAAGGCAAAGTGTCAACCTAAGAACTTTTCTTTTTCCCTACTCTTTGCTCTTAGCTGAAGGCTATGTAGGTACCAACAGTTCTCTTGTAGCTCTTCTGTATTATGAAAAGTTGGATGCATGATTTCTCATTTCCCCAGATCAGTTCATTCAATAAAAACCTTCTGACATTTGGTAACGCTGATCATCTGCCACTTGGAGAAGTTGAGAAAGGAGCAACAAGGATTACATGTTAATTTCCTTGATGAAGAAGTTATTAGATCTTGATTAAATGGCAAACTTAGCACTCTGTCTTGAAATATGCTCTGCCTTGTGGTATTTGGGGTGAGGTTAAAGATCTATTCTTTTTATTTGAGGAAAGCTTCTATATCTGTTTCTTTCTGTCCCAGCATTTCATAAAATTCTTTTGGTCTGTTCTTGGTCATTTATCACATGCCTGAAGCATAGACTGATAATGTCCTTTGTGATTTGTCAGTAAACACTTATTCCAAGAATAAATGATCTCTGCATTCACCTGAGAACAAACCTGTTTTTCTTCTCCCATATTCAGTGGAAAAAAGTGAGAGAATATAGTTATAGAATATAGTTAATATATATATATATAATATCCAAGTACAATAGGGTCCTCTCTTAGCAGACGGCTTGTAATAAATGGTTGTCCTACTAGCTAGAATTTATCACGTTTAGCGTAAGCCATAATGATCTTATAAAATGATGCTTTGTGATGCATAGTAGAAGTCCACATAACTGCTGCTGAAAGCACGTCAAGCTAAGGGGTGCAGCAGCCACAGTGAGAAGGTGATAACTTGGTTAAAAAACAGAATTCTAACAAGCATTCAGTGAAGTTAATGTAAAACTGAGGTTTTGAAATCCAAATGCATATTCGTATCAAGTACTCTGCTGCTAAAAGTCAGAACTGGTGATACTACTACATTGCTGTTATGAAACATCACTGCATCTTTTGAAATGGGAACACTTAAGCTACAAAAGTTGATACAAAATATCTCATTCGTCCCATTGTGTATTCTCATTGATTTCATGCGGCATTGGAATTAAAATTGAAATGGCTGTGCTTCAGCATTGTGATCTTGTGGATTGTGGGACTGGAATTAACCCCCGTGGTTAGGGAATAAAATCTACATGAAGCTGAAACTTGTAATGAAATAGCAATTTTAAACATAAGTAACTTTTTTTTATGATTATAGGTGGTAATAAATTGTGCCATTCCGAAAGGGCTGAAGTACAATCAGGCGACACAGACCTTCCACCAGTGGCGTGATGCTAGGCAGGTGTATGGTCTGAATTTTGGCAGCAAAGAAGATGCCAATGTCTTCGCAAGTGCCATGATGCATGCCTTAGAAGTATTAAATTCACAGGAAGCTGGTAAGAGTCTCTTAACTTTTTTGGGAAGATTTTTCAAATACAGAGATGGAAAAAAATCAAATGTTTATGCATAAAAGTCAATAAGTGTTGTTTCTAATCATGATTCAGCCTTTAGCCATTTTAATTATTTGGATGTTTTGTCTCCCTAATTGCTGCTGCTTAATAGTGATTCTCAACTTGACTGCCATCTGTGTAAATGCAATTCCCAACAATGTTATCTATTACATATAGAAACTTGCTAGCTTTGCTTTTTATTAAGGAAACAAAACCAGAACACCTGACCAACGAATGTGTAGCTCATAATAGGGATACTTTTCAGGATTCTAAAGACATCCAGTGTTCTTAATGTGATGTCGTGGTTTAACAGCTGCTCACTGTTCCCCAGTGGGATGGGGGAGAGAATTGGAAGAGTAAAAGTGAGAAAACTCGTGGGTTGAGATAAAGACAGTTTAATAAGTACAGCAAAAGCCGTGCATGCAAGCGAAGCAAAGCAAGGAATTCATTCACTACTTCCCATCAGCAGGCAGGTGTTCAGCCATCTACAGGAAAGCAGGGCTCCATCACGCATGCTGATTACTTGGGAAGAGAAACGCCATAACTCTGAACATTCCCCCCTTCCTCCTTCTTCCCGCAGCTTTAGATGCTGAGCATGATGTCACATGGTATGGAATAGCCCTTTGGTCAGTTGTGGTCAGCTCTCCTGGCTGTGTCCCTTCCCAACTTCTTGTGCCCTCTCAGCCTGCTCACTGGCTGGGGTGGTGTGAAAAAAGGCAGAAAAGGCCTTGACTCTGTGTAAGCACTGCTCAGCAGTAACTAAAACATCCGTGTGTTACCAACAGTGTTTCCAGCACAAATCCAAAACATAGCCCCGTACTAGCTACTATGAAGAAAATTAACTGTACCTCAGCCAAATTGAGCACATGTGTATTGGTATTTTTCCTTCTCATTGGGTACTAGTTTATTATAAAAATGTTAGGTTTTTTTCCTCCAGACTTTGGAATTCAGGTCATCCTCTTTGGCAGTTCTTAGCATACAGAGTTTTTTAGCTTGGGGATCTTGGATCCACAGGTACCATTCAGATGAGCACATATATTTTAGACAACAGATCTATCATTTAATTTGTTTGGAGAACAGGATGACATAGAGGGTTTAAAGCATTGGTGGAAAACTTAATGGTTTTCAGTCTTCCGGTGGTGTCTGTAATATATTCTAGGTAGGCTCTGCAGCAAATTGATCAGTGTAACACTGGGACACACACAGAGGGAGTTTTCATTTAAAAGACTTCAAGAGACTTTTGTGTTCTTGTAACCAAATAGAATTCTTTTGTCCTCATTAAACTTTAAAGATCGCCCGTGTAACGTGAGATAGTACTTGTGTGCCAGTTTTCTTTCTCTTGTGTAGAAGAGAGGCTGTAGATAACCTTACTAGTGCTGTCTCAACTACAGCAAAAAAGGGTGACTTTATGAAGCTGCCTTTCATTCTGACAGTTGTTTCAAGACTTAACCTTTTGAAACTAAGCAATCTAGACCAAGAAGGATGATACATTCTGCAGTGTTTATGCTGTTATGCAGCAGATGAAGGCAAAACATAAAGGGTAGCTAGAGGTATTAAGGTTTCTTTTTGCCAGCTAAAATAATCCAGTTGCGTATCCCACTCTCCTACCTCTCAGTTGGATATTTTCTCCTCTAAATTCCTCAGTTGTTCATTGTTGAAGAAGACAACTTTTCTCTAATAATTTATGTAGATTGCTGTGTTTCCTAGTATATCTAAAACGGCATATAGAATCTCCAACTCGAGTAAAATAAACAAATCCTATATAGATAACTTCGCTTTTACTCAAGAATTGCTTACAATTAAAGTTTGATTCTTGCAATATCCTTATTTTCTGCTGTGTTTTCTCATTTTGGCAATTTCTTTTATTAACTCGGTTATTTTTAATTGTATTTTGTTCACAGAAGGAAAGCAGTTTTAATGTTAGCTGAGCATACTGTTCAGAAGTCCATAAAGGTGCAGATGAATATTAAACTTTACGCAAGGATTCACAGAAATCTAAATGATTCCTGATGAATAGTAAAAATTATTTTATGGATATCCTTTTGGTTTGCGAGTCAGCTGTTACTTATGGCTCTTTCTCACTCTTTAAAAAGAAAAAAATCATACAGTCTCCTTCTCTTGCATATCTTTGAAAAATGTGATTGATCTTGCTTGCAGTTGGCATCTTCACGTGTTGGTTTGCTGGCATAATTTGAGATTGTTTAATTTAGGATCTCCCTCTAGTGGACTACAGGAGCAGAGGCGAAGGCATTGGGTGGCTGTACCACTGAGCAGTGATGGGCTTTTTGTCATTCTAATGAGTTCAGAATGCAGAATGAAAGTGTTTGAATTTGGAGCAGAGTAAAGGCTTTACCACAACTGGCAATTTTCTTCCCAAAAAAAAAAAAAAAAGCACAGGTTTGTCTGAAAGGACTCTGACCTGATGGCTGCCTTGTCAGCAAAAATGTCTGAAATATGCTGTCTCTATTTTTTCTTTTTTCCTCTCCCTGATATGCAGTGCTGATCACGTGATTGTCCTAATTTCTCTTATGCAGGAACATTTGCATTTAAGTCAATGTAAAAGTCAAAGTATTTTCACTCTGTTCTGGTTTGAATGATTGTATTAGCTAGTAAATATTCAACCAGTCCCTGTTTTGCTGCTGGCTAGTCGAGCAGGTTGTAGGCTACCTGTGAATCCTGAATAGAAAGACAACAATGCAGGACTCCACTTTCTCTTGGTGGACTACCAATGCTACAAGTTCCTGCCCCACACTGTTTAGGAGATGTAGTAAAAAATGTACCAAGATTTCATTCTGGCACTCCTTTCGGAATACTTTGAGAGATTTACTCATTTCATTAAATAATTTTCTGAGGTGATCAAAAGTTACACCTTCATCAAATGACATGTATGTGTCATCAGTTTAAGAGGTCATTTGAAGAGGATTTCTGGCTTTAAGGGCTGTGTACACTGTGTTGAGATATTCAGGAATTGGTCTTAATTGTCTAGATGAGTGCTTTCCACAAAGAATTTGCATTGCATTACAAAGAAAATTTTCATATCTGCATTAAATAGAGTTCAGCGTTGCACTCGAAGTGACTCTGGAATGAGAGAAAAGCATCAATGA
>NW_009646856.1:441598-455783 GCF_000708025.1 Charadrius vociferus
GGAATAAGGGCAAGTAAGGGAGGTGTGTGTTGGGAGATGGGAGGAACAAAGGGCAATCATACTTAGTTTTGCTGCAAAAAGTATCTTCTAGTTCAGCTGGAATTGGTGTTGTTTTGTGTGGCATCTGTATTTAGTCCCAGGAAAGCCTTGCGAAGAGAGTAAGAAACTAAGTATGAGATTTGTATAGGTATAATTTGCATTTGAGGAGGTACCTTGAGTTGTCCATTGCGGAAGATGAAACTGGCAAAAGAAGAACTGAAGGATGTTGTACAACCGTAAATAAGCCTATTCTAATTCTTTCTAATAGAATTACATGTATGTAAGATTCATGGTGGGTGTTTTTTTTTTACTAATATTTAGCAGTTATATATTGGTTCTTGAAAAGATTTTGGTATATTCTGTATATAAAGTCAAGGATAGGAATGGCTTCAGTGAAGCTGTTCTAATATTGTCTTAGGTGACACTAATTCATAGGAAAAAGAAACATAGGGACTTTTTGTTTCCAGGGTCTCTTTATTTTGTTAGTTTAATCTTGGTTAAAAAACCTTGAGGTTAAATTTCTTTGCAGTTATTAGTAACCCTAGAAGATTGGTTGTCCGGTTGTTAAAGAATCAAACCTTTACAGGGGAAAAGATGCATGTTTTTTCTGCAGCTGTATACTGATGTGCAGTCCTTTTTCTTAGAGCAAAGGTAGTTCATTAAATTGTTGCTGATAGGGGAATGCACTTACTCATATCGTAGACTGAATAATTTAGCATCTTTGGGAAATGCAAACTGAAATAAAACCTGGGGTTAACTAACTGGAATATGTGTAGAGACTATAGGAGGCTGAAATGAGAAATTTATATGTGGGGTGGGGAGAGATCTCAAATGCTTCTCCTCGTACTGTTGTGCTTCACACCATGCTAAAGCTTGTTTTGAGAGAAAAATCATTTTACTGCAATGAAGGAATTATGCTGTACCTGTACTCTTCGCAAGCCTCTGGAGCAGGCTTTCACCACTCCCTGTCAGAACAGGAGTAACATAATGGGGTATTACCTCTATTGTAAGAAGTTGGATAATATATCTATTTTTGCTAGGTTTTTTTCTTTTCCTTTTAAATGTGAGATTGACTTACGAAAATTTTTTTAGTAGTTACTGAATTCTATAATAGCCAATCCTGATTAACTAATCCTGATTTATATGCCAAAATATTAACCTAAAGGAAGTTTTGACTTTTTATTGGACAAAATACTGCTGTTCCGTTGTAGTTGTGCATAAGAGTATTGAAAGCATCATTGATTTTGGTTGTGGTATTTGGAAGTGAAGGGAGAGTTGCTAAGTTTTCAGTTATACTCACTTTTAAGTGTTGCTTATGTGGTATTTGTGTGGTTCTTCAGGATTAGCTTTGGTATCAGGTGAAAGCATTAAAGTTTGGGTGGGCAATCCAAAGAATGTCATTAAAATTTTGTAGTTGGTCTTAACTCTATGGGAAACACACATAGAAGTAGATTAATTTTGTGGATAAAGTTTTTTTTAATAAACATTGGGGAATGTTAATTTCTTTTTCTCTTGAGGGTTCATATTGTTGTCTTAAAAATATTACTGGTAGAATTTGTAGCTATATTAAATATGCTGCCTTTCAGAAACAGGGTGTTGTCAAAGCATCGTGAGCATAATTGTAGAAATACAGTTTTGTTAGGCTCGTTTCTTTAGTATTATATGCAAAAGTGACAGGCATCATCTATAACATTGCTATTTAAACAAATTTTGACAGAACTGGGGGGGGAAAAGTAATAAATATCCTGCAGTAGGTGGTATTGATATATTTAACTTTCGATACTTGCCTTTTTAAGATTGTGATATTGTAGTTTCATTAAGCAACCGTAGTACTCTACTGTCGAAGCTCTGTCTCCTCCAGCATAAAAGGATGGTAGAGGGAAGCGGCGGGTCTGCTTGAGGTCACCCAGCAAGCTGGTGCTGAGACAAGCCTCGCACCCAGGTTATCAGCACTCCGTTTCCAAGGCTCTGCTGGCATTGATAGGAGGCTCTGCTGACACTGATAGGAGGCTTATCTCTACTTAAATTCAAATGTATTTTAATTAATATTTTTGTTATTCTTGTCCCCTTTTATTACCTTTATCGGGTAAAAGTGCTTGTGAAGTGAAATAGAAAGCATCTACTTTCAGTACAGAAAATGCAAAATAGTTACCACTCTGCTAAAATAAATCAAAGCAATGAGTAAACTAACTCAGCTGATGGTGCTTAAAAAATGATAGCTGTGTATGAGGAAGTAGATATTTAAAGGAAAGAGAAGTCTTAGCTGGAAGATGATTCATCCAAATAGAAGTATTAGCGAATAGTTTTGTCACTTATAAATGCCCTGGTTTTTGACCGTCATAGTCTAGCTTATAAATTCATAATACAAGTCCAGATCTAGAGGGGTGGTGCTGTTTTGCTTCTGCTGAATGCTAGTTAGCGAGTCTCCCCAGACTTCGTTCTGTAGTGTCCTAGAGCAGGACAGTCCCTGATGGGAGGAGAAGGAGCTAGAGACAAGTGAAAGAGGATACTTCACCAGAATAGTTTTTCTTATTACTTCCTAGCATAGATCTCTGAAAAAGCCTACTTTCCATTCATTCAGAAAACCTTTAAGCATTTAGTAATTTATTTTTTTTTTTTTTAAATTAAGTTCTTACAGTCTCTAACAAATGCCTCTTTTTGCTGTGGTTTTGAACTCTTGCCTGGGGTGTGTTCTTTGCTTAGTAGGTGTAGTCAAACTGTCCTTAATGAAAACCTTTTCTAAAGATTATAATTAATCAGTACACTTATCTTTATAGCATATACGTATATAATTAACTTATTGTCTGCTTTCAATCCATTCTTCAGCCATACTTTGATTCAGTCAGTCATACTTTGATGTGAATACCAGACTGTATAATTGAAATGTTGCTTAGTTTTGGCACTAACATACTGAGATATGAAAGAGTGGGAAATGTTAATTACGAAGCTGTTTATATAAACTGTTTCTCTGGGGGAAAAATTGAGATCTTCACCTCATACTAAAATCCTTACGCATGATAGTTGACCAGCTTCTTCTATAGGTACTAGATTTAAAAAAAAATAAATTTGTCTTTTAATGCTGTACTCTGAACAGTACAGTAATTGCAGGAGTGGGGGTTTTTTTGTGTGTGTTTTGGCTTTCTTGAACCCTATGGCATGCAGGGTTCTGAGGAAGACTTCACATGATCTGACTGCCAGTGGTCCCCAAAAAATGCTTCACAAATCCTTATGTTACCAGCTCCTAAGCAAGCCTCTCCAGCTAAATGGAAATACACGTTGTAGCTCATTGTATAACCTGTAGCACCTGTATTGTCTCTATCTTGAACAGTAGATACTCAGGGTTTTTTAGGGCTATTACCTCATAGGAACGGGATATCTTCAGTGTCAGTCAGGTGCTACGTCAATGCTGCTAGTATAAGGCAGGTGACATTAAAAGTGGAGTGGAGAGTTAGGTGTGAAACTCCAGACAGTGTTATAGCAAAGGTCCAAGGAACTGATGAACCAAAAAGAATCGAGGGAGGAGAAACCATGTGTTTCCATCTCTAGTTTGCTAATTCATAGAGTCGTGCAATTTGAACTAATTCAGGTCTTGAATGGAGATACAGAAAAGAGAAGTCAATTGGAGGTGAAAAGGAAGTTAAGGAGTTTGATAAACTGCAACTCTGATTGTGGTTTAAAAAGGTGATGTTGGGGATGCTTAATTTGGCTCAAGCTGCCCACAGCAGTCTGATGTCATTCTCTCAGCTATGCCAGCATAGTTGTCTGTGTGACTGCATGAAGAACCAGAACTGGCCCTGATCTAGCTGGTGAAAACACTTGTTGCAGGGTTTTTTTCCCTGGGATTTTTAATGCATTGGATTTCCAGACCATCTCTCACTACACAGTTGCCTGAACTGTCACAGAGGAAGGGTGATGCAAAGGTGAGAATAAGCTGAAAAACAGAAAGCATTTAAACTGGAATGACTGCTGAACAAATTAGTGTGAAATTATATCCTCTGTCTGTCAGAGTGCACCATGGAGTGCACCATCTGTGCTTTCTTTAGAAAAAGAAAGATGTTAGGCTTTCCTTAAAAACTCAGAATGAACAGACCATTCAGCCTTGTCTCTTGCTTGGCTCGTACCCGTCTCTGAAGATAAAGTGATCCTGTAGAAGGTCAGACTTTTTTTCCAGGCACTATCTGTGAGTATTTCTCTTGGGGCTTGATGTTTCTGAAGTATTTTGAAGTGTTCAAAAGCCTCTGAGAGAGTTTTTTATTAGCTAGCTCCTGCTTATTTATTTATTATACTGTCTGTCTCACTATCCAGACAGTTGTATTTTAGCAATGAGGTGGTGGTCTGGGCTTCCTGTAATAACTTGATTACATAAGATAAAACATATTTTTCCACCTGGTATGTACCTTTAACTTGTCAGTGTCCGTTAGCATGGTGGTTATTAAGAAGAGTCTGCTTGCAGAGAGGAGTTTGTCAAAGAACAGGCCAAATGACTTGGTCACTGAACTTGTCTTTCTTGAAAGCCTTTGATATACTCAAGTTGCATTTCCTAATGGCAAAAATGTGTAAGAAATACTAGAACAACCATATCAATTGTTAGCAGGGGATTGTATTTGGCTCTCTTGCATGTATGGCTATGAAAGAAGCACATAACTTACTGGAGTAGGTTAGCCAGATTACACTAGCTTGGCTTGCTGATGGTTGCGTTCTGCAGAATTTACAGATTTTCTGACAGACAGTGTTCTAGAATGTTTGAGACTGAGAACAGGTTTTCTGATAGCTAGGCTGGTTTGAATAGCCAGCACAAGTGAAGCTAGATGGTTGGTTTCCAGTGGTGCTAGCAAAAGAAAGAGTTGGGGGAACACTGGGAGAAGGGGTTGTAGAGTGGCAGTCCAAACTCAACTATTGCAGCATGATAGTACCTTGTTCAAAAAGACTGCTAAGTACTCTTAAAGATTAAACGAGTGGAAGTTTTCAGTTTTCATTTCTACTGTATTTTCAGTACAAAATAGTTCCAGTCGGTAAATGACTGGAATGGTAAATGACCATTTCTTTCTATTTTTTTGTTCTTTGTTATTAATTTTTAGGTCAATGTGTTTCATACAAAGAAAGCAGATCTGAGGGAAGAGAGTATATTAGATATGGCAAGCAATAGTGGTATATAGTACCTTTAAGCAGCAACACAGCTGCTGCTGGATTGTATCTGCTTCTAAAAGTCCATGAAAGGCTGCAGCGTGGTGCAAACAGCAAACAGCCCGGCTGCTTGGGAGCTGCGGTCATGGCTTACTGGGTATAAAAGCCTACCTACCACCTGTCACGCAGGGGAGATGACAGAGGAGGACGTGTGACTTCGGAAGTTTTAAAGCAGAAAAGTTTTCCAGATGAGCAATATGACAGATGTTTATACTTACTGATAACTTAATTCTTAATTATCATTGCAGTTAAATCTTTTGCATTAAAAAGAATATATATCTGTGGGTATGACTTGGAGATACTCCAAGCAAAAATAGTACATCCACAGCAACACCGTGTACTTAGGTATGAGGACCTAATTCTTGCTGAGAAGAATAAATAAGGAAGATACAACCTCTGTAGTACACTTCCTGCTGTTATCTTCTAGAATTAAGTTCTTGCATTACTTTTTAACTGTAGGGTATGGTAGCTAGTATACACTTCTATAATTCTCAGGATTCGTTGTCTTTAAGACTGCAGTGTGATCACTGTGCTGTTTTGAGTAAATGAACCTTTTTGTGTAGCCTTTAAACAGGGCACTCGTTCACCGAGTCTGAGGCAGATTGCCTGTCCTTGATGTCTCAATATATCACACATGGTCTCTTCATGTTTTTGGATGACTTTCACAAGTTCAAACGGTGAACAACTTTTACATTTTGATATTTGAGATGGGGGAGATCTCATTACAACTCCATCACTCTAACTACTTTGGTGGAATATCAGCAAGACATTACTGTTTTGCTTTGGGACTTTTTCAGAACTGGATAAATTTTTATTGTTTTTAATTCTGTTTGCTTATAAATTCCGTACTTGTAAGTGTAGCTATTGTCTAAATAATTTCTTGATTTACTACCCATTTTTACAGAAACAATGCATTCATGTTTTACTGTATTCCATTCCACACTTCTTCATCCTTCGCTTCTGTTAATTCTTTTAAAATAATTTTGTGCTGTAAAAACATTTGCAAGGAAAGTGGAAAAACCTCTTTGTTTTTAGAAGACAGATCTAGCATATACAATTATTTGAAAGATGTCTAATTCAGAATTGCCTATCAGTAAAAGTTGGAGATGAATTTGCATGTCCTTCTCTTCTGCGTTTCTTGTGCTTAGCAGAATGCACAGTTTGTACATTTGCTTTATGCCTCTATTCCTTTGGACACAATACTTACCTGTTGACAAAGGAGGGTCTTTGTTCCAAGTTGGTGAGCTAAGCTACGAGTAAATTTTGGTGCAACCTGTAGAAAAATACTTTATCTTCCTTCTCTTAATATGGTGATAAGCTTCTGATGTTTTTTTTCTCCTGTTTTTTTTTTGTTTTCTTTTCATTTTCAGTGTTCTATTTAGGTGAGTGTTTTACTTTTTGAGACTTTTTTCTTCCTCTCAAGAGTACTTGTTCATTGTTTTAAGAAAATTTTAAACTTGGAGTGCTTCTCAAGGCTTTTGTTAAGTCCCATCATATATAAAATTTATTTTGCATTTCTGTGAAACATTTTCATCCATGTGAAATAAATCCATTCTGCAAATATGTACGGTAACATTTGTTGCAGTTTTTATTTGCTGTATTAATGTTGTTGAGCTTGTTTGGCTTAAAAAGCAGAAGTAAACAGTTCCTATAATGTCATGTGATGGCTGGCCTTTTTCCTTGATCTTCTGATTTTTTGCAAAGTAAAAGTTCAAATCATTAATTTATGGTCTGTCTTCACTTTTAGGTCCTACATTGCCTCGACAGAATTCACAGCTTCCCTCTCAAGTACAAAATGGTCCTTCACAAGAAGAATTGGAAATCCAGAGAAGGTATGGTATTATAAGTGAACAGCTGTTCAATTAAGGAATGTAGTAACTCTCACTAATGGTGAGAAATCAAAGTCAAGGACTTATAATTACTTTCTTGCATTAGGGCAGCGTTTGTATGCTTGCAGTTTTCAGTAGTGCAGCTTTCTGGTGTAAAAACTTTGATTGTAGCTAGAGCCATTCTTCATGATCTCTACCCATTCAAACAATGCAATCGGTATTGGCCTGTCATGGAAGCACTGCAGATCTTATGGGAAGCCTCAGAAGACTTCACTGCTGTCGTTTTCAACCAGACTAATTAATTTTGCAGTGACTGTTGTGTCTTCAGTTTTTGACACACAGGTATAAAGAAGCAGCAAGCAAGGAAGGAAGTTTTAACCTTTTAGAAGCAGAGAATTAAATCGTCATGGAGAATGACAGTTTTTCTTCCTGAATGTGGATGAACTAGACTGCACTAGAACAAAATATTCTACTGCAAAGCTTGTTCACCTTTATACTATATTAGTTCTTTAGCAAATAAACCTTCATTTTCTGCTTTTGCCGTATGCATTTATGGAACTTTTAGTAGTTTAACTTTCAGCTGTAGCAGTACTAGTTGTATCTGTGCTACCCTCAGGGAGCAGTCCCTGTTCCCCATACCAGTCATCACTCCTCCAAGCTAAGCTGTTCCCTTCAATGAGAAGACACTGTACCCTGTCCTATGCCCTGTGGGGTATTTTTCAGACCTGTAGCACTTCTAACATACGGGGGTTTTTTCAGTTCCTTTTAATAGTTGCTAAGTATCAAATCATGTGCCCAAGTTCTGGGAACAAACTTTCTAGTTGCCATATTCCTGCTTTTACTTGCATGGCAATATGGGTTAGTGCTGTAGGTTGAGCCTCTGGGATATGGGCATATGAAATGACAAAATCTTCTAGCATAGTACTATCAGACTGGCTTAAATGAAAACAGCAAGACCTTGGGCTGTCTCAAGCATACTGCCTGCGGTGCAATCCTGGATTATTTTACCATCAAAATACTCCCAGGAGATTAGCTGTTCCCTTACAGAAGGGATGCTGGGAGTGATTTAGGTCACATGCAGTACAGATACAGGGAACGGGATCCTTGAATAAATAGGAAGTGGTCCAGATTGATGGTGTAAATGCACTTAATAGCTTTCAGTAGTAACCGCAAAAGTATTTTAACATGTTGTATCTAATTGGCGCTGAAGATTTTTTTTTTATTTCGGTATTTTGCCTTTAGTTTGTTTATGCACAGATGAGCAGAACCAGATTGCTAATTTGGGAATAATTCATATTACAGATTTGATGAACTAGCTATATGTGTTGAACAAAGGTTTGACATCAAAATTGGTCATACTTCTCTGTCTCTTTTCTGCAGTATGTTCCTAAATCTGAGCAGGGATTGCTTTATCTGAAAGTCTCCTTGTTTAAAACCAAATAGCAAGAAGCTCATTACAAATCTGTCTGACGTGTTTACATGCAAGTCTGCTGTCATGATAAAGGTCTTTTATGTTACTTCTTTTGACAAACTTTTGAAAAGCTCTTTTCTTTTTATATTTTTTCTGTTCTACAGTAATGGCTTTTAATATTTTTATTTCCTGTCTGTTCCTTTAGAAGGCTGCATTAATTGAAATTTATAATGCTGAAATACTTTTCAGAGAAGCATTGTAGATAGACATCTCTTCAGAAAAAACTGCTGCCACATATTGCTCTGCAAGTCTCTCTTGAAATTTTTTGTTTGTAAAGGACATATTATCAGGTGTCATGGCTTCACTTTTTCATTTGATCAGCGTGCTCTACTTGTTTTCATCTAATATAATGTCTTCTTTCAAGTCTGATCCTGGTTTTGATTTGCTTTTTCCCTAAAAAGGGATAGAGAACTGGAATGAGTGTTTACTTATGTTGCTAGCCAGATTGTCTGGGGAAAAACTATTGGTGTTGTGTCATTAAGCCTAAGAACAACACGTAATTTTGTTAAAACATTTCACAAATTCTTCTCTGGTCTCTGCTGCTGTAACTATATGGTTATAATGCAGTTCAATTAACTCTAAGCTAAACTTTTCTTCTGTACTGACTATCTTTCAGCTTTCAGACTGTAATAATAGTAGTCTTACTACCATAACGTAGAGAGTAGTAAATAGTTGGGGGGAAAAAAAAGTTTAGGTATATATTATTTTTAACAGTTTTACAGATGACATTTAGTCTCAGTGAAGGGTAAAAGCAGTGTGGGCAGAATTGAATTCTGTGGGGAGCAGTAAGGCTACAGGAAATGCAAGAGAAGGGAATAAATATTGCTGTATAGGAAGGAATACGGGCTTTGTGATGGATCAGTAGAAGGGCAGGCTTTGCTAAGTTTTGTTCATGCAATGTGTGTCTGTGGGGTGGGGGTTTCGTTTAAGATGTGACTTGATAGTAGTTGTGCTCATCTCGTATCCCTCCCCTTAAGTATAGCTGATTCAGTAATGTTTGACCAACTCCCACGCTAAGGACGTTCAGAAAAATATTTTTGGAAATTATTCTAAGCCTGAGAAAAAGAAATCTGCGTACATAAAAATTAAAGTTGAAAAAGGGACCCTGTGGAGGTCATCTAGTTCAACCCTCTGCTCAAAGCAGAACTAATTTGAAAGTTAAATTGTGTGGCTTGTAGCTTCAGGGTTTTCCTAGGCACAAATAGAAACATTTCCTCAGAAATGTTTTGCCAAGGGAGTGACCGGTGAAGAATGGCATATTAAAGAGAGCTCTTCAACTGATCTGATGTTTTCCTTCACTTTTATAACCATTGTTCAAGAATCTCAGGGAAATTGGGAACTGAAGAATTAAATTAGATCATTGTCAACAAAAGTATGTTATTTTGGCTCAAAGATTTTTCTCTACTTTGGAAAAGATTTAGATGCCCTATGTTTTGAATAAAAGTCCTAAAGTAATAATATTACATTGGTTTTTTTGCTGCACAGCCTGTTACTTGAATGTTTGCATTGTTTACTGTGCAGTGATGGCAATCTGTAAAGCCATTAGGACCGGATGTGCATTCTAAAACACGGAGGTTTTTATGAGGCCAAGATTACGTACAAGGCGGTCAATGAAATAATTTCGTCTGGTGAAATAACTTTGTTACGTTCTTTTAAGAAACCATAACACATTGTGTATACTTTCCCTGTCAAAGTAGGGGGTACTTGAAGACAACTGTAATTTCCCGTAACTTGCACTCATTTAAGTACAGTAAAAACAAGCTTTAAAACACTCCCGCTTCCATTTTCAGTCCTCAAAAATTAAGGGATTTATTGTTATGTGGGTTATTTTTCATTTTGTCAGAGTGGTAGTCAGGCAGTGTTTATAAATTCCACTGATTGTTTGATAATGAGCCAACTTCAGTTGATATACATATTTGTTAATAACTTCAGAGTTACTTAATGTCAAATACCATTTTAAAATATAAGATTAGTTCATGACATGCCTGTGTGTGCTACTCGTGCATGTAAATTTACCTTCTCTTCCAGCCACGATAAATATATTGTCAGGAATATGAGTCACTGAGTTGGTATCTAGTATGACACTTGGGAATTTAATGAGTTAATGTTTATAAATAACTTCAAAATCATCACTGCTTCATAAATAAAGAGGCCAAGAACACCAGAAACAGAAAGTGTATCAATTGTAAGGAATAATGAAGGTATACAAGCCGCCTGTTGTCCTTCAGGGACGCAGTGGACCAAAACTTGACCGACTTCTGTCGTAAGTACTCAAAAATGTTAGAAGTTCCCATAAATGCAACAGCAGAGGGTTTTGTCATTGTTAAATACTTGAAGTTCACTTACAGTTTTAGTTTATTTCATGTATTGGCATGATACTGTTAAAGAAAACTCGGTGTATGACTGTGCTAGAAAGTAGTATTGATATGGTGTGGTTTTCATAACAGCTTTTGGGAGGCTTCTTACTTTTAGATAGTGCAAGTTCAGAGGCTGACAAGGATGGCAGTTTCTTATATACTGGTAGACTTAAAGGAGTGCTTTTTATTTTACAGAGTAAAAGTATTTTTTCCTGAGATTTTTGCTAATCTTAAAATTTAACTTCAATAAAAGAATTTATTTCCTCCCTCCACAAATTAGTAATTATTACATGTATAATAATTCCTGGGCTGTTTTGAAAACGTGGAAATACTAAAAGAAAAAAAACAAACACCTGCTTCCTACAATTCAGTAGCACTGTAGCTATAATAATTTAAAGGAAAAAAAGTTTGTCCGTCACCTTGTGTCCCTGGTAGCCTGGTTTCTACTGATTGCCCACAGCCTGTGACCTTTCCCTAGTTAGTAGCTAGATGTACTGTTTCCAGTTTTCCCAGCTTATTTTGAGGAAGTAGGATTTCTTTAGAGGCATATGAATTGGTTAGATTATAACGAAGCAAACAGTTCTAATCTGTCATAGGCATATGAATATAATATAGTAGTTGGCTTTTTAGTTTAGGATATAAGAGTAGTCAGTAGAATAGTGTCATACAACTGTATTGTGTGCTGTGCATTTTACAAAACCTGCATGAAGTTTACATCCCAGAGATGTAGTTTAGATGGAATCAAAGGTTGTTTTTTAATGCCTAAGCTAAGGTTTTCCAACAGGTCAAAGTGACATCAGTGTAAAGTTTTCAAGTTGAGCTTGCTGAGGTAGTTTCATGACACAGCCTGCGGCCATTTGGATCTTTCTAGCCTCTCATTCCATAGTAGGATGGGAAACAAAAGGAGCCAAGCAAAAAGACCCATCAGTGTTGTTTATCTCATCGTAAAGACTTCATGTTTTTTCTTGCCCTCAACGTTTTTTTTGGGGGTTGTTTTGTTTTGCCTCTTTTTTAATGCCTCTCACTTTCTTCCCATTCACAGTTTCTTCTCATTCTTAGTTAAGTTTTCCTTAATTCTGTCAAGTCTAGCTTTCAGAGACTTAATAATGGGCTTTATGAAGAGGTAATGGGTGCTGACTCGTTACAATACTGAATAGCTATAGATGTTGGGTAACATTGACATGTTTAGCAGACTGAGAAGAGCACTCCTCTATTAAGAAGTCTTTTGACTACATAGGCAAAATTGCTGCCTTAATTGCTGCAATTGAATATGGATGTTGCTTAAAGGGTGGTTCTGACAAGTGTCTTAGTTAACACTCTTAAAAATGTCTCTTTGAAGTCTTACCCTCTCTGCAAAACTTTCAGTTCTGTGGGTTTTTTCTGTTTAATGCAAAACATGAAATTGAGATTAAAAACTCTTCTACATTTTTCTAGATTTTTGGTTGTTGTGGTTCCCTTCTATGAAATTGGTTCTGTCCTGACCACACTCACTAGAATACCACTGAAGGAGTTGCCAATGGAAGTAGATTTTTCTACTGCGTTGTCTTTTTCTTTTTTTTTTTCTTTTTTTTTTTTTTTTTTTCAAATTTGATGTGCACAGATGACTTCCTACAATCCGGCTTCTGTCAGATATGTAAGCTAACAGAACACTTGAACTTAGTAAGTTGAAAGGATCAAGGTGAGGAAGACTAGGCTTGATGAGGTTTGATCAAACAGCATTAATAGATCCCTTTCTCTATTAGAAATCCCGTATCTAATTAACCTTTAGGTTTATAGCTGCCTCTTCATGTCTCTGTCGTGGTGGTTGGTTACCAGTTTTTGCTTGACTGATAAAGCCTAGTTATTTCTCTTATTTTCTTATTTCCAACTAATGTCGTTTGAGCTTATAACATAAAAGCATGATGTTAGACCTTAAATCCCTTTTGATCAAGGAAATGAAAGCCTGTTAGTTTGGCCTTGCTATATGTGAAAAGCTTTAGAACTGCTTTTGAAGAAAAGAATAATTAACCAGATAAAACATAGCACAGTAAACTGTGCCCAGATAATATTTTCTTTTGGAAAAGCAGAAAGGCTGTTCTTGAAGTGTTCCTGGGTTTCACTAAAGCATTTGACAGATACCAAGAGGATACCTTCTATGATAAGGTGACCCGCTTAGTGGATGAGGGAAAGGCTGTGGATGTTGTTTACCTGGACTTTAGTAAAGCCTTTGTCACCATTTCACACAGCATTCTCCTGGAGAAACTGGCTGCTCATGGCTTGGATGGGCGTATTCTTTGCTGGGTAAAAAACTGGCTAGATGGTTGGGCCCAAAGAGTTGTGGTTAATGAAGCTAAATCCAGTTGGCAGCTGGTCACAAGTGGTGTTCCCTGGTTCTGTTTAGTATCTTTATTAACAACGCAGGGGATCAAGTGCCCCCTCAGTAAGTTTGCAGACGACAATAAGTTGAGCGTGAGTGCTGATCTGCTTGAGGGTAGAACGGCTCTACTGAGGGGTCTGGAGAGGCTGGATCGATGGGCCGAGGTCAATGGTATGATGGTTCAACAAGGCCAAGTGCTGGGTCCTGCACTTGGGTCACAATAAGCCCATGCAGTGCTATAGGCTTGGGGAAGAGTGGCTGGAAAGCTGCCTGGCAGAAAAGGACCTGGGGGTGTTGGTCAACAGCCAGCTGAATGTGAGCCAGCAGTGTGGCCAGGTGGCCAAGAAGGCCAATGGCATCCTGGCCTGTATGAGGAGTATTGTGGCGAGCAAGAGGAAGTGATAGTCTCTCTGTACTCGGCACTGGTGAGGCACCACCTTGAGTACTGTGTTCAGTTTTGGGCACCTCGCCACAAGAAAGACATTGAGGTGCTGGAGCGTGTCCAGAGAAGGGCAACAAAACTGGTGAGAGGTCTGGAGAACAAGTCTTACAAGGAGCGGCTGAGGGAACTGGGGTTGTTTAGCCTGGAGAAAAGGAGGCGGAAGGGAGACCTTTTCACTCTCTACAACTACCTGAAAGGAGGTTGTAGAGAGGTAGTCTCTTCTCCCAAGTAACAAGTGATAGGACAAGAGGACATGGCCTCAAGTTGTGCCGGGGGAGGCTTAGGGTGGATATTGAGAAAAGTTTCATTCCAGAAAGGGTTATCAAACATTGTAACAGGCTGCTCAGGGAAGTGGTTGAATCACCATCCCTGGAGGTATTTAAAAGATGGGTAGAAGTGGTGCTTAGGGCCTGGTGAAGTTGATGGTTGGACTCAGTGATCTTAAAGGTCCCTTCCGACCTAGACGATTCTATGATTCTTTAAGTTCCTAGTTAAGGTGGAAGAGCG
>NW_009646856.1:455819-483802 GCF_000708025.1 Charadrius vociferus
AGGCAGTTCCTCTGGTACCATTGGGATTGGGAACGATCAAACAAAATAAGTCCTTGCTGCTGATGTGAGTTGAGATATGTGAGTACAAAGGAGAACAGGAGGAGTTGGGTAATGTTGCAGATTTTGATTAAAACAGAATGAGAAGTAATATATGGCTGGTGTCCTGTTTTTAGACATTTTTAGAAGGGAAAATCCCCCAACCTGTAGGCCGAATACTAGTGTTTAGGGTGTCTTAATATTTGTGTATAGGGAGAATCGAATTGACAGTGGAAGTGTTACATAAAATGGTGATCAATCAGGGGAAAGCTGCTTGAACACTGGAAGTAGCTATAATGATCTCTAGATTTGTGTCATGTTTCAAAATCATGATATACGTAGTCAATTAAATGCCTTTATAATTTTGCTTTAAATTAAGTGTGAAGTGTTCTTTGATACAAACTTCAAAAAAGGACATAATTGAAACAGTCTCACCTTTCACTGCTGTTTATAAACCAAAGGTCTGCCACTGTTGAAACTGGGAGTAATTGTCAGTTCCAGAGCATATACAAAAAGTCACTTCACAAACCTCTTAGCTTTGAACAGTCAGACTTTGCACATCTTCAAAGTGCCTGTTTGTTGCTCCTTTTATCAAGTTGAATAGCTCTAGTTTCTTTAAAACAATTTGCTGTATGCACAGGTAGAAGCTGTCTGGACTGTCTAGGATGTGAACAATGCTTTTAAAAAAATAACTAACTAAATAACGAAATAAGAGTTTTAGTGAGAGCATATAGCAAGAGTTCAGTTTAGGTGACGCAAAGTGAAGTTAATGTAACTGAGAGAGCTTAGGAAGATGTCAGGAGGTTAAATATTGATCGCTTCTGCTGAGGTTATGTTATTGGTGCATCAGGTGTACTTTGGAGGCTGCCTGTGTTTGATAGAAGTTTGCAATGTGTATTGACATGATTTAGATTGTATTTTCTCTTTGTAAAAATGAATTTTGAAATTTGAGGGGTGGTGTATGTTTGTTCCATGGTATATACGCATTAATGTGTACATCTTGAGATATGTGTTCAGTAGATTTATATGACCATGTGAGAGTGAGCTCTGTGGTATATGCTGAATTTTGGAACAACGAATAAATATCTGATATTAAAGATGAAAGAGCAAGTTTAACGCTGATATTCAGGTTTTATTATTTGGATAAGTTCCTGCAAATTTGGAGGGCCGTAGCAGACACACCTTTTCCTTTTCTGAACTTGCACAGAAGATCAGAGGATTAAGCTGTTAAAACTGAACCAAGCAGCTAAGTTCAGAATACTCAGCATGTTAAAACACTCCTTTTTTTTTTTTTCTTTTTTTTTCTTTTTTTTTTTTCCTTCTATGAACGGTTGTAACAGTGATAAAGTAGATTGACTGTGTCTAGTTAAATTCATGTCCGTAGAGCACTTGCAGTTCCTTGTGGTCACAAGGTAGCTGCTCTTCTGTAGACAACGGCACGCTTCAGATGGAGCTGAGGTCACCCTGCATCTGGTGCTGGCACCTCCAGCTCAGCTACGCGTTGTGTAGCCTGTTTGCAGCCAGCTGCTCTGTTTGTTGCAGTGACTCAGTGGTGGGAGGAGGAGAGCCATCATGTGAGATGTATTCCAGTAGGTAGTGACTGTTGGATTAGATAATGGTATCTATGCCCACATGCTGGGGCTTTCAGCATTTTAGAATAAAACTTCAAACGTTACTGCCTTGTTTATTGCTCCGTAGGTTGAGGCAGGGTTAGAGGAGCCAGCGCAAGAGCTCAGAGCAGCCCTCAAAGTCTAGGCATATGGAGGCTCTAGGACTGGAATACTACGGACTTCTTGTAGAGCTAGTCATTGCAATGCAACTTTTTAAATTTGTAAACATATTTTAGTGGTTAAATGTATTTTAATATTTAACTGGTAAATTAAGCTTAATGGCCAGATCACCAGCACAGTGTGAACAACTCCATTGGTTTGGGTTGATGAATCCAGGTCTTGATAACTAATTATGGTTGATATTATACACTTACCTTTAGAACTTTGACGTAGTAGCATTATTGCTAGATTTCTTGTTTATGTTGGGTTATAAAATTTTCATTTAAAAAAACCCCAAACTAGTGAAGCACAGAATGAAAGATGCATACATGGTTCAATACTTTTGTATAATCACATTTGGTTTCTTATACAGAATGTCTTAACTGTAACTTTCAGAATAGATAAAGTGCAGAATACATTACTGCAGTGTTTTAAGCTAGCGATGGTTGACCTTCGTGCTACCTTTTGGGTATCATCCTTCTGTCTGTCTTCTACCACGCCACATACATTTGTTTCAGAAGAGGTAACAGCACAAGCAAGAAACTGTTCTTCAAAAAAGGCAAAAAAACCCACCCTAAAATGATGTAGGACGCAGACCTGAAAATCTCCCCTCAAGAGAATCTATTTTATGATTTCTTTTTTTTAATTCAACATTTTTTTTTTAATGGCTCAAGTGATGGGGTTTTATGTCCTTTTTCAATACAGTCATCTTATTAGTGATTTTTTTTTCCTATCCTTGCTGTTGTATCTTTAAGAAGGCAAAATGGGGATAGTATTCCTCTTGATTTTTCTGATTGATTTGATGCCCTGCTTTGACACCAAGTTATTCAGCCAGTAAAGAATGGAATATGAAAGTGGTGTGTTCATAAATGATGACTAACAGCTGTCAAATACTATGTATTTATCTGCCTACGGCTGACCTCTTCACTCAGTGCAGCAATTACTTCAGTCAGGTCTGTTCCTCAAGATATTTTGTTTTCTGAAGTCTTTGTCTTGGATCTTTGTTTTCTACAGTGAATTTTAAGATCAAGTACATCAAACCAGCTTCTGTTCATCTTGGAATGTCTATCAGCTCAGTGCCTGTTGAATTTGGATGTGATACAAAGATGCTTCTGTCTGTACTGTTCATGGAAATACCTCTGTTTTTAGGGTATTTGGCTTCATGACAAGAAGCCTTTTGGGTTTGTGGCTGAATTCTATTATTCAGGTTGATATATGGCCTTCTCGGTGCAGTTTCCTATCATCTTTTTAGGAAAAAAATTTAATGGCTTGATATCACGTCCAAGAGCAAAGCAAGCCAGCGTTCAAATCCTGAAGATTTATGTGAACGTACAGAAAAACTTGCACCTGAGGAAACAAGGTGACCTGCCAGAGCAGACAGCTATTTGCTTTCACAAACTGTTTCAGCAGTAGATTTGTTACATGTAGGGTTTTTCTTCCTCTTGGTGCCCTTGTGACAGCAGCTCTGTTTTTTGACACAATGAGAGTTGCTTAATGCTGAGGCATACTTTTCTCTGGTGGAAGGACGTTCTTTCCACAAACTGAGACACATGCGCTAACTCTTCTACAGATGACCAAGATATGGGCTTAAATGTGGAATTTCTTCCAGAAGACGACAGGTTCTCTCTGGCTGTTAAGTCTGCTCTGACAGAGAATACTGGTTTACCAGTAAACGTGAAATTTCTTAATTTATTTGAGATCTTTTTCTTCCCTTCAGCCCTTGTGGTAATAGTCATATTTTTAAGAAAATTGATTGAGGCTTCAGTTCTTTTGACTAACTATGTTGAAGTCCTTAGCAAAAAGGGACCAGAGGATCTCTGTCAGTCATTCACTTCCAGGAGCAGAAGGTAAAACAACCTCCTCTCCCCCACCCCCAAAGTACAGATCTAAAAAGTATTGAATAATACTATTTTGGGGATAGCTTCCTAGTTGCTGCATGTGATGATCTGTTGAATGTAGTGATGTTATCCGCTAGTGAAAGGTATGATAGAAAGTGATCTTGGTGTATGTGAGGTATTGGCTCATTTCATATAACATCAAAAGCTGAGATGGTAGCACTGCTTTTTAGTTGTTATTCCCCTCTATGGCCTGATTTGGAACAAACTAGGAAGGCTTTGTGTGTACCTGGGTAAACTAACAGCAGTTCTGTTTTGCAGTTGTCATGCAAGAGAAATTCTAAACACCTTCACCATTGCAAAATGTGGGGGTTTTTTTCAGCAGGGATGCAACACTGTGTACTTTACTTGTTACATTTTTCTGCTTGTGTTATTTCAAGAATGTAGTCATGCTCCTGGTTCTTGGCTGTCCAAAGAACTGGACGATTAATGCTGATAAGAGTTCAAAGTCACAAGTTAGTATTGTAAATGTGGTTCTTTCTTCATCCTCTGACTATGCTTCCTCCTCCCTCCTTGACTGGACAAAAGTATAAGGGCAAGAAAAAGAGGGGAAATAACTTTAAAAGCTGTTGCAATATTAAAGTAAGTTAATTTAAAAACAACAATAACCAAACAACGCCTCTCACGCCAAAGTGAAGTTTCCTAAGATACTTTTGACATAAAACTAATTAAAATCCAAAAAGAAAGTTTCAGGAGTAGGATGTGTGATAAAGCTAGCAGCTATTCTGAAATTCTGAAGTTGACTCTTCAAATCTAAGCCCATGTGTAATAGTACCTACGTTGCGTATGACTGACGTTATGTTCAGTTTTATAGCACTTTCTCAACTATTCAGTGTAAATTATCTCTTAGATTCCAGTAATTCACACCTTCAAAATAATAAGAATCACTGTGCCTTAGTGTAATTAGCATTTCACTATAAGAAGGCTTTCTGGGGCATTTTTAATACCCTCTTAGCTTTTTCAAAAGTTGTCCTGGTAGCTAGATACTGTGCTTTCTAAGGCTGAAGGATTTTCATGTGTTGATTTCACAATGTTCTTGAACGTTCCCATGCTTTAGAACTACCAAAGTCTTGACGTTTCAGAAATGCTTTAGTGGATATGTAATGACTCTTTCTAATGTACTAATGCTTTTGCATAATATAATTTTGATTTTAAAATAAAATTAAGTTATCGAAACAAAACCAGGGGGTTTTAATGCAAACAAATTTATCCTCTTTTTATTTTTTCTTTTAATTAGCAGAATGAGTTCTTAATCTTTTTAAGCTACATCTGTTACACTTGTTAAGCTGTAGTTCTTTTAGTTTATGAAATTCATCTATGCTCATTGAGTTATGTTGAAGCAACTTGATTGCATTACTGGCATATTGATCTTTTGACCTGTGCCACTTTTGGTTTTCTATCTGAAAGGTTTATTAAAATTGTTAAAAGTACTGTAAAAAAAGTAGATGGTTGAGTGTGCAGTGGTGAGGGTTTTTTTTGTTGGGGTGGGTTTTTTTTTTGTTGCTTTATTTTTGGTTGTTTTTCCTTGTTGATGAAGGGATGCTTCAGCGATGTATAATGAGAATAATTTACAATTATTCTCAAGGATGAGATATTTCATCTCATATCTTACTGCATGGGAATTTTAAGTAAGATGGGAAAGATAGGAAATACGTGCAAGGTATTTTGCTGCCCTCTTTTGGTAGAGCGTTTGTATTGTAAGGAACATGCTCAACTTGTTCATAGTTTTTATTTGTATATTGAAAAAAAAAATTCGGGTTTAATCTTTTATTTCCTGAAGAAATGGGAAATGAAGATTCTTTTAGAAAAATGAGATGTTAAGTACTGAATCACTCAATATTTAAAATGAGAACTTTTTCGTTTAGGTCCTGCATGGGTGAAAGGGGTTATCTCACTGCTGTTTATCTATATCGTAGTAGGCAGCCAATACAGTTTGATAGTGTTGATTGCTGACTGAAATACGTTTTGCTTCAGATAAAGGTTAAAGTGTATAAACTCTTGGGGTACATTTTGTTATGGTATGTGGGCATTGTCTGTCTTTATAGGTCTCTGAGGAGGAGAAAAACCTCAGGTGAGCCTCTGGAACATGTTTACACATATCCGGAAAACTAGTCAATTCCAAACAAACAGTTTGATTTAAACATACATCTCATACTTTAGCTAAAATTGCATGTAATTTCATGTTATATAGAGACAAGAGTATAGATTTATACACAGTCTTGTCATCCCTGTCTCCCTCCTCCCCTCCTTGTATATAGTACTTACATACACAAGCATGTGGACATACCCCTCACAACAGTTAGAAAAGCTTTAAGTAAAAACTAACAAAAGTCCCCACCCTTCTGGTCCAGGGCAAACACCTGGAATACTCCCCCCTGCTACTCTCCTGTCCTGTGGGCATTTTTGGTACAACCGCTTCTTGTTTGTGATGCAATTTCTGTTCTCTAAATGACCTTCCATGGGCTTTTCCTTGCTCTTTCTTTGAATCACTCTGGTAAGGAGTTCCACAGCTCGTCTCCTTGATGTGCAGAGGTGCTCAGTCTTTTTTATTTATTCGTTATTTTTTATATTTTTTTAGCTTTGCTATTATTAGTTGCATTGACTCTTTCCTTCCAGCTTTTGTATTAGGATGTCCTTATTGCTCAGGATTTTGTAGACCTCCAGTTGTCTTTTCCAGAATGCAGAATTCCTGTTTGGTACTGTTGGTCATAGCTGTAGCGCTCTTTGAATCTTTTCAGTCCTGCTATTTTCCTCCTTTTGAGATGAGAACAGAGATGCAGGATTTGTGAAGCAGGATGATGGTATTTTCTATACTGCTCTGTAATCCTTTCCTAATGTATAGTATCTTGTTTATGTTTTTGAACAGAATGTGTCAATGAATGAATGTTGTCGTAGAACTGTCTGTCATAGCCCTAATATCCCACTCCTGAGTCAGTAGTCAACTTGTAGTGCAACATTTTATATATGAATTTAGCAGATTTCCTGTCTCTCCTGCATCACTGCAGTTATATCTCAGTTGAGTTTTATTTGCCAGTTTTAGTGCCCAGTACTTGGAATTAGAAGATCCTCAGTAGTTCTTCATAATCAGTCATCATCTTTGCTATCCTAAATAACTTAATATTAAGGAGCTTGGTCAAGAGCACCTCACTGTTTCTTTTCCAGGTTGCTTATTAGAATATGAAATGGCATAGCTCTTGGTATGGCTTATTGCAGTACTGCCTCGGTGATGCTGCTGTTATGTGAGAAGTGACCTATATTGAAGTTCTATTTCTAGAAAAAAAATGAAGAACTTAAGAAACAGAAAATTTAAATATCTGGCAGCAGCTTCATGTGTCATTAAATCCAGTGAATCGGTACCTTCTAGTTTCATAAACTAAATACAACATGAAATGTTTATAACCTCAAATGCCTTATCTACATTTCTGTTTTAGGATTAACACTGTGTACATTTCTAGGTAGAATATGCTACTTTCTGGCAAATGAATGAAAAAGAATTGTCAAAATAAACAAAAGCTGCTTTGGAGTCTGTCAATGTTGACTCCTGCTCTGAATAGCCTTTTAGCTACCAAAGTCTGTGCATCCACCTCCTTTACAAAAAAGCCTAAGATGACCAATCTGAAGTTAGCCATGATGAAACCCCTGCTTTCTTCTAATAATAGATTTTATCTGAGGGGGGAAAAAGCACATAATAAAACTAGTTTTGTACAGTACAGAGCAAGCAAAAATGTAATACCAAAAATATTTTTAATATACCTTTTAGAGCTTACATTTCTGTGGTTTATATTTTATTCTCTTGATATTTTGTAGAAATCCTCTACTAGTTCCAAATACATATCAGTCAATTGCCAGAATTTTTGGTGGACTTCAAAGGCTAAAAACCAAGCATTTAGTAAGCTGAATTTCTTAGTGACTGCTGTTACAACTTTGTTATATGGGAGAGCAGGAACTGATGGAAGAACTGATACAGCAGCAGAACTATTTTGCAGCTTCTGAGGATGTTGGGTAACAAGTTCAGTATGGAAAAGTCCTTTTGCTGTACATAACTGGAACTTAAATGCTTATAGCAATTATGACATTTCAATATTTAACAGGAGTTGGTTTTGGTTTTGTATTTGTTTTTTGAAGGAAAAACATTGTTCTGAAAGAGGATGGACTTCAACAGTAACAGTGTATGCGCTGGGGTTTCCAGTTCTGCCAGTATTTTCTGAGCATGAATAGGAATGAAGTTCCCTTTGTTTTCAGGCTTGACTTTTACATGGCTCTGAGCATATAGACTAGAATTACTAATGACCTTTCCAAATAAGATTGCCCAGTGGCAGTCTATAGAAAACAAATACCTAGTAGCTTAAGGTGTCAAAATTTAAGTCTCCTTTTTGCTTTATGGTTAAAAGCTGCCTGTGCTTTGTATTTGTTGAGAAGCTATCTTCAGTTTGTATTTGAAGCATGGCAGAAAAAAATGGCTGTGTGCTTTGTATACAAGTTCCTTTAAAATGTCATGATTTTTTGAAAATAAGAATTCAAATAGAAGATGATAACTAAAAAGATTTCCAGTGATATGTACTGACAGGAACATACTGGCCACAGCTTTGAGGAGGATGTGCCTAATTTTCCTTTTGGTAGTGAGTTCCTCCAAGAGATGAAAAAGCTTTGAAAATCAAAAAGCTATATTTTACCTGACTAGAAACATGTATCCTATTTGAATATAAATTTATTTTTAAAAACTAAAGAAAATATTTAAAAGTTTTGGGAAAGAATCAAAAGGGCTGTCTACATCTTTTCCCACTGTATTTTTGCAGCAAAGTCCTTTCTTTCAGCCATCCTAGTGGGTTTGGCAGAAAATTTTATGTGATTCCTTCTTACCCTTATAAAGTTCTATTTCCTCTGCTTGGCTTTTACTTGTTTTTCTCCTCTCCACATCTCCTGCCTCTCTGCTTTCCTTTGCAAAGACTCCCATGAGCTGGAAACCCTGCCAGCTCCCTGCACTGTTTCCCTGGCTGCTGCACCCTCAATTTTTTTCTGACCATGTCCAGTTTTCCCCTGCTGTCAGGGTGGTGTTGTCTTCATGCCGGTTAAGCTGTATGTGCATGTAGGCGTATGCAGGCGGAGAGGGACACATACACATTTTGATGCTTCTGTAAAATTTGAATAAATACATTTTTCAGATAAACTAGTTGGCTAGTAATTTGGGGGGGGGGGGTAATGAGTATTTGTTACTACTATTTCACTGTACTTCTGTTCACTGCTTTGAGTATAAAATACCACGCAAAGAACAAGTGTAACTTCATATCCCAACCTGGGAAGATTGCATCAGTTAGTAAATTATCAGCACCAGCTTTCTATTCTTACCTCTTGAAAGCTGTCTCTCAGAATGTTAAATTAGTTAAGAGGAAATTGGATATGTGATTCTTTTTGCTGTAAGCATAATACAACTATTATTATCCAGCTTAGAAAAATAACATGTAGAGTTCAGAATTTTATGTAGGTACAAACGGTGTGCTTTTGTTCTCACTGGTGCAAAGATTGTTGATTAGTTTATCTCTTCTTGTCCTCTAAAAGTTGCTTGATATTTTTGGTTTTTGCTTTGCAGCTTAGTCTTTTTCCTTTTTTCATGATTGTAGACAGTTGCAAGAGCAACAGAGGCAGAAGGAGCTGGAACGGGAGAGGCTGGATCGTGAACGAATGGAACGGGAGAGGCTGGAGAGAGAGAGGCTAGAAAGGGAAAGACTTGAAAGAGAGCGCCTAGAACAGGAGCAACTGGAGAGAGAACGACAAGAAAGGGAACGGCAAGAACGCCTAGAAAGGGAGAGACAAGAAAAGGAGAGGCAGGATCGAGAAAGACTTGAACGACTTGAACGGGAAAGGCAAGAAAGAGAACGGCAAGAACAGTTGGAAAGGGAACAATTGGAATGGGAAAGAGAGAGAAGAATTTCAAATGCTGGTAAGAATTTCAAAACTGAGTGTATTCAAGTACCAGACTGCTCTTTATGTATTTGAGTGATGGAGTGGGAGAGAAGCAACAAAGGGCAGTGAGTACAGTTGTGCAACAACAGTCAATACTTCAGGCTTCTATTTGCTGGAGTTGCCTCCTTTTTATGGCAAGAAGTCCAAGTTCTTTGACTTTCCTGTCATAATTTTCCATTAACTCTTAAATAATTTTTTTGGTACTGTTTGCTCACTCCATTGCCGTACTCTCACATTACTTGAAGAACTTGAATCATATTGGGCACCTCCAACATTGGTTAAAGTATGATGAGTTAAAATTTCTAAATACCGTATCATTGTTTGCTCTATTAAACAAAATGTATTCTTATTACATAATTTGGATAAAAAAACAACCCCCCCCCGAACATATCAAGTTGAGTGCGTTAATGTAGAAGGTACGTACCTACATAAGGCAAAGTAATAGTGCGAGAAATGCCTTTCAGTATGAAGTCTTGCTTAATTTATCATTGTAGTAACATTTCAGTAAAATGTATTATATGTATTTGTAGATAAGATAATGCACTGCCTGTGGAAATGTATCCAGCGATAACTCAAAGTTTTCTCATTTCGGTAATATAATGGAATATTAGTCAAGCACTTGGTTGTTCTTTAGTAACAAACTCAATTTACATAAGAAGTCAGCTCATGGTAAAAGTCGAGGTATACTATGTAAGAGCTAGTCACTTAAGAGCAGAGGATTTTGCTGGTAGTTTTATTCCCAGTACTTTCAAGTTTGTGGTGGAGCTTTTTCTGGGGAAGAGAAGGATGATACCTACTTGCTGCCTATGGTATGAGTTTTGTTGGAGTTGTAACAAATGTTAAGATCACTACACTTGCTTGCAGGTTGCAACCAAACAAGATAAAAGCTGATAAAAGACTGATTAATCAACCCTGTATCTAATCCATCTCACAGATGGGATTTGAGAAAACTTACTCTAGAACGTACTTGTAAATTCGAATGATGGCACAAAAATAGTTGGTAAAATTTAAAAGCAGCTGTTGATAATATGTAAAACTTTCCTAACAGTATTTTCACTTGTGCCTAATCCTCTGGTACTAACTGTAGTCTACATTTATACATTTTGTTTGAATGCTGGTTTTGTTGCTTCATTAGCTCCCTTTTTCTCTTTCTCCTTTTTTTATCCTGCCTTTGCTGCTGCTTTCCATCTTCTGTCCAGCTCCATCTTTCGACAACTCCCCGTATAGCACTCCACTTCCTGAATACTCCAGTTGCCAGCCTCCTTCAGCACCTCCTCCATCATATGCAAAAGCAGTCTCAGCACCAATGTCAGAGGCCGCACCGGAGTACGCTGTAGCGACTTCTGCACCACCGACTTCCACTCCCCCTACACCGCCTCTAAGGCACTCTGCATCACGTTTTGCTACATCTTTAGGCTCAGCTTTCCACCCTGTTCTCCCCCATTATGCTACGGTTCCTCGTCCACTGAGCAAAAGTTCTCGGCCCCCTTCTCCTGTCAATGCCCCGGCGACTTTGCCTTCAAATACAAAGCCTGTTGCCTGGTCCGCGCCCAGTTTTGCCCCCCTTCCCCCATCTCCACCAGTCATGATAAGCAGTCCACCAGGCAAAGCTACTGGTCCGAGACCTGTCCTCCCAGTGTCGGCTTCTAATCCAGTGACCCAAATGTCCACGTCTCCCACGGCTCCTAACGGGCTTCCTGAAAACGTGGCTTATCCGGTTCCTTCACCTTCTACCTCAGGTCCGACTCCGCCTCCGCCACCTCCTCCCCCCCCACTGCCTTCCTTTCCGCCTCTGTCACTCCCTGGACCTCAAGCTTCTCCTTCTCCCAACTCCCCGAATGCCTCGACTCCCTCATCCAAGCCTAGTGTTCTCCCTTCTCCCTCTGCAGCTACCCCTGCCTCTGTTGAGAACTCTCTAAACTCTGTGCTGGGAGACTCCTCTGCTTCTGAGCCAGTCTTGCAGGCAGCCTCTCAGCCGATTGAACCTACGACCCAGCAGGGTAAGGCTTTCTGTTATTGCTACTAATGCACTAATCAGGAATGCAGTCGAAACCAATTGGTATCAAAGCCCGTAACTGCCCCGAAGAATTAATACAATGCTTCCAAAGTTGCAGTGATCTTAATACCACAACGAAATACCGTTTGGAAAACTGGGGTAAGGGAAACTTTAATGCTCCGTGAAGAAGAGCCGGTGTTCTGTGGCCTGCCATAAATAAAATTCTGGTTTCTTGAGCTCTCCCTTGTTGAATACTTGCTTGGTAAATCTTGCACTGTTAGTTTATTTGGAATGTGGTGTTAATGGGCAGCATTGTTAGTTTCCTGATGACAGTTAACATGGAAGAATATATGTGTGGCTTTGGACATGTGAATGACCTTAAGCAAGGAATAATCTGAACTACTTTGATACTCTACATAGTTTCAAATTTACGAAGTAGCATGTAACATCTACAGCATTTCTTTCTGGACAGTGGTTGTATTTTGATATATGGCTGTATGCGCGTGTGTATATATATATATATTTATGTAAAGACAGGTCTTCCTGTGGTATTCTACCAGCATAGCTAAAAAGCAGGTTACAGTCTCAATGGACAGTCTACCAATGCGATAGAAATGTATTTTACATGGATGTACAAGTCTTTGTTAACCTGAATCCTGCTTTTGTATTGATTTAATAGATTTAGGGCTTTGTACGTAAGTCGGTGGTAGCTCAGCTAAAACTCTGGGCAGAGGCACTCCTGGGGGATGAGCAGACTGTGGCTTCATCACACACAAGTTGTGCAGAGTGGATTCTGCGTATGCCCTCTTGTCTTAAATGAAGGTGTGAGCTACGCTGGGATGGAGTGGAACTAGGGTGGATGGCCTCACTTGTAGTATGGAGTAGAAGTGTGCATTTAGATGGTGACTGATGCCAAGAGAGTTTAAAAGGCTTTTAAATTTACACAGTGGTTAGCCGAGTAGGACAGCAGGAAGAGTTGTGTGGGAAATTCCTGCCTGCAGAGGTTACATAAGGTGGCTGGGCAGCATTTTTAGCAGCTTATGGCAATGTGGGTGAGGCGGGTGCAGGATGTGTGGGGCTATTTTCTTTGTCACAATTTCTTAAACTGTTCCTATAGTAAAAGCACAGCAATAATCAGAATATTCTTTCTTCAAAACACATTTTGTATTGCATATCAATGTGAATTTAAAGCATTAAAGGAATCATAGGTAAAAAATAGAAGAGCTCGTTCCCATTAGCTTAAAATATGTCAGTCTTCTAACTCACTAATTAATGTTTGTATTAAATTATTAAAGTTGATTCCTGGAATGTTTTTTAGAGGAAGGATTTTTGTACAGCCTAGAAATTAGCATTGGAAGTCAAACAGTTCGAGGGTTCAGGTATTTGGGTGGTGTGTTAAATTCTTTTTAGTACAATGAATAGGTCCCTCTGTGTTTTTCACCATTTGAACAAACAGTATAGTTCCTACATGGTCTGGTGCTTGTGCCTTACGTGACTTTTATAAAAGCTTTGCCTGTTTCCTGGTGTATGATTTTTGGTTGCAGCACAGAACCTGACTGGAGGGGTTTTGTATATAAAAGTCTCTGAAACTGTCAGATCTCTTATAGCATACTATGTAATATTTTTAGTGCATTTAATAAGAATGTTTCTTCCCTTTGGAAACTTGCAGTGTTTTCTTGCCTATAAAAAGGACCTTAGCAGTATTAATGTCTCATACATTGAGCAAAAGAACCAGTATTTCAGTGGACATATTTTTTTTTTCTAAATCCTTAACATAGTCTATTTGTTTTCTTTTTGATACTAGGTGTTGTCCAAGGACCACCTGCACCTCCTCCCCCACCTCCCCTGCCCCCTGGCCCAGCTCAGTCTTCAGTAGCAGCCCCACCTCCTCCTGGCCCACCACCACCACCTCCACTTCCACCTTCAGGGCCGCCGCCGCCACCACCACCACCTCCTCCACTTCCTAGCCAAGTTCCTCCCGTTCCCCTTCCACCTCCTGCTCCCCCTCTCCCTGCCTCTGGATTTTCAGTGGGATTCGTGTCCGAAGAAAATCGCCCTTTAACTGGACTAGCAGCTGCACTCGCTGGAGCCAAACTTAGGAAAGTCTCACGGGTAAATACAACTGTTGTTTCTTTTTCTGATTCCTGTCTCTAAATCCCGTCTTCCTGAACTGGTTGTAATTTTTGTTTAAGATTAATAGCGGTATCAAGACTTTCAGGGTAGGCTCAATTCATTAATTAAAAAAGTATCACAGGATGTACTACCAGCCCATCACTTTCTTTATACAGTTGTTTCTTTTTTGTCTGTGAACTTTGCTTCTTTCATTAAGTCGGCTATCATTTTATTTGCACATCTACTGTTATTTTGTGTGTTATGAAGGGTGAAGACTCCTCCAGTTCAAGTGGAGGAGGAGGAGGAGGCGGCTCTGCTTCATCTAAAACAGACAGTGGCCGTGGAAATGGACCACTTCCCTTGGGAGGCAGTGGGTTGATGGAAGAAATGAGCGCACTGCTGGCCAGGAGGTAAGGAGCTGTTCCTGTGCTCCAGTTGCTTGGTCATCATAAAGGTAGGATTTTTGGGTGCCTGTTTGCAGCTGGCTAAGGATCAAATAAACATCGGCTTGCTTATGTGGTTGCTTTGTGAAGTTGATAACGTTTTGTGAATAGCCATTTTTACTTGAGTGTAATCGAGTACTTTTCTTCTGTGTAAGTCTTTGTGCAGCAGTAGGGGAGAGGATACGGACTTCAAGAGGAGAAAGAATTGCACAATTGCTTTGGCAGGAGGGCTTTGTCCTTGAAAGTATTTTGAAAGTACTTTTTTAACCACTGATTTTCAATTGTCTAGCTATCAGACTATATATGTCTTTAACTATATTAAACAAAATTCTTCCATCTCAAAGCCATGATGACCTTGGGAACTTTTGTCTCTGCTTATAGGAGAAGAATTGCTGAAAAGGGATCAACAGAATCGGAGCAGAAAGAAGATAAAACTGTAAGTTGAGAAATTTTATCTCCTTCATGTTACTCAATACTAGATTATGAGGAAGAGTCAAATGGTGTACGTGAGAGATTGTTTATTTTTTACCATATTTATATATATACACACAGCCACTATTTTGTGAAGTGCATAATGCTTACACCTTTTCTACGTACAATTGAGCAGAACCATTTAAATTTATCTAAAAAGTGGAATAAATATTTGAACAGTTGAGATTAATCTGTTAGATTTGCAAGAGTCAAAGGTGTGCTTTTTTTTTTTTTCTCTCTTTCTCCCCCCCACTCCTTCTCCCTCTCTTCTCCCGTTTAATCAGGAAGAATCAGAGTCTTCAACTTCTAAGGTTTCTTCAACAAGCACACCTGGTAAGTAGCACAGGTTTGTGAACTCTGTGACTCTGTAATGCTAAAACCTAACGATGAACCTCAGTCAGCTGTGCTGAATTTTGGAGCCTGCCTCTCCCATGATTACAGCTTGGCATTTTGCTGTAGAATGGGTCACGGTTCAGAAGTGGTTCAGAAGTGTTTCAGAAGATGGCAGATAAAAAGAAGATCCACTGGAACACTACACTTTGGTATAGGGGTCTCCCATGTCAAATCTATGGGGCTGATGCACAGAAAGCAGTTGGTAGTGAACAGAAAAGCAATTGTCTTTCAGTCTTTGCAGGACAGGAGTTTGGAATATAGTTTGTTTCCTTCAAGGCAGATGTAAAAGAGCATCAGAGTCAGACAGAAACATTTGATGCTTCCAGGAACTTTAGTAAAGATTTTCTCATGTGCAAGTACCCTTTGTAAATCTCTAAGTGCTTGGAGTAGAAACTCTTTAACTGTGATTCCTCTGCTAAGGTATGCTGGTGGCAGTTAGGAACTGTGTAGCCAATACTTCTGCGGCAGTCAGTAAGGAAAGCTTACATATCACCAACTCTTTAGTTGACCAAGATGTACTGTCAGCATGCATGCGTATTCATACTGTAAGCACTTGTGTTACAAGGACTCAAGTGACACTCAAGACTTTCTTTTCCTGTCCTTTAGTAGTACCTTCCTGTACCCTTAGCTTCCCTGGCCACCTCCCCCTAGATGCATACAAAAAGGGGAGGATGTGCCGTATAACCTGCAGTTTGTCATCCCCAAAGATACTGGAAGCAAAAGGCAAATGAGTGATGAATATACCAGTCTTCAGTATGTTCCAGCTTTCTCTGTTGGTTGCTTACCTATGCGTATACTTCTTCACTAGGTGATTCAGCCGCTTGATGGGGTGCGGGCCTTAATATTGAAAACTATTGCTGTAGGGTGAACAAAACCCAGGAGGCCTCTGCCTGTGGGATAAAAAGGAGAGCGAGGAGCTAGGTGTGTCCTGATAGAAATAAATGGAAAACTGTTAGTACTGAGATACAGCCTGTAGTCTAAAGAAATTAGACTGCAAGGCAATAAATGACTTAATACAAATCAAGTTTTTCATATTCCGCCCCACCCACCCCAAGCTTAGGAGTTTGCTTCTTTCTGTTAAACGCAGAGACAGTATTAGCCTTGGGGATATAATCACTTTTGGAACACTTCTAATAATACAGGCCCAAAAGAGAAAAATCAAAAACAGTGGAAGTGAAACAGTTCCTTTAATAGGTTATCATGATATTAGCCTTGGGGATATAATCGCTTTTGGAACACTTCTAATAATATAGGCCCAAAAGAGGGAAATCAAAAACAGTGGAAGTGGAAACAGTTCCTTTAATAGGTTATCATGATAAGCCTCATCAAACTTCTTTAAAATATCAAATGCTTCCAGAGGATTGACTCTTTCCTTCCATTGGAGAGATTTCACTTCATTTCTTGATATAAAATGCTCTGGTGATGCTGTGCCTCATCTTTGGAATGCGTCTTTAAAATATTTGAGGAATCCTTGGCATACTGAGCAAAAGCCAGGTCAAAAATTTATGTAATTATGTCTAATTATCACTAATAATATAACTGAAATTGTTATACATAGACTTGCTAGCATTTACCTCTTTCTCGGGTGTTGCCCTTTCCCTTCCTATGTGCTGTTGTGGTGAACTAGCAGGGTGCCACATTCTTTGTCAGGAGGGGTATAATGTTGAAAGAGGAGATATTTCTTCTGTCTTGAGCTTGGGTCTCCTTGCATTTATTTTGAAACATTTCAACTCTGTTAAGGGGCTGTAGTCTCTCCCTCTCTCTCCTGTCGCTTACAGGGAGAGTTACACCATGATTACTTAGACATATTAGTCCTTCTCTGTACATGGTATATTCCTTTTAAAGGAAACACACAGTCACAAAAAGCTAAGTAAAACCTAAGTTAAAACATGTTAGGTAATACTGTAATCAAAACAACCTCAAAACCATGGGATAGGCAACAGATGTTTGATCCTTGGATAATGTTTGCTGTTTCAGCTAGGTAAGGATAATCATGTGGTCCTTGAGCAAGCTGCAGCCATCGCAAAAAGTTTCTCAAATAATGTTGCAGATACAGCTAAAATCCTGCTAAAATAACTCCTATGGCAGGACAAGTCCTGAAGCCTGGTATATCACAGTAAGCTTAAGACTTATTACTAGCACTGGCAACCTGTAGTTGGCTGGGTCATAGGCTATGCTAGCACACTTCTGAAATTCAGATATTCTTCTCAGTATCCAGCTGCATTTCAGAGAACATCCTCGTCAGTATGAGACTCTGAAAGAGCGTTTCTGCCTCTCAGCTTGCACAGCTTAGCAGAGCTGGGCAATACAAAAGAACAAATAAATAAACCCAAAATTTGAAATAAAGACTGATAAGATCAGTGGTACATTAAAATCCTGAGTAAATAAAAATAGCCAATAGCGAGTAAGTAACAACGATTTGCGCTACAGAAAGACTGTTCTAACTTGTGCAGATTGTAAGGAAAGAAAGCCTAATCTGTAAGGAATGAAGAAGCATTGTGGTGATAGGTATGTCCTGAGGAAGGGCTTAGGTGAGACCACTAAACGGAAAAAAAAAAAAATCTCATTCACCATACAAGAACACAAAGTAAACAGTCCTTAACTGAACTGTTTGTCCTGTTTCAGCTGTGATTTCTGTCTGTCTACTGTTGACAAACAAACCTGCACAATAAAGCTAGTTTTCACATGTGACTTTAGATCACTGTAATTAACTCAGGATGGTGAGTTAAAGTTTGTCAGAGAGGATTCTAAGCAGAACTGAAAGTATGCTCCAGAATGGAAAGTGAAGCATGAGCATGTGTAAAGTAGGCTGGGCTTTTAAAACTTGACTACAGATTAGACTCATGTCTCCAGATGAGGCCCAAAAGTCCTCTTGTGCAGTGTATAATAAAGTGCGTGCCCATAGAGTGTAAGCTGCCCAGGCAGAAGAAATGTACAGTAAAATTTTGTCTAGTATCACAGGTGATAAGTAAACTACAATTTCCTCTGGATCTAAAGGCAAAGTACCTTTAGTTTTGAGTCTGTTTTATTTTGAAAGTGGGAAATGGTACATTGCAACTTTAGAAGTATCTTTTTGGGGAGAAGACTTTGGAAAATAAATACCTTGTTGCTGAAAGGTATTCTAGTTGTGTGAGGTTGTATTATCTCTACTATTGCTTCATTGAAATTGACACTGAATTAATTTTATGTAATTCATTAACAGCTCAGGAAAACTCCTTTAGCTTAAAAACATCTTCCCCCAGTATTTGAAGCTGACTATTTCATTACAGTTCCAGAAATTCACACTTCACAACTGAAGCAGTAAAATCATAAAGTATAGGCAGACCTTCTCCCAGTTGGATTAAGTATCAAATGGCATTTACTATGTCTAGAACAAAAGTGAGATTTTTAAGGTGCTATCACAACATAAATAGTAGTATGACTAAAAGTAAGATGAATACAACATGAGGTAGCTTAATATGAAAGAGCTAATGCAATGTAGTTAAAAAACAAACAAACAAACAAAAAAACACCAAAAAAACACAACAAAAAAACCAAACCCAAAACCAAACAAACCAAAAAAGGCTGACTTAAGCTGCCAGGTACTTGAAGTTTCCTCACATAGTTTACACAACCAGTAGAAAAAGACTCTTTTTAATCTTCTCATTATGTTTTCCAGAACTAACAAGAAAGCCTTGGGAAAGAACAAATACAGTGAACGGAAGCAAGTCACCTGTTATATCCAGGTACTCCCTTTTGTACCAGCTATCTTTTCCTTATGTTTGCTGTTGTTGTCATGCTGCTAAAGATACCGGGCTAGAATAGCAAAAATCACCTTCGTATTAAAAGCAAAATGTATGGGTTTAAAATTACTTCTGTGAAACTGCTTTTGGCAGTTTTAATTAAGAAAGAAGAGTTGCTTTTGGAGGATATTAGCAAGTGAAATTTTTTACAGTAAAGTCAAAAGTAAAACCCAAAAAGATTCCTTAACAATTGCTGGTGTATAGCTTCAATTATTAAGGTATATGTTTGCGTACAGCAATGTTTAATTCTTTCTATTTCTTTAAATTTTGAAGTCTGACATTTCCTGCAAGGGAAAACCAAATTCAGTGCTGTGATTCATGTATTCAGTAGTAAATCTAGTGAATAGGTTTTCTCCTTTCTATTTCTGTGCTAGTCATAGAATGGTTATCTAGATATTTAAGCCATCTTGGAAAGATTTGATTTTGTGACAGTTTTCAGTAGTTGTGTCATACCAGTCCAAGGCAGTCCATCCAAAAGTGAAGAAATATACATCCTTCAGTGCATTAACCAATCTTTGGTCACTTGTCAGCTGGAACTTCAGTAGGTAGTGGGTGTTTTGGTAGGCATTTTAGTAATGGCTGCTTTAGCAATTTTTTAAAATTATTTTTTGAGGTATATTTAGTAGCCATTTACATTAAGCACATGGCTTGTGGTTCATTTTAGAATTCCTGTATATTCTGTGTACAGAGGTTAAAGGATTCTGACCTGTGATAATCTGACAAAGTTACCTGAATTTATTGAGAGAAAACAAAAGAACATGTTAAACTAAAGAATGCTGTCTTTGAAATGACTTGAATTCTCCTTAAAATTCTGGCCTGTTGGAAACAGCTGTGCAAGATTTGGTGATTAAAGAAGAAAAACCAATTATTCTCTAAGTGGCAATACTTGTCAAGGTTGCCATTGAGGTCTTCAGTTCTAAACCGCATCACTAAACACCTATATCAGTATCCTTGTCATTCTTTCAGAAATAACCGAGTCCAGGAGCTTAAAATATCTGTAGCCATGATTTTGTCTGCTTGCTTTATTTTTTGTCAAAAAGCAGGTGACATTGGTGGTGATGTCCTCTCTGCTGTACTGTCAGTTTAACAAAATACCACTTTAGCTTTGACTTCTCCCTACCTTCTTCTCCCTCACCCCAGTAGGTCTTACGTGCTTTAACTGGGGTCTCTTGTTTTCAAGCAGATTTGAAGTATCAATACATGTCACAGAACTTGTCACAGACATACCTTGTGTAAGGAATCCTAAAGAGCGTTTTCATATGAAGACTATTGCTGACCTGGCCCTTTGGATATAAATACTTTATGTATAAACAATTGAAGAAAGGAAAGTGAAGACATTAATAAATTGGGCAACTTTCTGTATCAGACTCCGTTGGAGAGTCTGGGATGTCCTTAAGTCTTCATTCTGCCTGTCCCTACAGCTATAGCTTCTTGTAAACTGTTTTATGCAGCCTATCTCATTGATCTTGTTCCAGCCAGTGAAATTCAGATGTTACTGAGGGCATTGATCTTGTTCCAGCCAGTGAAATTCAGATGTTACTGAGGGCTGTTCAAAAAGGTTTTTTCACCTAGAGGAGTAGAGACATTTTGAGACTTCTCTTGAGACACGTTAAGAAAATCTCTCCATCACGCTTTTACTTCAGTCATCCAATGGAAAATGTTGATAGAATGCAGCTTGATGAACCCCTTACTGGGTGTATACTCTAAAAGTACTTCCAAAATAAGAATTCCATGTTTATTGGATGACAGTATTACTTTCCAGTGCTGTCATAACCTGCTGGAAGGTGCCATAGCATATATTCTAAGACTGCTAGGACAGTTTTCTAGACAATGTTGACAGTTTGCCTTGCCACGATGAGGAATATTTCATGGACTGAGAAAGAAAAGGGATTAGGAGAAGTCTGTCTTGAATATCCTTGCCTTTTCCTTAATTCTCTACAGTTGCCAAGCCCGTCTCAGCAAGCAACTTGTTAAAGTAACTTTCTTTGAGTGAGTTAGTCAAAGGGGGATGCTATTTGAAACGCTAATACTGTGTTTGCCAGAAGGGGATATCTTTCACCTGGTAAGCCTTGAGAAACTGCTTCTGACCTCTACAGAGAGGATATGAGTCATTTATGGGGATTAAACAAAGCATGCCTAAGAAACTGGCAAGTAAGCAAAATTTTCTCTTTGAGCTTCCAAACAGGTAGACAATGAAGGAGTTGTTATTCAGAATGAATGTTCTAAGTATTGTAAAATAACTAATGTCCTGTTTAAAATCAAGCCTTTTTTTGTAGCAGACTTGGAAAAGACTTAAGCTGCGTGCTTTTAGTATTTCCTGAAACATTCAAATAGAACTCATGGAACATAAATAGTTAAACACCATGGTTTTTAAGGTGCTAAAACTGAACATAATTAAGACCCATTATAGCTTGTTAAGGTAGTGTTTCTCCCCTTCGTAGACGGGAATCTCCATGGAAAAACCTGCTTGCTTCTGAAAACAGGTTCTATGATTCATTAAACAGGTATCATCCTGTTGGGATTTGAGACTTTGTAATAACCATTTTGACCAGTTCAGGGTTGGACTTTTTCTACATGGATTGGTAATCACCACAGGCATGACCAGGTTTCTTTTCACATTTTGTTTGTCCAGTTGAGCCTATTTTTGGACTGGTTAAAAGCAGGTGGTGCCAAAGGCAAATTGAGATGGCTTAAGAACCAGCTATGAATTCATATTAAATACTGGTTTTCTGGCAGACGCGGCCTGCAAAGGTATAGATTTCCGTTGGATATGCCAAGATTTAGTGAACCATTTGCAGTGTTTTGAGAAGCAGGTTTTCAAAACTGTAAGTTTAAGTACACAGGAATAGAAATTAATTTTCCAGGTGAATTTTCACATCTGCTTTTCACAAATTAATATAACAGATATATTCTGCCTGACTTAAACATTGGGAGGGGGGAAAAAAAAAAAGGACTCATTAAGCATAAATTAATGTTTCTGTTGGGAACATATTCACAAATCAGAATTAACATCGTGTATTTTAAGCTGTAGATCTCAATTTCACTCTGCGTAGAATAAAACACTGACATCGAAAGCCTTCAGGTATTAAGAGCTTTCCACATGTAAAAGTGTTACAGAGCCCCTCAGCATTACTGAGTCAAATTCCAGCTTTGTTTTTCTTGAAGGCACTCATTGTGGTGACTACTTAATCTTTTGTATGAAAAGTTCCCCTTTTAGCTACTTATCTTGGGTGGTGTATTCTGCATGTTGGCATGAATAAAATCTTTATCTTGCATGCTTGATTTAAGGTGTTTTAGGGCCTGTTGAGGTTGCCTCACTGTCCTGTTAGGCAATGCTATGAAAAACCACACGGGAGAGCTCTTTAGCCATCTTAGGTTCAAATGGTTGTGATGTTTCATTCACAAAATTTGAATAGTTAATGTATTTCTTAATGGCAACTGCATTCACCTCTAACCTTTCTTCTGAGCAAGCTGAACGAGGAAAAAGAGGATAATTTGCAGGGGGAGAAAGCTAGATTTACCTGGGATGAAAAATGATCTAGTTTACAAATTGCGGTCTTTCATATTTGACTGAATCAAGAATGTCTTGCATTTAGGAAAGCAAAAATGGAATACATTCTTAAGACTGAGCAGTATAGTTTATAAATAGGCTTTCCTGTTGAGCTCTTTGCAGATAGCAGTATTATATGGCGTATCTTTTATTCTAAAGATCTGAAGCAAAGGAAACGAGAGAGAGCTCTTCTTTGAAGTCATTTCATTAAAATATTGAAGTCATAAGTAATTTTATTAAAATAGTAAAGTACATTCTTGTTTGGGTTCTTCCATTAAGGCATTTATTAGGTCTCTGTTACCACGTGTCAGGAATTGCATTTGGGAGGACACGAATTCTTTTTTCAGTCAGGTTGGGTATGTGCTGTAATGCCATAGTGTATGGGAACAAAGTGATAGTGAATGGAAATTATCAGAAACTATACATGGAGAAACTGAAAAACGTATGCTATCCTGCTTGGAGTAAGTCATTGTTCACAGTTTTGGGTGTAAACTACAAGTAATGCTTTAAATATCAGGTATGTGATGACATAGCAATTGCCAAAGATCTCATCTTGATGAATGTTTTTGAGCAAGGAATTCTGTCATAAGGAACTAGCCCTATCAGTATCTAAAGAGTTCTGTAAAAGATCCCAGACTGTGGTTTGTCTTCATAGCATTAGCGCACACTGTAGACCTTCTGGTGGTTATAAGGTGAATCCTATTTTCGAGCTTCTTCCACTATCAAGTTACTGAATATTTTATCTTCTGTCTTACTCGGTGGATCATGTATTTCATTTTGGTGTGTTTCAATCAATAATAATGTTAGCAATTTCTCTCTTGGAACTTCCATTTAGATTCTCTAAACAGCTGTAGCAATTGACTATTGTGATCCCAAGTGAAGAACCGAGCTGGTATAACAACACAGGGTGTTCCTGTGCCTCTGCTTTGATGCAAAGTCCAGTGGCAAAGGGACAGTTACACGTTGCCTTCTGCTGACTCTGTTTTGCATGGTTAATTGCTGGCAGTTTTTTCCTAAATGGGTGCCACCAGGCTTGACATAACTAACTTATCAGTGCACAGAAATGATAGTGAAGCATTAAAAAAAATTATCAAGAGGTTTCTAACACCTACATAGGAGTTACTGCCTTTTGAAAAAATGAACGGGCTTCGGAGTATCAATTTAAAATATCACCAGAATTACTCGGTAGCTATGAATGTGTATGAAGGTTTTCATGAATTTTTTGAATGCGCCAGGCTCTCCAATGACACAGGCATGCCCTGTTACAGGTTAGGGTGAAGAAAAAATAGGCAACTCTTGTTTCCCATATTGTTTCTTAATATTTTTCATGCTGGGAACCTTTAAGAGGTAAAAGTATCTGCTGGAGAGCACAAACCTGAGAAAGTTTCTGTAGTATCAAAATGACATTTTAGTGTGCATGCCCTTTTCTGTTGGGAGTTGCATTTTAAGTGTTTTCGTTCCATTAGCAAATAAGAAAATAATCCTGTCAGGTTATAAAAGTCATCAAGATGCTCCAGTATGAGACTTGTCCTCCTTGTACTAAACAAAGACAGTGTAATCAGACAATTACACTGCTGTCTTGTAAGGGAAGATGCATCAAAGTTGAAGGTAGTGATTTTGTAAGAACAAACAAAGAAAAATATATATATGTTCACTACTCTTTTTCTTCTGATGAAGAACACAGCTTTTTTGTGTTAGTTAAATTAAAAATACATAAATACATGGAAAAAATAAAGCAATGGATGTACTCCTTATGTATCTCACACATTTGGCTTTATTCTGAAAAAATATACTTTTATACTGTGTATTTGAGGGAAGATAAAGCGCAGAACTGTGCTGTTCCTGCTGGTTTGCCTTTTTTTTTTTTTTTTTTTTTCCTGGCCACCTTCCATTGTAATAAATAAGGGTGCACCTTCAGGTAACGAATCCAGAGAAATGCAGTGTTTAATGAATTCCTCCTATGTGAGAATTTTGAAGTGAGGCACTGAGTTTACACCACGCTTTTTTGTTCAGTGATGCCGCATACAAGGACAATGAAATAGGAGCCAGTTTAGTCTACTAATACCCTGCCCGTCCTTAACATTAGCATACAGTGATAATTCTAAGCATTGGGGAAACCTCTTGACATGATAAAATTGCTGACAGTTCAACAGCATCTGTTTGCCTTAACATTTTATAGAGTAATGGAGAGAGAATGTTAGCCAAGATATAAATAGTCATTAAGAACAGCAGAACATTCCTCCCTCTTTCTCCCACACCACTCATCCATCCATCCCTGCTTTGGGGAACTGTTCCTTCTCTTCCTGCTAGGTTCTGTCTCTGCTCACAGCTGTACGTATGCAAGGCCCTGAGGAAGCATAGAAAGTGCATGAGTCTGAGTTACACCTTGTATAAACTGAAGGGATCAGAAAAGTGAGAAGGTAGAAAACCCACTTCTTCTGGAACGTGTATTTAAAAATACAAGGTGATCTTGGTAAGGAAGTTTTTGATGTCTTGGGAGAGTACTACGTAGGCAAACATTTAATATGACATAGTCCAAAACACTAGAACTTTCTCTCAAGTATTATCTTCTAAATCTTGCTGCTCTTAACAGTATTTGTGTTCACTAGCTTTAGAAAGCAATTGATGGAATACTTTAGGTTGGAAGGGAATTAGATAAGGTTGCTCAGCCATGTCCTGTCAAATGTTGAATATCTGTCAGGGTGATTCCAGAGCATTCATACAGTTACGGCATCAACATGTAGTTATTAGTGGGAGTGTTTCTTTGAGAGGGCCTCTTTTGAAATTAGTAAGCAGTTGAAAAGGGAGAATGGAAAGTATTTGACATTTGAAGGCATTCAGCTTTTCATGCCCCTTATGGAAAAAAAATTAGAAACCACTGACAGTGAAATCTGTCTTCTACTTGAAAAGTTCTTGTTTTGAACTAATAACTCTTATTCTTATGGCAATTTATATTTCCAGTGTGTGGAAAATGTTCTTGGTTGTTGCTTTCTATTCTGTGTGGTATTTTGGGTCTGCCTGACTTTCCCACCCTCCCACTCACAACATTTTTTTTTTTTTCATTCGGATTCTTTACTATGTTTTTGATAGACAAATGTTAGCAAGTTTGATGGGGAAGTCCTACATATCCTGTAATAATGAGTGACAAGTAATTCATGGGTGTATTTTTGTACTGCAGACCAAAATCTACACCAACGGGGCAACCCAGTGCCAATGGAGTACAGTCAGAAGGTCTAGATTATGACAGATTGAAGCAGGTACGTATATAATGCTTTGAATAGAAAACTTGGGTATAAAGACCTGTAGCTGTCTGCTACCAGTTTATAACTGTTTTGTTAACTAGTTCCAAACTTAAATATTGATTTAGAAATTATTATTCATTATTTTTCCCCAGATGTGCTTCAGTATTCTTAGGAGCTGTAACCGTAGGATGCTTTTTCATTAGGCAGCACAAACAAGATGATGTTGATACTACGGGTGGAGCTGGGAAACTGCTTTGCCTGCAAAACCTTTCCTTCTCTTCTCTCTACTCAAGCAAGCAAGCAAACAAACAAACAACAAGCCTTCAGAGCAGTTCTAGCAGAACAAGTATCACCATGTTTTATATTGGATGTGAGCACCTGTGGTCATGAATTTGGTGGTAAAAGAACACCCAGTGATTCCACCTTTTGTGTAGCTATACTGGCTAAGAGTAGAGTATGGTGGGAAGAAGGCAGCAGCTGCCTGCTCCTAAATGAGGAAAAGACATTATGGGATGCTTGTTTGGTAGTAGGTTTGTAGGTGACAGGCCTTTGTCAAGTACACTTCCAGACAAACCTGTGCAACCAGAGACTCAGCAAGGGATCTCTTGTGACTTGTGCGAAGGCGGGAGCTATCAGTTAAGAGTGATTGGTAGACTGAGCAGATGTTCCACGCTCCTAAAAACAGGAGCCCTCAGAGGAGCAAGTGGGTGTAAGGTATTTGTGTTCCTCTGACTACTGAGAAGTCCCTTGTTCTTGAGGAGGCTCTGAGGTGATCATCTGTGCTGCCGCTGGTAGGTGCTTTCCGTGCAGATGTCCTTTTGAGAGCAGTAGTTGCCTTGGGCATTGGGCTGATGCTGACCTGAGCAGACTTGTATAAGGTGTTTGGAGTTGTCTGTGTGCAAGAAAGCTGCTGTGCATTTTTGCCCTGTTGTGCTCCGTGATGCACCTAGAAATCTGTAGGGTCTTTGGGAACTGCAAGGCCAATACGCAGCAGGGAAACCTGATTCCTGTGGGTGAGCAGCATTTCAGTATTGTATCCCATGGGTAGGTAGCAGTCTTGAGGAAGCATGGTAGGATGGGGTTAGCTGGCCTGCTTGTGGCTTGGTGAGCGAGGCTTGGGCAAAAGCAGTTGTGTGCTTTCTCAGTGCCAGTCTGAGTTGTGTGGTATGGGAAGTCATGTTTGAGGTCTTGGCACTGTTTTTTGGCCACTTTTGTCCATGCTGAGCTGGTGGAAGCTCCGTTTCTTGGGGAGCATATTGAGATGGTGCTAGTTACTTTTCTGGCAAGAGTATGAGTACGCAGTGTTTTGTGCGTGCGATCTGCCTCTTCCAGGAAAGGCTTTGCTGAAGTCAGATCCTTGAAAAGGGGAGCGATGTGCTTGCTGCTGCTGGGGGGGGCTCTACGTTTAGGGGTCTGTAGAGCGGTGGTTGGTTGTGCAGCGGGTAGGTTTCAGACTTGGTGAGTTTTGGGGTGGGTGGTTGTTTGTAGGGCCATAATAGTGGTGTTGGTAGCAGTCGTTTTTAGAGGGACTGAGAATTGTGGAGTTGGAGGTGAGGTTGTGAGGGATCTTCCTCAAGTAGCATTTGGATCAACATGCTGGTCCCTGAGTGGGCACGGAGGTTCTAGAGAAGAGGTCCACCTTGGTGTTGGTTTTAGAGCAACGGTTGGTTCTAGAGCAGGTTCTGGCCTGTGGGTTGTTCTGGAGCATGTGTGGGATTGTTCTAGAATCTAGTTTAAGGGGTGCTCTTGTTTTGAGGTACTCTTGCTAGACCTATGAAATGATGATGATGACAGCAGTGTAGCTGCTTTCTTTTTTTCTTCTGTGTGTTTTGTTTTGTTTTTTTTTTCCCCTGAAGTGCTTTTTTCCTTCTCTGTGGTTCTTTTGAGTTGAAGGCACAGAGGATGTAGATCCTATCATCCCATAAAGCACATCTCTGCTAAGTTTCCTGCACACTGCTTCTCACTGCCTCTGTTAAGATTATTTTCTGTGGAGGCAAAATTGTTTCTCACTTTCTTTCTACTGGACACGTGGCAGGCTTTTACTTGCTGCTGCCCTTTTCAGCAACTGGTGGCCATGCTCCTGCTCCAAGGTTTCTTGCCACTTGTCCAAGAGTCTTATCTAAGACTTGGTGAATTGGGAAACCTACCCTGGCAGCTTTGGTATGCACTCTTACACCAGGAATGACTCCAGGCAGAGAAGGCGTGTCCATGTGTGTCTTCCACCAACAGCTGATAAAGGACTCAAGTCTAGAGTGCACTAGAGTAATTGCGCACTCAGTTGCGAACAGCATGCTAATCCCAAAGCTGAAAAAGAAATACCTGAAATCTTCAGG